>NC_143014.1:350143270-350448270 GCF_055824585.1 Amblyomma mixtum | reverse complement strand
ACCTTTGCCAAGGTTTCCTACAATTCTAACCTTATGCCTCATCTCTGCTTTTCAGCCACCAATCCTCCAATCGCTTTTTGCTAACTTCCACTGCAGATTTATTTACATGACCATTGTTATCTTTAAACCCTAGGGCCTCAGAAAGTGTGACTGTGCCTGCATCGACATCCGGATGGATACCATCACATCTGATTATGAGGTGTTCAATTGTTTCCACAGATCTACCACACACTGCACATGTGTCATCTTCTTCGTTAAATTTCTTTTCGTAGCTGCGCGTTCTAAGGCACCCTGACCTAGCTTCAAAGAGTAGGGCACTGCCTCTTGAGTTATCATAGAAAAATTCTTTCCTGATCTGCCTTTTCCAGTATCGATATAGTTCTACACTGTTTCTTTTCCATTGAATTCATCCAATTTTTAACTTCCGCGTTTTTAACCTGTCGTTTAATGCTCTTTCTCCGTCCTCATGACCGGCATACTTACTGGTTAGTTTTCTAGTTCTTTTCCGCCACTGTGAGTCAACGCTCTTTCTGTATAAGTATTTAAATACCTTAGCTGCCCACCTGTTATCGTCCAATTTCTTCAGGCGTTCTTCATATATCATTTTACTCTTAGCTTCCCGTGCTTCGAACGATGCCCAGCCCATATCCCCTTGTACTGCCTCGTTTGTGATTTTGCCGTGAGCACCTAGTGCTAATCTTCCAACAGCTCTCTTATTTACGTCTAATCTCGACTTAAGCACAGAACCACATTGCCGAAAGTAAGTCCTGGCACCATTATTTCTTTCCAAATACCTCTTAGTACTTCATATTTGTTGTACCCCCACAATGCCCTATGTTTCATTGTCCCGGCGCCTCTTCGTCTTTTTGCCCTAAGATCCTGTTCATGCTTTTCCGTGTATATCTGCCCTTCGTTTAGCCATATCGCGAGGTATTTATATTCGGCCACTTTGGGTATTTTGTGGCATTGTATTGTAAGCACCTGATCAGTTGTATCGTTAAATTCATCAGACCTGATTTAGTTGCGCTAAAACTGAATGCTAGAGTCTCCTTCGTCTTTACAGCAATTAACCAAAGTTTGTAAATCTTCGTGGCTGTCTGTTAACAGTACAATATCGTCCGCATACATTAAACCCGGGAATCGCTGCTCAACTACATTTCCGCCTAATCTGTACGACAGATTATAGCCTAGATTACTTTCTTCTAGCCTTCTTTCCATATTTATCACGTAAAGCATGAACAGCAGCGGTGATAGAGGACAACCTTGCCTTAATGCTTTGTGCACCCCTACAGTTGTGGTACTTTATTTTCTCTTCCCATGTAATTTCAACTTCATTATCTCGGTAGATTTCCTGTAGAAAATCAATTACCTCATGACCGATACCTAAATCTTTCAATATGCTAAACAGGAGTTCCCTGTTCATGTTATCGTATGCACCGCTTATGTCCAGAAAGGCTAAAAACAGAGGTCTGTTTTCCGTCTTAGCTATTTCTATGCATTGGGTAAGCACGAACAGGCTATCATCTAAGCGCCTACCCCTTCTGAACCCATTCTGAAGTTCTCCGAGTATCCGATTACCTTCTACCCATGACTGCATTTTTAATTTCACCACCTGCATTCCCAGCCTGCACATAACAGATGTTATCGTAATCGGACAGAAGGATTTTATGTTCATCTTATCTCCTTTCCTTTTATAAATCAAATTCATTTTACTCTGTCTCCAGCTGTGCGGAATTTGCTGATTTGTTATGACTGTCTCCAATGCTTTTATCAGCTCTTCCTTGCTTCTTGGGCCAGGTTCATTAATCAGCTTAATTGGAATTTCGTCTATCCCTGCGGATGTGGTTTTAGGAATATTCGCTTCCGCCTTTTCCCAGTTAAGACTAGTCAGTTCTAAGCTGTTCTCTATTGTGCTGTCCTGTGTTGCCGCCCCACATGGGAAGATTACCCCATTGTCGTTGCTAAAAGACGCAGCTATAAATGACGTAATGTAGTTCACAGCATCGTCACCCTCTAAACATTTTCCCTCTGCATCTATAATCTGTTCCTGCCGTCTTTGATTTGTTTTTCCCAACCAGATCATATGGTTCCAGAATTTTCTTGGCCCCCCTTTATTTGCCTCGTGAACTTCAGCCAGCCATTTATCAGAGGACTGCTTCATTTTAGCCTGGACTAGGACCTGAACTTGCTGTTTCTTTTGTCGATAGGATTCCCATTTTTCGCCTATTTCCTCTTCAGATAACTGCGCCCCCTTTTGCTTCTCTGTTTTCCCTTGAAGCCACCCGTCGTTGTTTGATGGCCTCCTTAATTTCCATATTCCACCAGCTTCGTGGCTTCCTCTTTCCTGACCAGCGGTTTACTCCTTTCACTTGTTTCCTTTTTGTAGCGATGAGCAGTTATATCTGATTATAATCCCACTTTTCCATAGGGCGTTTCTCGATTACTTTTTCTATATCGGCTGATATTAGCGCTATTTTTTCGTCGTTTAATTTAGCGTTGTCTTTTTGACTTCGCTGCATTTCTCTTTTGACTAGGGCTCCCAACTGTAGACTAATACGTTTATGATCACTTCCTAGGCTGTACTTCCCCTCTTCGTCTATTTCCATTATTGCGAGCTTGCTATGGATGCCCTGCGACATTAGACAGTAGTCAATGGTTGTTTGCCTGTTACGGGATTCCCACGTGATTTGTCCCTCGCATTTACTTTCTCTATTGACAATAACTAGGTTGTGCCGCTCACACAAGTCTAGCATTAACTTCCCTTTACAATCAGTGTATACATCCTGATCCTCGATGTGGCCGTTCATGTCTCCAAGCAAAATAATATCGACACCGTCTCCAATCTGCTTTATATCGCCATTGAGGCACCTAACTAGATCCTTGTTTTCTTGGCTGCATTTGTCCCCTGTCCCTAAATAAACTACCCCTAGCCATGTCCGTTTACCAGCAATTGTACCGGATATCCAAACATGTTCTTTGCAAGTTGATTTTATTCTTTGCCAAATTGTTCATTGATGTATCAGCATACCTAGTCCTCCTCCCTTCTTCTCCGTTGTTGTTCTGTTGCACCCTTCGCAGACATAGCCATCGATTAAAGGTGGATCTTCTAGATCCCTCAGGGGTGTCTCGCATAGAGCGTACACACCTACTGCTTCGTCCTTTAACTCCTGTACTATTTCTAGCCATTTCGCTCCCTTTCTACCCCCTTGCATGTTTATGTAACTGATCCTGGCGTTAAATTTCTTTTTCGTAGTTTTCTTTCTGGACCTCCTAGCGGCCATTTTGTTGGGCTCAGCCGCCATTGTTACATTTACTACATCGCTTCTACCTACCCCTACGCCCTGAGCCACCATGGACCCCCTAAAAAATCTACCGCTCGGCCTCCCAGGCGCCAGCCTATCTCTTGTCCTACCCTTCCACTGAAATGGATGCCATCTCGTCCAAAGTCTCTGCCCAAACCTGCTCTGTGCACTTCCTCGTTTATGTCTACCACGTCAAAGCTTTTCTCGAGGCCTAACTGCCTTATCTCTCGATTAAGATTCATAACGTCGTTAGCAACCTCTACATTCCTGCCTTGTACCTCCGGCACTGTACACACCACGATCTGCGCTTGCTGTGCTATCGCACTTATACCGTCAACTCCCTCAGCTAATCTTTTCCCTACTTGTGCGGCGTTAGCATTATGGACATCATTTAGCCCCGCCGCTACCACTACCAAGTTACGCCTTGGAACATTCTCGGAAAGTTCACTTTTTGTTGCTCTCAGAACATCGTCCATTGTCCTTCCTGTAAACACCCCGACTGCTACCCGCCTATCACTCTTCACACGGTCCAGAATAGCTCTTTTGCAGCGCCTCATATTTGAGTCACCAGCGATAAGCACTAGCGTACTCTGCCCCTCCCTCCTATCTTTCGGATCTTGCTGCCTCTTATCAGCGACTGTGACCTCATTTTCTGGAATTAGCTCGTTCCCCTTCTCAGTATGGCGTCTTGACTTCCCAGCTGCCACCTGTGCGTAGCTGTTCCTGCCTGAACATGTCTGACCTACTGGCTTATCGCTGTCCATGCCAGTGCAAACCCCATCCACGTGGCTGGCGCTGGAATGCCCGCCATTGTGGCTTCCAATGGCGGTGTCAGCCGTTTTTGACTCCAACTGACAAAGCTGTTCTTGAAGCTTGCGCTTCTCTGCCCTCTCTATCTGTAACTCTGTTTCTAGAGCATCCATTCTTAGCACTAGTTTGCTGTTCGCCTGTTCAGCCCTGTCCAGGCGTGCACCTAATACGCATAATTTGCACATAAAACCTGCGCCTTTGGCCTCCTCCACTGAATCGAACCGCGTTTCTTTTAAATTCACCGACGCCTCACACTCCATACATCTAACCTTCAGTAGCTTAACCATCTTAGCAACACTCGATTATTGCTTCCACCAAATGCTAAGATAACTACAGGCTCAAGACAAACACACTTGAAAACACGAGCACAAATAAAATAAAATTCTGCCTACCGCAAATGCCGATCGATTACTTAGAAAGAAATAGCTATTTCACTAAAAGTTAACGCACAAAAAATCACTCAAACAACTGCCGGCCAAATAGTCCCGGCCGAATATAGGTCACTGACCTAAATTCTATTCCTTAACCTGCACTTCCCCTAACAGCCTAAAAAAACTAAACACACTTTTAAAACTATTAAAAGAAAGTACTCATCTATTTTACGCAGTCGCTCTCGCAGTCGGTCCGGTCCCGGTCTCCACGCGTGATCCGAAGAGACCCTAAACCTACGTCCGCACAGCACGGCTGTCAACTGTCCTCTAGGCATCCCCCGAAGCGCCGCCATGTGGGCACAGAGAAAAGCAATACAGCTTCCTTCGAAACATCACACTTGAAGAAAAATTCGCCCTGCTCTGGGGACGGTACCGCCGGGATCCGCCTATTGTCCGGGTCATTCGCTCTGCCTACTAAGCTGAACAGGGCGGCTAGTAGACGCTAGGCCGAATTGATCAATTTTTCGACTCCGGAAGCAGGGAAAACATTTCTTCAACTTCAAAGTTTCTAATTTAGCGGCATAACTTTTCATTATGACCGTACGGCAGCGCTTTGGTGGATGCTTATAAGTGTTACTCCCTTATTATGCCGGGTAGTTTCCACACTGACTGTATTCAGGTGTTTGGGCGGCGCAGACATTGCGCTGAGCATCCGTCAGGTCCAAAGGCTGCGCCGCCATTTTCCTTCCATATGCATAGAATTCTCTCTCTCTGTTCCGGACGGAAAGGTCGTCCTTCACTGACACTCGGCCTAGAAAATTTTCCCTGCAACGTGTCGATTCTCATTAACGCAGCTTTACATGCTGGACCATTGGGCGGGCGAAAATAAATCAGTGCAGTGTACCACACACCAATGAGACATTCTTGAGAATTACTACACACATTTACTAGAAAGAAATATTTAAACGAGGATTATGCATTCAGAAATCTTCCCCACCCCTGGGCGAGCTGTTTTTGCGGCCCGGAGACGAGTTCTTGCAAACGGAGGTCGCTGCAGGCCATGCTGGTGAGGATCTCACGGCAGTGCGCTGCCACCTGCGCACGCAAGCAGGGGTCCTCGAGCTCGAGGCGCTCCGCACGCCGCGGAGTGCAATGCGCCAGCCGCCCAGAAGAATGCCGGCTGGCAGTCATGCGGCGCCTGCTGTCTCGTGTCGCAGTCACGACGAATCACCGGCTGCTGGGCGCAGCCGTCTGTCCCGCAGACAAGGGAAGACGCTGTGCGCGCGGCGGGTGCACGCGGGGCGTAGTGTCCCGGGCACGAACCTGCGGGAGCATTCCGTGGCCACAGTTCAATGTATACCCTCTGCGAGAGTTTGTGCTCCACCGCAGAGCCAGCGTGCGACTAATTTGCTATGAACAGCAGGTGGGGCTCCTGATTAGGACTGATAAAGGTGTTTAGAAAAGGTTGAACTGAACGAATGCGTGGAAAGTTATTGGCAAAACAGAACTTTACTTTCACTCGCCGATTGAGGAAAAGACGGTTTACCAAACCCGTGATCTTAGAGAAATACTGCGTGTCGGAGATTCCAAGACCTTTTAACCTGACAGAGACAGGTTCAAAGTACAAATATTTAGCATTGCTCATCTACGCTACCATCGAGCAGCTAAGCAAGAACTATCTAGGAAAGGCGGTGAGTTAATGGGGGAACAAGGAATGAGGGTAAAAACTCGAATGACGAAGGCACAACACTCGAGGTAAGAAGCTGTAGACCAGGCGCCAAGTGAAAGTCAAGTGCCTATTGATATTCGTATTGTGACAGAAAACTGCAACAAGCCTCGTTTTGGGCTATAGTTGGTCCATCACATCAAAGAACGGTGCCGCCGCGGTGGCTCAGTGGCTATGGTGCTCGGCTGCTGTCCCGAAAGACGCGGGTTCGAACCCGGCCGTGGCGGTTGAATTTCTTTGGAGTAGAAATTCGAGGCCCGTGTACTGTGCGATGTCAGTGCACGTTAAAGAACCCCAGGTGGTCGAAATTTCTGGAGCCCTCCATTACGGCATATCTGATAGCCTTAGTCGCTTTGGGACGTTAAACCCCATAAACTAAACTAAACATCAAAGAAGGACAGCTCTGCCGCGGGAAAACAAGTAAACCATTACTTAGCGCTCCCCGGTTGTAGAAATTTAGGTGAAGGGAGCATGCATGTACGTCGGAACGGCCATCGAAAATAAACTTGTCCGCGCACTTTGCTATTTGCGCATTTATTTGCCGGCATTGGACAAGTGCAGCGCGCTACAAAAAATAAAGACCACCGGGAGAGAGAAATCTTTTAGGCGGTTTTAAAGCACAAAAAAAAAAGTATCATTGAGTTGGAAGTCGACGGATGACATTATTCGACATAGAAATTCGCTACCGCAAAGCCCAGCACCCGACTTAAACGAGCCATTTACCGCGACCACGAGCAGCCAATGCTAAGACCTGAACGTCGAAGTCATACGGCCTTTTTTCTGCTATTTCTCATCATTATCGTGTTTTATTTCGGTTTTTATTTACTTGTATTAGATTTTAGACGTTGCTCGCTATCAGGACTTTTTATACAGCGTCCTAAAATTTTCCACGCACTCATTATGCTATAATTTTTCCATTCTTTTTATTTTTGATCGCTATTACTGTGGAATATGCTTTTCTCTTTTAATATCTGGTATGACCCCCTGTGCGTTTATAATTCTGGCAACGAAAACATTCTGCACGAACACGCCGATATATCTAAGGTTTACCGGGAAATAATTTCAATTCTTCCGTGCTTCCTCCTGCCTCATTCTTGCTGCACGGCCCTGGGCAGCCTAGTCTTGATACCAGCAAGAATGAGCGCCATCGTGAGAAGTATTTGCAGACATGAGAACCTTACTACAAGCCGGCGCTTCTATTGCTGCTCCGTGCGCGAAACTTCGTCTCCAGCGCAAAGACGTGCCTTTAGATCTTCCATGCGCTTGTGACATCGCTTCACGTAAAGCTATGAAGGTTCAGGCATCGACACGTAGTTGAAGGCGAAATTAATGAAGAGAAGAATTGGTTATACGATGAAAACGTGGGCGTGGCTGTGATTACTTTGGTTCACTTCGCGTGACGCTTCCTTTAGATTATTTTTACTTTGCTGTTAAGGTACTCTCTCGGCCCTTTTGGTGTGCCGCACATATCGCATGCGGCCCGTAAAAGCAACAGAAGCTGGAGGCCAGAGTGAGACGACAGTTCTTACCTCACGAAGAGATACGAGGCTGCATAAAAAGCGCTGTTAATAACGCCTTCCACGCCGGCCTTGACTTATGCTGTCTGCGATGCACCATGTCTTGGGGTAAAAGTCGCTCCCAGCACACAGCAAAACAAATGTCACGCGTAAAAGTTCTAGTCACTAATTTATTGTGGTGTTAAATTGAATTCGCCAGCAAAAATGCACTGCAGTATAAGATCTGTCCACAGTAAAGCCACTAAGAGCTGCTGACCGGTGTCACCTGCTTGTAATAAATATTTTACCGAGCCCTATTAAGCCATGTATCGCTGCATTAGGCTTACGCTTCCTGCTGTGCTTGTGGTCGAAGCTAAGTCGTCCATGCAGTTACAGTGCTGCCGATCAAATATAATTCTTGGGTGTTGTCGATCGGTATTGAAAATGACGCTGTTCTAAGCTGAGAACCGTCTCTCATAATCATCGGCTGAATTTGCATTAAGTAAGCCCGTATAACCGTACTATAAAGCGCAAGAGAACTTGAAGGCAATTATGTTTTTTTCCCGGCAACTGCGTTAATGACTATCATACGCAATAAACCGCATTCTTCGAAGACAAAAAGCAGTTACAGCACGTTATGACTTCCTCCCCCCAAAATTGTAAGGGGCACTTGAGCTCCGCCTTAAGGGTATGACGTAACAGTAATAATTTGCTATGCCTACGTACGCAGAATGGGTAATTCCCTGCTTAATATTCATGGATCGCCTCGTACCACTCCTGGCGTAGTGGTGCAGCGCTAAACGATGCGCCACTGCCCTGCAATGGTAGGTGCTGCCACTGGTGGAGCTTGTGCGACGCAGGTGTCATTAATTTAAATGCCATCTTCCGCGGTGGACAGCGCAAACTCACTTTGGCAGGTTACGATGGCGCCACGAGGTCAGGCGGCCTAGGAAGACCACCTGCTACCTATGTGGCCCACCCTCCTGGGCTCCATCTGTGGGGATAGCGTTAAAGGCTCCGCTGGCCAGAAGATCCGTTGTCGGCGTCTGCGTTGTGAGCGAAAATTCACCAGCGTGCATCTGGCAGGCGGTCCCCAGAGAGCAGCCTAGGAGGCAGCCGGGTAACATAGGTCACGTGACCTCGTGACCTCATCACAACCTGCCCAGCGAATAGTGAGCAAACTGCCCACCTCTGCAGTAGGCGGTTAAATTAACCATTGGTTGCTCGAGAAAAGCAAGCTGGGTCGCACAAGGCCCACCGCTGGGGGCGCCTGCCATCGCGCGGCAGTGGTGCATTGCCTAACCGCTGCTCCACTGCACCACTGCGCCATTAGCTGTATGAGGACTCCCAGGGATCTATGAGTATAAAGTAGAGAGTGACATTCTGCATATATGGGAATTAATCTAGTATGCTGTCGGATCATACACCGAAGCCGGAGCTCAAGTGGGCCCTCCAATATTTTTCGCTCACGGTGAACGACGCCAACGACGCTGCCGGCTTTCCTGCGACACGGGCTCCTTAACGCTACTGTGTTAATAAATAGTGATGTGCTCTCTGCTAGTCAAAAACGTTCAGTGAGCTTGAGCGAACTAAATTAAATTTATTTCGCATCTTCAACTGGAAGCTAGTAGAGGCAGCTGAGAGCGCCAAAAAGTACGTGCTGCCCTAGGAAGCGCATTGCTTACCGCCCTGTCGACGTCCCAGCGGGGGATGGTCCCCAGTGTGGCGGAGACGAGGACCGGCGGAGACGCCGAGAAGGGCGTCTACAGCGTCTCGTCCAGCTGCAGGGTGGACGGCGGCGCGAGGCAGAAGCAGCAGCGGGACTCCTGCGCACACCGACAGCGGCCCATTCACGCCATTGGGATGTTTTTTTTTTTAAGTGAGAACCGTCCGCATTGCGCTGGACGTAATATACAGGAGCAGCGGGATGGTATGAGATATATTAACTATGCAGCTCGTGGCTGCGGCAAAATTGCACTGAAACATGCGGATCGCCTTTCAAACCAAGAGTCAGACTGGTTTGCCACGTGTGCCCATGGCGCTTGCATGCGCATCCGCTGTTAGAAAATGGCGCATCTGTAAGTATTCTTTGCTGGCGCGCTCCGATCTACTTCTGAGACACGTGGACTTCGTACAAACATCAGAAGCGGACCCACACTAGATTTATTATATAAAAGATAAGCACGTGACTGACTTGACATGGTCAACACGAGCATCAGGACTAGGAAACTATACGGACAGTCTTGTCAGCGTGCATATGTGAGGCTCAGCGAGCAGTGATGACGTGACTGATCGCCCTGCTACATGAGTGCATGCGACTAATCCGAAACCCCTCAGTAATGTAAAAGTATCGCCATCTCTTTCTTAATTCCTGTGCCGCCACTCCCTCTCTACACTTTCGACCGTGGCTCCCCCTACGCGGTGCCGAACCAGCGGACGCTCTCGGGACCGATCACGGTAGGTACCGCTGTGGTGCTTGCATCAGCCGCTGGCCTTCTTTGGCACGCACCAGCGGAGCGGAGAAAGGAAGAAAACAAGCAAGAAAAAAAGCGTGAGAAAATGCGCTACGGCGTTCAGCCAGAATGAAGGTTGAAGGTCGAGGGATTGGACAGAGGTGGAGGCGGGCGGAATCCTTCAGAGGTTGGCGTTAGTTTTTTGCGCGGATCTTGTACACACCCGTGTGGCGACGAACCTAGATGAACAACGTCCGAGCTGAGCGCACCTCTGCTCGGCACTGCGTCATGGTGCTCTCGCTGGTCACCACTCATGAAACTGAAATCCGTCACAATAACCGGCACTCAGTTCTTGTCTCTTGAAGAATCAACTCAGTTATTTGCTAAAGAAATAACAACGAAATTCGCGTATTTCGAACGAGTATTTCTCTACGTGCACCTGGCGTAGTTTCGATTGGTTCTGGAAAATAATATTAACTCTAGGAAGACTTGGCAGAAAAAAAGTGTTTTGCGTGTGACCACTGGAAACCTCGCTTACTGCATTCCGAAAATAAATAAGGTGGTTGCTGCAGGCACTCTGGTAATCAGTTTTCGGTGCATAATAATATTAAGAAACGAAAGGTATAAATTCGTCTGTATGTACAGAAATCACTTTCTGTAAGAATAAGCGGGTGCAGTGTATTTTCGCCCATCATTTTCTTTTTCATAAACAGTGTGACCACAGCGGCGCATTATTCAACCATGCGTTGTAAGTGTTAAAGTTACGCCTTGAAAGATGCAAAAGAGAAGACGCCATAATAAACAAGCCTACCGATAAAGTTAGCGATATCTCACATTTACTCGTCCTCACTCGGATATTCACCGGAATGGCAGGTTAAACTTCTCCCTTTATGACGCAATTTCACTTTCCGCACATGTAAAACGAATCCTTGTGGCGCGGCTTTTCTGCAATACCCATTGTAGACACTCCGTTTTAACCTTTGCAAGACACCGTAAGTCAGGTTTCCTTCGTACAAAAGGACCTTGGAACCACGGCCGGTCCTCGGGGCAGATACTATGTGCCGCTCAGCATACTACTGGGTGCAATGCGTTTCACCATTCCTTCGCGATTGCAGGGAGGGGAGGTTGAACCGCTCCTGGAACCAATGGCTTGGTAAATTTCCGCTCAATACCTTTATCGCAGTAACAACAAAGGCGGAAGCCTGCAAGAAGGCCGCGCGGCATTATTCTAACAATAGGTATAAGCCGAGCGCACTTATAACGGCGGCAATTGTAACGAAAGATCGCTTAATACGGAAGAGTGTGGGGCTATCGAGAAAAAAATGTATTAGTGCAACAACATTGCTTCTCTGATGGAACGAACAACTGCGGCCGCAGACTAGGTTACTCGATATCTTGCAGGTGAAGAGAGCGAAGATTGTCTCCACATTACCGTCCCCGCCCCCCCCCCCCCCCCCTCCCCCAAAACATCTTTTCGAGCGAAAAAACCTGACCACCCAAAAAGCGAAAAAAATTACGAGATGTATGATATGATGACAAAACATTTTGCTCGATGTGGCCGTCCAAAACGCGTACCTTTAAAGCAACGCCTAGCGCTGGTGGAAAGTGCAGTGAGCCCTGGTTACTGTCTTCTCGTGTGAGGACATGAAAAGGCAGCGACTGAAGGCCGCTGTTTATCATCGGGAAGACTCACAAAAGAGCAATGCTTTGAAAACTACGCTCTCGAACTCTACAGGCACCATACAGAGACTTGGATGATGTTCCGTCTCGTGTTCAAAGAGGCAAAAACGTAGATGGACATGGGGATGATAACTGACTTGTCCGACTGGCTTGAAAATAATTGGAAAGTCCTATTCATGCGGCAAAGGATGGGCGCGCACATGGCGCACCGTATCCGGCACATTGTGCGGCACACGACGTGCCGCCATCTCCTCGCTGCGTCTACCACGCTCTTCTGCCACCGAAAGCAACAAGCAAAACGAACCAGTTGACAGGGGCATAATTCACGTGCTCACGCTGTCCTATCAGGGCGCGTCGCCAGTGTATACAGTTGGCAGTAACTGACCAGGGGCCCAAGTCCCAATGCCGACCTCCCCGCTCTCCGCCATGAAACGATAATGACGCGTGCATGGCACTGACTGCGGAATCTATCAAGAATTGCTTCCGTAGGGCACATTTTATACGCTCCGGAACAATGAAGGAGGGTGTCGAACACTCATGTTATCGAAAACACGTCCATATGTGGCAACCTGTCGTCGATGCGCAGATTGCCCGGCCACATAACCCCTGGGATGACTTCGTTGGTGCGGTCAATGACGCTGACACCAGAGAGCCATAAACTGACGAAAGATTAGCACTCAAAGTATGAACACTTCCATTGGAGGTAATCTGATGATAACGTGCACGGATGCTGACCTACCTCGAGCTGCCGTGGAGGCTTCAACCGCGATTAGTTACATGGCGTCCCTAAAGGCCGAACCACAAGGCAAGCGTTTATTCGGCGTCGGCTCAGCATCTCGGCTACTGGCGTCACCATCATCCGCCTGACTATACCCACTGCTGGGCTAAGGACGCTCCCATGTCTCTAAAATTTACCCTGTCCTTTGCCAGCTGCGGCCACCGTATGCTTGACTTTTTGCCGCCCCCTGCGATGCTTACCTTATCTTGGAATTCACTCCGTTACCGTTAAGGGCAAGGGCATATCTTGCCTTCCTATTACATGTCTTGCCCTAGCACATTTCTTCTTGATTTCGACTAGGATGTCATTAACCCACTCTGCCCACTTCCGATTTCTTAACGTTCCACATATCGTTTTTCTTTCCATAAATAGCTTTGTTGTCCTTAACTTAAGCTTAACCATTTTTGCTAGCCTCCACGTTTCTGCCCCATAGTTGAGTACCGGTAAGATACAGCTGTAGTATATTTTCCTTTTGAGGGATATGATAAACTGCTATTCATGATCTTGGACAACCGGTGGTATGAGCTCCACCCTGTGCTTATTCTTCTAATTATTTCCCTCTCATGATCAGGATCAGCGGCTACTACCTGGCCTAAGTAGACGTATTCTGTTACCACTTCCTGCAGCTCTCTACCAAATGTCAACAGCGCTTTCTTTGCGAGGCTGTTGAACTTTGGTTTTAAGGCGAAGCCTTTAATGCCCCATCGTTGTAAGCAGGAGTTCTCGAAAGAAGTGTCACGCATTTCAATTGGTTGAAATGGTGGTGACGTCACAGTGCACGAATTCCAAAAACGGGGCCAATTGGAACCATGCAACCAATTAAAGAAATGGTTTAGTGATGCTCCAAGTAAAATAAATAAAACCCAGTAGGAAATTGGTCGAGTTGGGGAATCGAACCAGGGTCTCCTGAGTGCAAGACGAGCACGCTAACCACTCCGCCATGCCAGCTCGATGGATTGGAATGAACAAAGGCGTGCCTAATTAATACGGTGTCTTCGTTCACTCCTATCTGTCTCCCTTCCCGGGAAAAAAACAAAAAAGAAAAACAAACAATTAAAAATAAATAATTACAAACAAAGAATTAAAAGGACTAAAAACAAAAATAAAAAAGGAAACATCAATGGGAACCTGTGCGCAAGGAAAGGCTTTTTCGCCTGCAGCACTTGAGAGAGCCAAAGTGCGCGCTTAATAGTTCTGCATGTTATTTTTAGATCCACCGTTCCGCTTTGCCTGTGTAACTCATTGATCGCCCTTTCCAGTTCATCTCCTGAGTTACTTAGCAAGGCAATGCCATAAGCAAATTACAAATAACTTAGGTAATTTCCATGAACTCTTATCCCTAACTGTTGCCAATCCAGGCCTCGGAACACCTCCTGTAAAGAGGCGGTTAATAGCATTGGGCAGATCGTATCTCCCTGCCTGACAACCTTCATTTTGGAAATTTTATTGCTTACTTTATGAAGCACTATGGTAATTGTGCAGTCGTTGAGATATCTTGCAGGATTTTCACATAAGGCTCTTCTACTCCCTTATTCCGCAATGCCTTCATGATTGCTGGTGCTGCTACCGAGACAAAAGCTTTGTCGCAGTAATGAAGATTATGTATAGGGCTTGGTTATATTCAGCTCATTTCTCTATCACCTGACTGATAGTGTGAAGATGGTCTATTGTCGAGTATCCTTTACGAAAGCCTGCGTGATAATTTGGTTGTTTGAAGTATAAGGTTGTCCTGATTCTATTAACGACTACCTTAGCAAATACCTTTTAGGCAACAGATATTCAGCTGAACGACCTGTAATTTTTCAAGTCCTTCACGCCTCCTTGCAAAATAAAATTGGCGTTCTAAGCTTCTTGCACCCTCGAGGTCATAAGGGTTGGTTGGTTTGTGGGGTTTAACGTCCCAAAGCAACTAAGGCTATGAGAGACGCCGTAGTGGAGGACTCCGGAAATTTCGACCACCTGGGGTTTTAAGAATTTTGTATACAGGGTGGCTAGCTAGTTTTTCCAGCACAATTTCCCCTCCGTCCTTCAGCACACCTGATCTTCACCAGCTGTTTTCCCCCTTTTCGTTTCTCCTAGGGCTTTTTTTAATTCCAGTTGCGTTACTGGCGGGATGTGCCACTGCTGTGCGCTACTGCCTCTCAATTAACTTTCTGCTTGTATCGGATGTTTTATAGATTTGTGTAGAACTCTTCGGCTACTTTACCTGTGTTATCCATATATAGGGAATGACATAGCTCTCTTTGTCTCAACGGATACATCTGGTTTTTACCTAAGCCTAACTTCTTCTCCAGAGGTTTTAGCCTACCTGGGTTCTTTAGAGCAAGCTCGATTTTGTCCATTAAGAAGAACTCTAGTTTGGGCTAGTTGGTTCATGATTCAACAGGAAAACGGCGCCAAAGACGTGGACAAAGTAGACAAACACGACAGGACCAACACCAACTTGCAACTGAATTTTATTTCGCACCAAACCCACCATTATGTAGGCCAACACGCCCTAACATCCGTGTAATCACGCACAGGCAGGATGAAAAGACCACTGTAAGATATATAACACAGGAAGCGCGATAGCAACCACGTAACATACTATCATTGCTAAAAAAAAACAAGAAAAAACGCAACAAATGTATAGCAAACAACACTAAAACGGTCATGGCGAAGCAAGTCTTAAACAACAAAAAAGATACACACTCATGAGTGATACGAGATGACCAGCAAGAAACGTGGAAAAAAAGGTGAAGAATAAAGCGTTAAGACCAAAGCAGTGTCAAAGGTAAAAAAAAAAGGTTGAAATGGATGGAGAGTGCAAACCTTAAAATTGGAAACGGACAACTAGCAGCCATATGAATGATAACCGATGACCAACAAGAAACATGAAAAAGGATGAACGCGGAGCTCAGACCAAAGTCAGCGTCAAAGGTGTAAAAAAACGAGAACAAAAACCGCGCAAACAACCGCACATCGTCAAAAAATCGTCAAAAATTGCAACCAATGCCGAAGGAAATAGCGTTCACAACAAAACAAAACGAAGAGCCTACAAAAAACTTTCTAGAAAAGTGTACTCCTCGTTGCTAAGCGTAATGGATGGCTTGCTTACGCATCTGCTCCCTTCTTTACTGATGTAAAAGGCTTCGACCACCTCTCTCTCAAATCTGTCCTTCCCACTCCTCAAAAAGATAGTTTTCTCGAACTCCGGACGGCAACCCCTGCAGGCTTTGCAATGATTCACTAGGAAGCTTCCTTCGTTATTCCGCAGATTCCGGCAGTGCTCGCTGGCGCGCTCATTAAAACATTGACCAGTTTGGCCAATGTAGCTAGCCCACAACTTAAGGGAATCTGGTAAACAGCCCGCGTCCTGCACCGTGTGAACTTGTTTTGATGTTTCACATTACAAGCCGGTTGTTTTTTCCCGTTAGTCATTGAGCAAAGCTTAGAAAGTTTGCAGGAGGCTGGGCATGCGACCTGAACATTGTCTGCCTGCTACCTTTTTAAGGTTGTGTGAAACCTTGTGGATATACGGTATTACTGCCACACGGTTGCGTGAAACTGGATCTCTGCTTTTAGGACCTTGCTTCAGCTTCTGCAGTATGGCTTCACACACGGAAGCAACCATACAAGAGGTGTATCCTGCTTCTTTTAACCGCTGAACTTGAGCACTGAAACTGGACGAGACCATATGAGGGCATGAGTTGTTCAAAGACGCTTGCAAGGAGTTCGAAACAATTGTCCGCTTCACAAGCTTCGAATGAGCACTGTCAAAAGGGAGCAAACCTTTCTTTGAACGCGGATTGTACATCCTACACAAGTCATCTTTGCAAAACCGTACCCTAAGGTCCAAGAACTGGAGTTCGCCATTTTTCTGGACCTCCTTAGTAAAACTTAGGCCTTGGCTGTGTTCTGAAAACACGGACATAGTCCTTGCGACCGCAGCGTCTAGCTCATGCTCAGAAGTGTCTTTAAGGATAGCCAAGAAATCATCAACATACCTATGTACAGAAACTACGTGCGGATCAGCAAGGTGGCATCTGATGTCGGCTCCTACAATGGAGAGAAAAATATCACAAAGGGCGGGAGCTATAGACGAGCCAATGCAGGGAAACCATCCAGTCCACTGGCGAAGTCCCTTTTCAAAATGCAGCAGGAGTAAGCGTTGACAATTTCATTTCTTTGTTAGAATTTTACCTAAGTTCGACTGCTGTTTTGTTTGATGGAAAATTCTTTGTTCACAAGAAGGGAATATGCATTGGCTCGTCTGTAGTTCCCGCCCTTTGTGATATTTTTCTCTCCATTGTAGGAGCCGACATCAGATGCCACCTTGTTGATCCGCACGTAGTTTCTGTACATAGGTATGTTGACGATTTCTTGGTTATCCTTAAAGACACTTCTGAGCATGAGCTAGACGCTGCGGTCGCAAGGACTATGTCCGTGTTTTCAGAACACAGCCAAGGCCTCAGTTTTACTAAGGAGGTCCATACATATGGCGAACTCCAGTTCTTGGACCTTAGGGTACGGTTTGGAAAGATGGCTTGTGTTGGATGTATAATCCGCGTTCAAAGAAAGGTTTGCTCCCCTTTGACAATGTTCATTCGAAGCTTGTGAAGCGGACAATTGTTTCGAACTCCTTGCAAGCGTCTTTGAACAAATCATGCCCCCATATGGTCTCGTCCAGTTTCAGTGCTCAAGTTCAGCGGTTAAAAGAAGCAGGATACCCCTCTTGTATGGTTACTTCCGTGTGTGAAGCCATACTGCAGAAGCTGAAGCAAGGTCCTAAAAGCAGAGATCCAGTTTCACGCAACCGTGTGGCAGTAATACCGTATATGCACAAGGTTTCACACAACCTTAAAAAAGTAGCACGCAGACAATGTTCAGGTCGCATGCTCAGCCCCCTGCAAACTTTCTAAGCTTTGCGCAATGACTAACGGGAAAAAAACAACCGGCTTGTACTATGAAACATCAAAACAAGTTCACACGGTGCAGGACGCGGGTTGTTTATCAGATTCCCTTAAGTTGCGGGCTCAGCTACATTGGCCAAAATGGTCGATGTTTTAATGAATGTTTTAAGCACTGCCGGAATCTGCGGAATAACGAAGGAAGCTTCCTAGTGGATCAATGCAAAACTTGCAGGGGTCCGGAGTTCGAGAAAACTACTTTTTGAGAAGTGGGAAGGACAGATTTGAGAGAGAGGTGGTCGAAGCCTTTTACATCAGGAAAGAAGGGAGCAGATGCGTAAGCAAGCCATCCATTACGCTTAGCAACGAGGAGTACACTTTCTTTCTAGAAAGTTTTTTGTAGGCTCTTCTTTTTGTTTTGTTGTGCACGCTCTTTCCTTTGGCATTTATTGCAATTTTTGACGATTTTTTCACGATGTGCGGTTGTTTGCGCGGTTTTTGTTGTCGTTTTTTTACACCTTTCACGCTGACCTTGGTCTGAGCTCCGCGTTCATCCTTTTTCATGTTTCTTGTTCGTCATCGGTTATCATTCATATGGCTGCTAGTTGTTCGTTTCCAATTTTAAGGTTTGCACTCTTCATCCATTTCAACCTTTTTTTTACCTTTGACACTGCTTTGGTCTTAACGCTTCATTCTTCACCTTTTTTTCCACGTTTCTTGCTGGTCATCTCGTATCACTCATGAGTGTGTATCGTTTTTGGTGTTTAAGAGTTGCTTGGCCATGACCGTTTTAGTGTTGTTTGCTATACATTTGTTGCGTTTTTTGTTGGGTTTTTAGCCATAATAGTGTGTTACGTGGTTGCTATCGCGCTTCCTGTGTTATATATCTTACAGTGATCTTTTCTACTGCCTGTGCGTGATTACACGGATTTTAGGGCATGTTGGCCTACATAATGGTGGGTTTGGTGCGAAATAAAATTCAGTTGCAAGTTGGCGCTGGTCCTGTCGTGTTTGTCTCTTTTGTCCACGTCTTTTGCGCCGTTTTCCTGTTGAATTTGTCCATTAAACTTCCTAACGTCGGTTACGTTGCACGTGATGAAATTTGATAGCTTTTCCAGTGCTATTCTGTCTGAGGGGTTCGACCCTGTATCGGGCATGCGCTGTCTGCCTTATCGTGTCAGCGCATTGTCTTATCAGTGCTATCGCAAACTGTACGCTTGGCACTGCTACTGCCCCGCCCCCCTTCATCGCCTATAAAAGGGCGTGCTAATAAACCCTTCCTGTTCTTCTTGTTCCTGCCACCATGTAGTTGCCTCTACCCTTAGTGCGACACACATCACGATACATAGTATCAGAAGTGGGTTTCTGCGACAGCTATGGAACTTCTAAAGGCCCCGCCACCTTTGCAACTGACCGGCAACCTCTCTGAAAATTTCAAGCAGAAATTCGACCTGTTCCTGCAGGCGACCGCAACGAAGGAGCAACCTCGCAGCGATTCTGCAAAAGCCGCACTCCTGCTGACCATAGGCGGTGATGAAGCGTTCGACGTGTTCAACACGTTCAAGTTCGTGGCAGCCGAAAGCAAGGACGATTACGCAATGGTGGTTGGAAAATTCGAGCCCTACTGCGCCGAGGTGAGCAACGAAGTTCACGAACGTTATGTGTTTCGCTCAAGGAAGCAGGCAGATGGAGAACCTCTCGAGAAGTTTGTCCGCGACCTCAAAAAGCATGCCGCGCAATGCAATTTCGGAGATCAGCGTGATTCGTTGATCAGGGATCAGATCGTGTTTGGCACGAACAACTCAAACCTGCGCGAGAAAAATGCTTCGAGAGAAGTCATTAATGTTGCTGAAAGCTGAAGAATTGTGCAAGGTAGCAGAGTCTCTCGCACAACGAAAGAGGTCTGGAAAGCCGCGGATGACAGGGTCGATGCTGTTTCAAGGCACGCGCCACCATCGCGAAGCAAAAGTGATGACTGCAAGAAGCAGTACCGTTGCAAAAAGTGCAACCGGCGGCCCAGGCCCACACAGTGCCCAGCCTACTGGAAAAAGTGCCATGAATGTCGAAAACTTCACCACTTCGCGGTTTGCTGTGAAGGACTATCTAAAGTTGAACAAGTTAGTAAAGACAGCAGCGATGTCGACTTTGGCATTCTAGAAGTAGGAACTGAAAAAGGAAGCAGCAAAGACTGGATAGTGGAAGCACAAGTTGCCGGAAGAAATATTTGCTTCAAAGTAGACACCGGATCCCAGGCCAGTCTGTTACCATTCTGTATGCACCGCAAGACTCGGGAGTCACAGCAGTTAACGCCCACAAGTGCGGTTCTGAGAGCTTACACCGGGGGTGTCATAAGTCACTTCGGAACAACGACACAGGAAGTAACTATCGGTAACGCTTCCGCCACTGTGAAGTTCTTTGTTGGAAAGATTGGCCGTCAAGCCATTCTGGGACTACATGCAAGCGAAGCTCTGGGACGTGTCCATCGCACGGTGGCTACTGTAAATGCTTCGGAGTACCAAGCTCTCAAGGATTTCAAACGTCTTTCAGGGGCTAGGCTGCCTGAAGCAACCATACAGCATGGTCATGCAATCATCCGCGATTCCAGTTGTTCAACCAGCCCGACGGGTACCCCTGTCCCTGCGACAACCACTTCGGGAGGAGGTGCGTAGAATGGAGCGTGCAGGCGTCATCGTCAAACAGGATGGCCCGACAGACTGGGTACGCCCATTGGTTTTGGTTAAGAAAAAGGATGGCAAACTTAGGGTTGCATGGACCCAAGGAAAATAAACGAGCACGTAAAAAGGCAGCACTACCAGCTCCCAAAGCGTGAGGACATGGAAGGCGAATTGGCCGGCGCAGCGTATTTCAGCTGTTTGGACGCAAATTCTGGTTTTCACCAGATACCACTTCACGAAAAGACGTCCAAAATATTACTTTTTCTACTCCCTATGCCAAAATTCATGCGGCGTGGCATTTTAGCGAGAATTCATGCCGGGCATTTGGGCCTACAGAAATGCAAAGAAAGAGCCCGTCGTCTTGTTTTTGGCCCGGTCTCAGCAGTGACATCAGTGTATTGATCAAGGGTTGCCCGACTTGCCGCGAATTTGCCTACAAGCAAGCGCAAGAACCAATGCTGATGCGCCCAGTTCCTCAATGTGCGTGGTATCGCGTTGGTGTTGATATTTTTTTCTTTTGGGGGAAGCTCGTACATCCTGGCATTTGACGCGTTTTCTAACTTCCCAGAAGTCGAGAAACTTGTTGACACTACTGCAAGGACGGCAATCGCTGCACTCAGTGCCATGTTCGCGAGGTACGGCGTACCACTTTAAGTGTGCACTGATAACGGGCCACAATTTGCCAGTCACGAGTTCGCAGCCTTTGCAAGAGCATACGACTTCACTAACGTCACATCCAGCCCCCGCTACCCGCAATCCAACGGACTGGCAGAGAAAGGTGTCCAGGTGGTGAAGCGGATCATGAAGAAATGTGAACATTCACAGGAAGACTTCTGGCTAGGTCTGCTGGCCTACCGCTGTACGCCACAGGAGGACGGCCGATCAGCTGGGGAACTTCTTCAAGGCAGGTGCTTGAGAGCTAATCTTTCAGATTTTGGCGCTGTGCAGACCACTGTGGTCAAGAAGCACCATCAGAAGTGTGGCGGAAAGCCTCTGCTACCTTTGGCTGAAGGTTCTGTCGTGAGGATCCAGGACAAAACATGGTCAAAAAAGGTACTGTCGTTGGCACTGCGGCTCCCAGGTCCTACAAAGTGCAAACCGAGGATCGTCGGGTATTTAGGCGCAACAGGCGGCATCTTCTGCAAACCCGTGATAAGTGTGCTGAAGACACTAGTGATGACGACAACGGTTCGTCCGAGCGTGAACCAGATAACTCCTGCCAATCTGCTCCAAATATCTCGCCTGGTACCACAGCACGAACATCTGCTGACTTCCCTCGGCAACAGTCCACCACCGACAGCTCGGCGCTCGGAGCCTTTGGGAACCATATGCCACTAACTTTGCCTGGGCCCACACCGGTTCCAAGAAGGTCGGCACGTACAGCAAAGCCACCTCAACGTCCTCAGTACGACGCTGCTTTTAATCAAATAGCTTGAACATTTGTCGTTTTCATTACCCCTCGGAGGATGTATCGGGCATGCGCTGTCTGCCTTATCGTCTCAGCACATTGTCTTATCAGTGCTACCGCAAACTGCGCTTGGCACTGCTACTGCCCCGCCCCCCTCCATCGCCTATAAAAGGGCGTGCTAATAAACCCTTCCTGTTCTTCTTGTTCCTGCCACCATGTAGTCTCCTCTATCCTTAGTGCGACACACATCACGATACAGACCTTTTCATTCTTTAGCGTTTCATTACATATAATTCGTCTCCTGAGATCGCTTGCCGGCATCTTGTTGAACCATCCTACAACGCACTACTACTGGTCTCACCGTAAAGATAGCTGTGATATTACCGTTCAATGTTTGAACAGTAGGATCGCCTTCCTGAGATAAAGCCGAATATCTGCTCTGCAGCTATATACTGAATTCCTCTACTTTCCCTATTCCCGCCAACTCGTCAGCGGGTTTCTGCTTTACTGGTCTCTTCCGTTGCGTCTTCAAGTCTAAGCTAATTCCTGACCTCACAATTCTGTGGCCGCCACAGCGCACCTTTCCGAGCACCCCCACATCCCTCACGCTACCAGGATGAGCGCATAGTATGAGTCTCTTTCGTTTGTAGTCTTGCCATTGGGGCTTTTCCGCGTCCACTTTCCATTCTCTCGTTTACAGATAGAAGTACTCTTGACTATTAAGTTATTTCTCTCTGAGAACTCTACCAATAACTCCCCCCTTGCTATTCCTGGAGCCTGCGCCATAGTCGCTACCGCCTGCTCTCCTGCCCGCTTCTTGCCTACTTTCGCAGTGAAATCGCCCATCGGTACAGTGTACTGTGATTTTACTTTGTTCACTGCCGATTTCACGACTGCATAGAACCTCTGAACGATTTAGTCATCATGGCTGGATGTCGGCGCGTAGGCCGCATGACCTTCAGCTTGAATAGTTTATTAGGCGTAATTACGATAGCTGCCACCGTGTCTTTATTACTATACGAGGGGGTACCCAAAAGAAACCGGACTAAATTTTTTGGTCGGCAAAGCTTCTGTGGTACCCCGTTTTGCCACTAGGAGCGCATAGAACGAACATTCCAGAGTCAGTAAGCCGAGTGCCGTCGTTGAAGGACGTCAGACTAGTTTAGGCAGAGTTTTAGAGTGACGACTGTTTTGTGTGAACGTCGTTTTTGCAATGGCTGATTTTCGTGAACAGCGTGCGCCGGTGAAATTCTGATTTTTGCTCGGAAAAAGTTGAATGGAAACTCTTTAAATATTAAGAAAGACGTACAAGGACGATGCTGTGGAGACAACCCAAGTGTTCCTGAATCGAATCCTGAATCAAAGCAACAATCATGCCAATGGGAAACTTCAAATTCACCTCGCCTCAAGAAAACTCGTAAGGTGAAACCAAACCTCAAAACAATGCTGATTTGTTTTTTCGACGTGAGAGGAGTCGTCCATTGAGAATTTGTTCCGCAGGGTCAGACAGTTAGCCGGGCTTTCTACTTGGATGTTTTGAAAAGATTGGGCAACAGTGTGCGGTGGAAGCGGCCAGATTTGTTGCGGTCGGGTGACTGGTTTTTCCATCATGGCAATGCCCCTGCTCACACAGCCCTGTCTCTACGACAATTTTGGACCAAAAATGGCATGACCCCTATTCCTCAACCCTGATACTCTCCCGACCTTACCCCGTGCTACTTTCTTTGTTTCCTAGAATGAAAAAATAGGTGAATGGAAAGCGTTTCGCTGGTATTGCAGAGGTGAAGAAAAAAACGACGGAGGCACTGTCAAGCATCACAAAAGATGAATTTAAACAATGTTTTGAAAAATGGAATGAAAGATTTGACAAGCGTATCATTGCAAGTGGGGAATACTTTGAAGGAGATTGGAGGTCTGTGCTTAAAATGTGAACAAATAAGTTCAAACAAAAATAAGTCCGGTTTCTTTTGGGTACCCCCTCGTAGACATGCTCTATTTTACCAGCTATATCGTGCTTGATGAGGAATACCAATGCTAGTTTTTGTCTTGTAGGTAATCCATGATAGCACCATACGTTCCCGCCCCTTAGTAATGTATACGCCTCATCTGTCTTAAGCTCGGTAATCCCTATGTCATTCCATTTAATACCCGTTAGTTCCTTGAACAGCAATGCTAGGCTAGTCTCACTGCATTAGGGTCTAGCGCTAAACGTCACCATGGTCAGTTTCCAATGGTGGCCGTTCAGAGCAAGATATTTTTAGCATGCTCCGCTACGTAACAGGTCTGACCGCCGCCTTATTCACTTGTTCCGCAGCTGTGGGGACTTATGGTAGAGGGGTAATTGATTTCATCATAGAAAGTTGTTGCCAAGTACTCCACCAGGGGGGGGGGGGCGATATTTCTTTAGTGGGGAAGTTCGTTGTCGGTTCTGGTCACCGAGATGAGGCCGCAAGCCTGGCTCGCTTATGCAATTCTTTCGACACCGGAGTTTTATTTCAAACCGTGCGGAGAATTCGCGGAACCACGATTCGAACGCCCGTCATCTTGCACGACAGGCGGATGCGCTACCTCGACGCCATCGGCAGGGCCTACTGCCGTCACCGAAGGCGAAGTTCCGGCGCTCTGAGCGAGGCGACATAGTGAGACACACATAACTAACTGGCGCCGGAAATACCTCGCAGGTGGGGTGTGGTGCCGCGGCCCGTTTCTGCGCAGGCAGCAGAGCCCCTTCTGCACCCTTGCTGCAGTCCCCATTGCCCCTGCAGTAGCTCTCTGCCGCCCCTGAATAGGGCGGTCAGGTACCCGCAGGGAATAACTTAGGGGATTTATATACGATATCTGCCACCGTCGTCTGGAAATCGGAGACACACGCATACGAGTTGTGCTTGCTACAGCGGCCTCTGATGGCACATTTCAGAGGAACAGGAAGGAGTACAGCAAGCCAGAGGGAGGAGTGAAGGGTCACTGTACTCCGAGAGCAGTATACCACCAGATTATATTTGGAAAACGTTGCTTTTTTTTACGAAAGGAAATGGCAGAGTAATAGTCTCACATCTCGGTGGTCATGAGATCCGCAACGTAACGGAAGGGAGGAAACAGAAGTGAAAGGCGAAAGAGAGAGGTGCCATAGTAGAGGGCTCCGGAATACTTTCGACCACCTGAGGATCTTTAACGTTCACTGACATCGCATAGCACACGGCCGCCTTTTGCGTTTCCCCTCAATCGAAACGCGGCCGCCGCGGCCTGATTCGAACCCGGGAACTACGGCTCAGTAGCCGAGAGCTCTAACCACTGATACACCACTGGGGATGCTTCCCCACTAATCTCTCTGTGTGTGCAGGGCGTTTCAAATGCTTTCCAGCTGTATGTCATGGATCTTGTCTGCCGAACTTGTGAGGAAGTTTTTTCTCGACTGCATTCGATTCAGATGACATTTGAGTAAAAGGAGCACTGCAGAGGTATTCAAGAGTTTTGAATGCCTTCGAAACACCAACGGAGCGCTCTCCGACCCGTAGCCAACACCATCGCTTTTGGGCTCAACAAGCGAACCCCGCGATTAGCACGATGCAGCTAATGCCAGTGGAGAAAGTGGTGGTTCAAGCATTCAGTTCTCAGCAGAGGCTTCGTTGTTCGGTTTTCATAGAGAAAAAGGGGAGGGAAGGAATACTTATTTCCCGGACTACTTGGCGCAGTGACACTACCACAGTGACAAGGCACTGGGACAAATGACTGCATTCTTCCATTTCTTGCCTAGCCCTACCGGGAGTACATCAGAAAGTTGAAGGCCAGTTTGAAATACGCACCTGGCTTCCTTTGAAAAGAAGCGCGCAGAGCAGGAGAGGGTAGCTAACGTCCAGGAACGCTACGGAGGCGGAGCACACGACGCTAGCCAGCAGCTGCTTCGCGCGGTCGTGGCGCGCAGGGCTTACATCCCTGCGCAGAGGTAACTGCCAGTGCGGACACCTGCCAAGGGTATTTCTAATGCTCTGACGCCATGGGAACCGCCGCACTTACCTGAGGTGTCGAGGAGTGCGCATAGCCAGCCGGAGCTTCCCGTGCGCAATTCTTGTGGGACGTGCTCGGACCGTAGAGTCAAGGAAAAGCGGCGGCTGGGCCGAGAGTGTCCGCCGCCTTTCAGAAGAGCAGCCAATGGATGGATGACCTCGAGACACCGGGACTTCTTCTTCTTTGTCTCTTTTTGGTTGGTGTTGGTGTTGTTGTTGTTTTTGGCTTCTGGTGGAAAGGCACATACCCACAGCGCGGATTGGCCAGGGTGCCTCACACGGGGTAAATGGCATAAACCAACGGTGGGAGAATAACCGCGTGCGGTAACTTCCTTATAAGGGTTGCTCATTTTCTCCTTTTTTGTCGCCCTTGCCGAGAAATATCCCTGCACACTCCGCCGAATCTGCGGTCTTCCTAATGCTTTTCAAGAACTTCATGCCGAGCAGACAACTTGTTTGATCGCGGCTCTTTTTCACCAGTCATTCCCGCTTATAATGAACCTGCATCCAGAGTAGAAGAGGAGGAATTCGACATAACGACGAGGATGAAAGGCTATTTAACAGACAACAGAAAAGAAAGAAAAGAAGATTTCGTGAATGTCGAAATGGAAGGATGGAATGAATGAATGAATGAATGAATGAATGAATGAATGAATGAATGAATGAATGAATGAATGAATGAATGAATGAATGCCTAGAAAGAAGGCTTTCTGGATTCTTATATTTGGAGCAGATGAGATTTAGAACCTCAAGATGTGGGTGCAGGTCCACTATGGACTGCAAGACGGTTACTTGATGATTGCGGTCTGTCGAATTGGCGGCGAAGACTTTCTGGTTCTGCCGCAGGTGTTCATATCACAGGCTTTATCGACGCTGTCGTGGTCAAAGCGAAGGTTCCGGTAGTTGAAGTAATCGAGTATGGCGCCGTGAAGATAACATGTAATTGACGAGACGAACTCAGAATTCAAGTCATGACAGGGCGAAACGCTAAAATAGTATAGACAACACTGTTTCTAATGCGCCGTTTATTCAATCAGGGCATAAAATGGGGACGGTTATATGAACAAAATAAGGTTGACAAATCTAATGAAGTCTAGAAGCGACCTATAATGCGGTCCCTTCGTCCAAAAAGCACAGGAGTCAACACCGTCCGGCGTAGGACACGCTGCAACCGGGTGCAGGATTCTCATCGGTTTAAATGCTGGGAAGAATCTCGGCAGGTGGCGGCTGCCGGCTTTGTCTTTCGAGGATAGGCATAAAAACACCCAAGGCGCAAAAAAAAGCCTCTAAAGTGAGGCAAGTTTCGAGTAACGGCAGGAGTGAAGTGAAATGGCCCGGGTCCTCCGAAGCGCAACTTCCTCTGCCAGTGCGCAGCGCTCGCTGTCCTCCCTTACTAAAGGAAGGTGGTTTTCTTGACAAATATTGGCCGCATATCTTTTTCTTTGCAATAGTGCCTAAAATATAAGCGTAAGTAGCTGAACATAAGGAATTCACCCAACCTCGGTAAATAATGTATAACTGAATTTATTTTCTCACGTTCATAGTGATGATTCAACAGCGCAAACACACACAGACCAAGAAGGAGACAAGACACAGCGGTGTGTGTGTCTTGTCTCCTTCTTGGTCTGTGTGTGTTTGCGCTGTTGAACCATCACTATGAATCTACACCAACTAGCCCAATCTGCAGTTCTTCTACAGTTTCTCACGTTATTTTAGTTTCAGGTTCACAGGCTGAATGATGGGCGTACCGCTAAAGTTTGGTCCAGGCCATTTGAGGAATTAAAATTTTGGATATAATCACCGCATTGTATTTATAATTTTCCTCAACCCTTACATCAGTCTGTCCCGAGAGATGTAATAAAGGAGAAAAGAACAGTTTATGATATTGCTGCTTTTACGTGACCTAAACTAAACTTGAAGTCGCATCACTATAGTTCCAAATCTTTTTATGGTGAGAGATACGCTTGCCTTCGTGGCGTCTAAAAGTTGCGACTTCCATGGATCCTACAGGGCCCGACTGCACGGCTAAGAAGACATCCTCGTGGATTCCTTACTTTTAACAAAGGCCGTACAGTAACCACCTACTCTAGCACATTACACATTCCTTGAAGATGCACTAGTCCATTCTCGACTGCGTCATGCCTCGCGATTTTACTAATCAGCAGGATGTCAGTGCGTTACAGGCAGAAACTGAGGCTATTTGTGATTCCTCTCATGAGCCTTTAGAATTTCGCTGCTCTGAATTTGGAGTTTTACGCGCAATGCGAATAGGGTCAAGACCAGCTACCCACCATCTTATTAACAGTATCCTTGGCCTCGTAATATCTCACCTCTACCGTAGACTAGCCATTACGTCGTACCTTAACAAATCGCTTTATATGATCCGCATAACCAGCAACACGAACAAGAATCCTTGGATAGGTGCGATATAACTTCTTTTCCGCTTGCATATACCCAGAATTGCTCGATTATGGACATCAGTCGGTACGAGTAACCTGAGCATCTCTCACGTATGGGCCCAATTCACTCCGACTTGTACAAAACAATTCTACACTTGTTATTGCGAAGCAATGCTACTTTCGCTACCACCTCAGCCTGTGCCGTGCCGCGGCCGCATAGCCACGCCTGACCTTTCGCGTGGCCTCGCTGCGTGACGTCATACCATGTGTCAAAACGGGGCCCCATCTCACGCAGTCGCCTTGCGCGGGGCATAGCCAAGGCATGACTCCCGCTCTTCTCACCAGGGAGGCTGCGCGCTATGTGACGTCATACCATCTGAGTAAAAACGGGGCCCCATCTGACGCCGTTGCCTTGCGCGGCGCATAGACACGGCCGCGGCCTGACTGCGCTCTTCTTGTCAAGCCCATGAGAAGCGGCCTCCAGCCTATACGCTTCGGCAGGTTGCAAAGAGAAAGAATCTGCGAGCTACGGAGACAGAAGAAGAACGAGAAGAACGGCTTTCCATGCGACGCGCTCAAGATGCAGCCAGGCGAAAAAAACGCTCAGCGTCTTCGGCAGCAGACTCAACGGCAGAAACAAGTGAGGAAGTTATACGTTTGGCCGACAGTGTGGAATGTGCATCTCGCTCCAGCACTACTAGTTCGGAACGTCGGAACACAGCCAAACGGGAGCGACGTGCCCAAGAAACTGCGGAACAGCGGCAGCAGCGACTCGAGAAGGAACGTGCGTATCGAGAGAGGCAGAATGAAAAGCGAAGAAAACGGCATGCTGAAGAAACACCCGAGCAACGAGAGGAACGTTTGAAGAAAACACGAGAAAGATCGTTTGCCCAAGCTACCCGGACTCAAATCGATGAAAGTGTTGTGGCACATCACCACAAGCGGTACAATAGCAGAACCACGTATTGCTTCGCAATTACCAGGCTTAACCAAGCTAAGCCACAGCCAATTTTTTTAACAACTGCATCAAACTACTCGCATTTCGGCTTTGAAACAGAACTCAAATTTACACACATTTACATATCGCCATTATTTTGTGCGAAAACAATAGCACACGGGGCCAAAACGAACAATGAATCTTGTAGCGTCCGTGACCTCGAGAATGGAGAAATAAACTCACTATTGCCGCGACTGGGTTTCGAACCCGCGGCAGCGCGAATAGGTCAGCTTCGCTGGCCACAGCATGAGAGCACTGTGCTATCGCCGCAACCTACTACGCCTCGTGTTGTTGTTGTTGCCTTGGTGACATGGCACACACCCACTACGGGGGATTGGCCTCGTGTTAAACTGCAACAGTCTCGCACGGCACACATCGTCTTCGTCAACTTCCATTGCGGCATGAACATGTCAGATCAGCTTAACCTTGATCAGACATTAACCTCAGTCTAATATCGTCGCCAAACGTGGCGACAATCTAGCAAAGCAAAACGATGAGCCATCCAGGCTAAACACATGCTTTCGCACCTCTAATCGGCTTAACTGCGTTAGAATCCTACTACTTTTTTCTTGTCTTTGCTTTATAAAATATGTGTCCACAACACCACCGTAAAAGCAAACCAACCTCTGATCCGGTGTGTCCTTCCCCGTTAATTGATATGTCCCAAAAGGAGGAACTCATCTACCGACACTAATTCCGGTTCTAAAATTTCTCTTCAACGCATATCAGGTGACTGGACGAGCCTTCGTGGACTCATTTCAGCAATTTCGTACCACCAGTACTTTCAAAATGCGTCGGCTAGATATGGGAATTCAGTGGCCTGAAAGCTTGCATTCGCGTTTTACTGTTCATTTCCTTGCAGTTGCAAAAAAACATATTAAGATTCCTCCCTGTAATGCCTACTGGTCCCTAGGGTAATTTTAAATGAAGTAAAATAGAATAACTGCAGGTGTAGCAACAATTCTGGTGTAGGAGATGGTCGTACGAGGTCAAGACTTCGATAAGGTCTCTGTAAGGAAAGAAAATTCAGATGCTTGGTTTCGTGCAATTTTGCCAGGCATAAAGACGAGAGCTGTCTCAGTCAAACCGCGCCAGACTGAAAACAGACCAGGGCGAAGAATATTTGCACGACTTAGTTACCTGTGAGCAGGGCGCGACCCTCTGCAGGAGAACGCAAATGTGCTCAGAAGAATGGAATTGACCGATTATTAAGTTATCTTAACTGCTTAGAACGAAACCACGTTTTAAAAAAGTTTCAAATAGAAAGAAAAGCCGTTTTGGACCTTCAGACGATCCAATTTCTATCACTCCAGAATAATACCATCAAGAGTAAGGATGGAGAAGAAATCAGCAGCCTCGAGAATTGTGAAGGGGTTTGCCAACGAAACGATAATCTGAAACGCCATAATCATGAAGCCAAATGAAATAAAAAATAACCTGAAGAAAACCGCAAAAACATCGCATCTTAAGGAAAGCGAAATAAATATTTTCAGTGGCCTTATCTGCGTATCAGAGACGTTAGATTGCTCAGCACCAGACATGGGCACTCTCACGAGTGCAGGCCGTCTTGAGGACGTCCTTACCCCCATCTCATAAGGGGTTCAGTTGGGGAGGTGCGGGAGGATTGGCGCAGAAAAATTTGTGACAGTCACAGTGAGGGAGGGCACGATGCACGGCTTGAGAGTAAGGGTGTGTCACAAAATTGGTTCTGCCCCCGCCATTTGTCAAGTTTTCCGTCCGCGCCGCAGTCGATTATAGAACACACGTGGATGACGACAAAAGCAAAACCAGAAAACATGAACTATCTGAAGTCGAGCTAGGGGACGATCGCCTTCTTTGAACGACCCTTCTGTTCAGCCGTACCCATGGACGGGCCCTACTTATGCCGCAGGAATATTCATCACAAGACCTTTGTTCCGCCTTCTTGCCAGCTCACTCCGCCCCCACAGTCGCGCCTGGTCACGGACACGGATAAGAACGGGATGCTAGGCAGCTTCGTGTCGAACCCTGTAGCGGCCAGCTTATACCCGTGCGACACGGCCAGATTTAATGTCATTCAGTGCTTACTGCCTGAAGTTCTAATGGCATTCGTGCTGTGCCACACGCATAAATTTAATGGCATACCACTTACTGCCATTCGCGACCTACTGAGTTCTCTATAACTCATTCGCCCATACAATGCGACTCTCGTTCCCATTCCACACGCATAAAAGCATGAGTAACAACTTCCTAACCAGTGCCAAATGGTTAATTCGTAACGTTTTCAGATGAAGCATCTAGATGCCGCGTTTTCAATGTGAAGAGCGCCATTTTAACCAGTCTTTTTGACAGGTACTCTCGACATGTGTGCCGACATGCGAGTTTTTGGCTACTCTTTCGACTTGTAAACCAAGAACAGCCGTATTTTCTGGGAAATCAATTTTACATCACATTTGAACAGCATTCAAGATATATTGTGCTCATTTGCACTGTTTACATTCCGATGGCACTTTTGACTGCCTTGCAAGCGTTATCGTCATCCTACTTTCGTTCATTGCATTAAATGTGGACTTGTAGCACCAACTCCAAAAATAATGGCATTAAAAAAAAACTTAATGTCTGAAGCATTTACTGTCATTTCTTGTGCGCGTGTGGCACGGGTATTAGTCGTTGCTCATTAAAAGGGCATGGGCCTTCTCTCACCTTTCTTCGCGAAGAGTGCGGGGGTTGCTGTTTTCGAACGAACAAGGCAGTGCATAAAAAATATTTGCACCGATAGCCGTGAGGCTAGTGGAACGGTCCAGTGCGAAACAAAACAAAATACACCAGGCAGCGGTAATGAGGAAAATAATAAACAAAAATGAAAAATGAAATGGAAGGAAACAAACTAAGAAATATAAAAAAGTGTCTTGGAACAAACTACAACCTTGAAGTAACACTTCATGAGAAAGCAATAAAAAAGTGGCGAAAAAGAAAAGAACCACCGAGTGATAAGGAACAGCGAAGAAAAGTTGACAAAGGTCAACAAACCTTCAAAAAAGGTGGGGGTCAGGGCCCTTCCTGGTTTCTAATAAAGAAAAAGTTGCAGCAGACCTTAACCATATTTGCAAGGTTTACAAAATAGGCACTGTGTTCCAGTTCCAACTTTCGCGCAGGAAAATTGAACTAAGCGTTCCCAGTATGCATTTTCGACTGGCAGGCAAATTGAAGTTTCTATTTACTTCGTGTCTTGTGTTATAGTATGGCAATAAGCAAAAACTTAGTGGCAGAAGAGTATTAGTAGTAATATTATTATTTATCAATGCACACACTTTGCAATAAAGTATGGATTCAAATGGCAATACGCTATGCTCCTTATGTCGACAACTGAAGCCATTGTTTGAAGGCGCCAGGGCAATTACATGCAATGCTCTCTTCTGCAGTCCCTGTACAGGAACTAAATATGTTGTCTATGCTTGACCCCATGATTCGCAGCAGTAGCTAATGTGACAGTGTAAAAGCGGAAATAACAAGTAACGGACTACACTGTACGGAAAAAACTGCTTTGCCTTAATAAGTGCATAGCAGATAAAAGCTATCTTTTTAAGCACCTTTTTGATGTGTTCTTGTAAATGCAGGTGTTGGTCAAAGATGGCGCTGAGCTATTTGTAAGAATAGCATACACCTGCTGAATTCTAAGGTTGCTCTAATTGCATGTGAATCGTATCATTGCCAATGTTTCTTCTCCTAGAGGGGAATACTAAATATTTAGTTTATTCTACGTTTATTGTTAAGCGGCTTGCGCAAAACCATGAGGAAATATTAGACAGCTAAGATGTCATCATGGTTTGCAGTTCCGAGAGCTATTCAGCTGAGAAAAAAAGAGCAGTGTCATCCGCGTACATTAGGACCTTTGGAAGTCGGACAGCTTGCAGGAGATCATACACGAAGCTAGAAAAAAAAACTGGACCCAAGGCCTGCCATTTCTTCGCTGTTTTGTCCTTTGAAGCAGAGAGTAAAGAACATCTGCACCATACTCTATCGCTTTGGACATTCCGTGAATAGCAGTGGATACACAAGGAGAAAAATTGGAGCCTCCAGAATCGCCATTGCTGAATTGAAAAGGCGTACATTTCTGCTAACAGCTATGGTAATCGAACATAGGTTTTTCCTTCTCCCGTCTCGTTTTTCGTGCGTTGTTTTTTTTTTCTTCCTTAAATTTCCCTGAGCAGAGGCGGTGATGTCTAGCTCACACCGGGGAGACCAGTGTTGGCCGATTAACCGGGCAAGACCGGCAGGAAAATTTAATGAGCTTCTGGAATGGAATGAGGGCCCACCCAGCTGACCTCGATTTGTTCTGTGCATTAAATGTTTTTCTCAATCACTCGACAAATCCGCGGAGAAGCAACCACCAACTAAGTCACGTGACCTTGTGGCGTCGTCATAACCTGCCCACCGGATTGTGAGCGAAGTGACCACTGTGTCAGGAGGCAGTTAAACATTGATTGGCCGCGCGAGGTTTCTCGTGAAGAGTAACTTGGGGTATCGCAGCCCCCGCCGGTGGCAGCACCTGCCGTCGTAGGACAGTCATGCATCGGTTAACAGCTCCACCACTGCGCTAAGAGTGGTATGGGGACCATCAGGTGTACTATTAAAAGCCGAAAACAACCAATTCTGCATATAGGAAATATTAATAACTAAGTTTCAGTTAACCTTTACTTGCACGCGCCAGGTATGGAACCAAGATGAAAAGGTGCATTTCAGCAGCTTGGGTGTGTCTACTGTTCTACAAACAAAACATGCTTATGGAGGAGGGAAAAATAATTTTTCCCTCTCCCTATTCTGTTTTGCACGTGTGTAAGCTGCATATATATTCTGTTGCAAGAGCAATAAATCTAGTTGATAGTTTGCGCTCTTTCTGTCTTGTCCCTCTTCCTGTGTACGTTTGTTCGTGTGCGCAACGCCATCCCAAGAAAAACGTGCATCAGCAAAAAGTGTGATTTTGTACACAGAGAAACGCGGTATGTTGCGGCTGGAGTAACAGCACTGTTCATAATAAAGAAGCTCTTCGATGGTACACAGCATCTTGGCAGCACCGGCAGCACCAGGGCCAAAGAAAACCGAGGTTCAAAACTCACCTGAAAGTAAATAGAATACTTTTCGTCAGCGAGAGTGATGAGAGCTGCCACTACCGCCAAAATGCCGGATACGTTCAGATAGGCCTACAGAAGATGCACTCCCAAGATGTCGCCGTTGCCCCGCCGCGATGGCTCAGTGGTTGTGGCGCTCGACTGCTGACCCGAAAGATGTGGGTTCGATCCCACGTCCTAAGTTCGATAGAGATGAAATGCAAGACGCACGTGTACTCTGCGATGTACGTGTACACTTCGGAACCCCAAGGGGTCAAAATTTACGGAGCAATTCACTACGGCAGTTCTCGTAGCCTGCGTTTCTTTGTGACGTTAAACTCCCATAAACCAAAACCAAACCTGATGTCGCATTTGGTGGCCCGCCGGCTGTGGTTGGCGACAAGGCGGTCCTCGATCTTTCTTGTTCGGGACTGCGCGTCAGGTTGCAGAAAACTTTCGCAGAACACTTGTGGAACGTCCCGAACACAAAAAGAACGACGGCAATAGACCAGAAATACCGAGAGGCAAGGCAGCTGAAAGTGCACAGAAGACGTTTCGTCAATCTGGGTGATGCCAACTGTTGCTACCGCCGTACTATGGGCTTAAACACATCAACGCCGTCGCGTCCTATGCTTAAGGCGAAGTTTAAGTGTCCCAACCAATTTTGTTGTTCTTGTGACCGTGACGGGGGCTCTTCCTGGCTTTGGTCACGGCTTTTCAGGGTATTCCTTTCGCCAGTTGTTGTTTCGTTTTTTTACACCTTTTCTTTCTGTTTCATCCACACCCCTTCTCTGCCCTTGCGTGGGCGGGACTGCTAAGAAACTAGCCTAATCATGGCTTTCCTCCAGTCTTTGGTCCTCCTCCTCTCAGCTTCTTGTACTGCGCGTGTTTTCGGTCTTGCAGCGTTGTGCTCACTCTTCGTCCCTCGTGCCTTCATGCAGCTCTAGGGCGGGGTACTTAGGGGAGTTTTACATTGGCAGGCCTTTCAGGAGACGAGCTACTCATGCGATATTTCGCCCACTGCTTTTTTTAATGCGGTAACATCTGAGTTGTCGTCACACAAATTCTCCTTCGTTGACCGTGACGAAATTTACTGATTAGTATAGAGAGAGGCCACGCCACCTTGTGACGTCATGATAACTAGCCTTCCACGGCAGGTGTAAACCTGGCCACCAAATAGTGGGCAAGCTGTCCACCTTGGCAGGTGGTAATTAAATTAATCATTGTCGAGAGAGGTCACGTGACCTTGTGACGTCATGAGAACATGGGTTGTGAGCAACACGTTGTGAGCAAGATATTGCCTAGACAGCAACCTAGATAGACAATCTAAATCAAAAATTAGCAAAAGATGTGACATATGCAAATATCGACAGCGTCGTAGCGGAGAGGATATCTGATTCTGCAGCCAGCGGTACGAATTTGGCACTAGAGTTGAGGTTTCTGCCTAGTCTGGCTGCATTCATCCCCAAATCAGGCGTATTTTTCGGCTGATGGACCAAAAATTTTAAAGAAACGGACGCAAACACACTCAGAAATCGCGACAGAAGCTGTCACATGTGAAATGTAATGCTATGGCATGTCACTCTTAGGTGACTTAACCGTCCCCACAGTTTTAACAACGCAGCGTTAAGGCTCCCATTGTGTACAAAATGCGTCGTCGGCTTTGTCACCGAAAAGCAGGGATCCACCTGCCACCTAGTCACGTGAACTAGGTGACGTCATAAAAACGTGATCTATGTGGCATGTGTCCACCTACCACAATGATCCGGTTTTCATGGCGTCACTTTGTTCTCAGGAAACCTGTCGATTGGACTGCAACCAATCTACCCAAAATGGCAAGCCGTCAGTTGAAATGCTCGGCAGAGACACTTGAGACTGCTTGCGTGTCAGACGGCGAAATCTCGCCAGCTCCCTGGGTGAACGCATCGTTCACTGTGCATAGCACACGATCAGACACACCCGCCTGGCCTCAACTTTCCTTGCTGGGAACTAACGGGGCAGAGGAAATAGCACTGTCACGCAGCCGGCAACGTCTTACCTCTACATGGCTGTTGAAAGCCGCCACCGCGGCGCCGTGCATCCCCTCTGCTCCACGCGTTGCGGCGTTATATAGCCCGATGCCACGAAGTTTGGAATTCTGCCTCTAAGCCGTCATCGCGAAGCCTAACTCGGTGACCGCAGTCGCCGTCCTACCGCGGTCCACGCCTCCCTCCCCCACCAGCTGCTGCATCAGATGCCTTGGGATAGCGGACGCTCTGCATGAGGACGCCGTCTTCCATGGGTACCATCGTTTGTTATCACACCCCCACACAGACGGGTTTTCGCTCAAGGGGCTGAATGTATGACTGTACGCGAGCAGTTACTCGGGATGAGCAACGTGAGTCTCACGGGCCCCAGCGGTGCTTGTGTTTGCAACAGCCACCTGCAAGGGCAGTGGGACATCGTTTAATCGCTGCATCGCTGCAGCAGGGGTGGAATGAGCTCTCTCCACTATCAATGAGTGTAAAGTGAAGAATGACCTTGTCTATGAACTAAAAACCCAATGCCTCTGAAGCGAGCCATTAACTCTGTCGTGTCATGCCTTTAAGGCAGACCTTAACTGTCTCCTCATGTTTTTTTTGTTGCTCTTGTCCGTTCCCACCCAATTTTCAGCATTTATTTTGTCCCCTCCTCCGTCGTGCCCCTCGTGCTAGGAAACAAATGCTCAGTTGAAAGTCAGCGCTCCTCTTCGTCCTGTCGCTGCCGCGATACATCTTTTCGCGTTGCTTTCGAGATCTAGATTTAGCGCTTACGCGCGGGGGTCCTTTAGATTGTCTTTCTTTGCTTGCGAGAACACGGCAGCAGGAAAAATGTGAGCAGAGCTTATTGCCTGTAGGCAGTCAGTGCGGGCAACGCGTGAAAGGCTAGCGCGATGTATGTGGCCGGAATGCGATTGCGGCCGCTGTCAGGTACTACTATTGCGGTGACGGCGCCCCAAAGGTGCGCGTCCGAACCCCAGTCGCGTTGGCGACATCGTATCCGTTGTTGCGACTATTAATGTGGCAGGATTAGAGCCCTCATCACGGGTAAAGGCAACCGCTGTGGCTCAGTGCTTATGTTACTTGCTGTCGGGCCCAAAACACACGCGGCTTGATTTCGACCGTGGCGGTCGCATTTCGGTGGAGGCGAAATGCTCGAGACCCGTGTGCTGTGTGATATTCGTGCACGTTAAAGACCCCAGTTGATCGAAATTACCCGGATGCCTCCACTACGGCATATTCCATAGCATCTGTCGTTCTGAGACGTTAAACCCCATAAACCAACAAAAACCGACCAATCATAACGGAAGAAACTTGGCGCTGTGGTCTGTTAGAAAATGCTGAAAAAACTCGGCATTGTGGTCAGTCATAAAATTCGTCGACTGGTTCAATTAGTACACGGTTATGATGTCACCACATGACGTCACGTCGCGCCAGTCATCTCTGTGCAATCCTCCCTTTCCGACTGCAACACAGCAAACGGAAGCCTAATGAGGTTAAAGACCCCTTCGTCTATCATAAAATTCGTTGATTGGTCGAGTCATCAGGTCACGTGACGTGCCACTTTCGACCTCCACACTCCCGCTCCCATCCACTGTCAGTTCGGATCTTCGAGATTTGCTGACCATAGGCTCGCTCCAGTAATGTCCAGTACTCCACGAGGAGTCGAAGGGCTGGGAGCTAGTTGCGGCCAGGAAACAGGGGGAGGTTTGTGTCTCTGTTCGTAAGCCTGTATGCAACTCTTGTGCAGTCGCCTCTAATTGGCTATTCAGAGCGTTACAAGAACTTTCGATGGGCTTTCCACGGCCCCGATTCCCTGGTGCAGTTCATTTTATACGCTGCCATGAACAGTTGCTGACTGACCGGGCTCTTTGCAGTGATCAGCTACAGCATGTCAGTAGTTACTCTGTTATTCATGCGGATATTCTTGCCTACTAATAACTTCGGTGTGCGAAGCATAAATGAACCTCGGCTCGGAACAGACGAGACCGGACACAATGAAGAATAGCTTCCGCCAAGTGTGACTCAGTATCATCGGCACACATCGGCAATAAAGAAGAATTATTCGAATGTTAATGAACAGCGTGTACTTTTGGCAGGGCTGAAAGTAAATACAAATGAGGAGGGGGGCTGTCCTCGTGTCTGTCAAAAGTACGTGCTTTTGTTTTTTAAATGGTATACCAACTCGGTCCAGCATCAATTCTAATATTAAAACTGCTGATTGTGAGACATCCGTTGAAGACGGGCCACGGAATTGTATGAAATAAGGGTGACAGTCAGGGAAGCCCGTTGATTTAATAGTGAGCGTGAGGGCAGAATGGCAGAAATGAGGGCATTCGCCCATCTCTGGTCGGAACTAAGCGTCAGTGCAAAGCATAGAATGCCAGGTAGGGACGAGTATATCAGAGCTTTTCTTCTCACATCCGGGGATCGAAATGGTAACCATTCGTATGTCGCTCAAACAGGCACCCTTATATGATGAAGAACTTATAAAAGTCATAATCGTAATCGTCATTGGCCTCGGATGGAAAGTAAAAGCTGGAGGGCACACTCAAGCTCAGCATTAAGTGCCAACTCCAAGGGCCCTTTCTGGTCGTAGGCGCCCAGCGTCGGCGCTCTTGGCGTACGCCGCAACGGGCGTCCAAAAGAGTCATCCATCTCCATGACCGTGGTGCTGGCTCGCGCCCCTCTCGACACGACGGAAACAAATTCAAGCCATGAAGAAGAGGGGGCGGGCGAGCTGAAAGGACGACTTAAGCCGCGAAGAAAGTGGGGGAAACGAGAGAGAGTTTGAAATCATGAAGAAAAAAGTCACCGAGAGCCCCACGGTCCTCCGATATTTGTAATCTGAACCCCGTTTCCAATGCGTGCGCCAGCGCCAGTGCGTCGGCGCCGATATCTAGCACGGACAAGTACCGGCGCCTCGCCGAGGCTCGCTGGAGTCTCCTGCAGTGCGCATGCGCAGAGCGGTTCTGGCGTACGCTAAGGGCGCCGACGCTGGGCGCGTACGCCCAGCAACGGCCCTTGGAGTTGGCGCTTTAAGGGTATGACGCGATAGCGTATTCGGCTTACTCCTGTACATGCAGAAGTTCATTCTCTACATCCATAGATCCCTAGGAGACCTCATACCCCTCCTGACGCAGTGGTGGAGCGCTTACACGATGCGCCACTGCCCAGAGAGAGAGAGAGAGAAAGGTTTAATGTGTAGAATGGTTGCGTGGGCCCTCACTCCAGGAGCCCATTGGCTTTAGATCTGTTCAATAGAGAAAGCTGGGTGAGCTGGACAGCACCGCCTCCCAGTCTTCAGTTTCTGGGCCATTGATTCCTGGCATAGCTTGGTTTTCTGGCATGCCCGTACCATATAGTTTAAGTTAGCGACGTCAGCTCAGAACGCGCAATGTGGATCGTGGGAATTCAGAAACATATACCTGAATTTGGCAGGTTTATATAAGCATTCGATTTCAATTTCCTTAGAATGACCCATTTGAATTTAACCGCCACGGAGCGACCTGAGGAACACTTGATAATGAAATCGGGTTTCTTTTTGGATTGATGGTTCGGCCTCGCAAAGATTCATATTACTCGACAGCACGAAAATTGGGTTTGCTATTTATTTACACGTAAATAAACAAGAAGAAACGTCAAACGAGCAAGGAGATAAGTATTTACAGCATGACTGAAGCATTGGTTACAAGAAATCGGCGCCCGCTTAACCCAGACAGAGCACTTATATTTTAGGCCAGAGACAGCAACCAACAATCAATCAGGCGACACTTCTCACCAATCGATGGTTAGGGAAAGGAAGGTAATGTTTCCGCCAGGTAATCAAAGTCTGGGGAAAGGATATCAGCTAACCAAATACTTTGGAGAGCAGGGGTTCCGAAGCACACATACAAACAGCAGTGGATTCACTGCATTCCGATCCTCTGCCTTGCTCTACGTTTCCTTTTCTGCGCACGTGCATACGGGACACGTATCCCTCGGCCACTATCACTAAAGTTTCTTTATAAAAAAAGAAAGCTGTCGCGGAGGGGTCAAGCGCCCAGTGGCACCTACAGCCTAACCAGGGGCCTCTTCTGGGTACCCAAAGCTAAAACGACCCATTGGCGTACCCAAAGCTAAAACGACCCAGCAGAGCAAGTTACTGCCACGTATGGAAACGAGAAGACGTAAAAAAAACACCCACTGGCCACAACAATGACGACTGCAGGCATTCAAACACTGAACACTGCACAAAGCTTCGTATGGAAAGAAATCTGTGGTAGGAAGACAAGATGGCGACGGAACGATCGATCTGGCGGCGGTGCCGCCGGTAACAATAGAGCCACCACCGAGCCTCCGTCGTGCGTCCGCGCTTCCACAAATTTGGTAACCCTTCGTCCGGGGACAGGTGCACATCTCAAAGTCGCTACCTCGCGCCGTACACTCTGGGCTGGAGAGTGAATGGCGCATCAGAAAGTTCAACGAACTTCACACTCCCCCCCAAACCAAGAATGTCACATGGACACTTGCTGTCAGTGTCAGATTTCAGTTCAGCCGCGTTGTCCGAAAACAGAACTACACACACGCGGACACGTATGTCCGGCTGTCCAACCGGTTCACCAACACGCACGCATAGCGGTTAGTTCAATCCGCACAAACGAGGCCAGAAACCTGTCTGCACTTTCCAGAATCCACCATGTCAGATCGGTGCCCCAAACTGGCAGAAATAACTTCTAGCTGCCTACATATCGAAAGAGAACATCATGTTTCTGTTGAGCTTTGTCCACAAGATCGGACCATAATTCCGAATTATCCGGCACAGTGCCGGTTGCAAAGGCTGCCGACGCTATCGGATCAATAGAGCTCACCGGCTCCACACAAGCTACGAAGATTGCTGCTCCTATCCCGTCTGCTTTCGCCCCTTTGATCGCCATATTAGGGTTACGCCTCTCAACGGTTACCTCACGGGCAGTTTTAGATCTAGTTTCAGGTAGCGCTAGCTCTTTGCAGAGCTGCTCACCGACATTCCTTTGAAAGAAAATCATGCCGTCAAGTATTTTTTTCTCATGGTTGCCTTCATCATCTTGCTTGCTCACTTCATGTAATGAAACATACGGTCTCTCCTCTGCGCTGATACCCAAAGGAATAAAAGCATTATCCGAGTTCTCTACCTGCCGCGAAATCCATTGTACCCCTGTTAGCTCACAATCTGCTCGAACAACTTTTGCACCTTTCGGAACTGCCTGAAGCTGTACTGGGGCCTCAGGTTTGTCTAGAACAGGTTCGTGGGAAATTTTGAAATTCTCTCCAAATTCAGCTCTCTCTATTTCTTCATGTGGCCGCTATCTCTGTGGCTGCTCTAGCAGCGAGAGCCTTTCAGATGTAATCAACTTGCCTACATCTTCAGGCAGATCTGTTGTCCCGGCGCATAATGTGAGCACCGGCTGGCTTCATCACTTCATCTTTGACAGCTAGTTCGCCATCGCCTGCAAAGAGTGTTCCCGCTATCTGATCCTGCTTCTCCGTGTCCTCGACCCTTACTGCTACCTCGGAGTTAGCGCCGACCGGTTCTGGCACGGTGCTGAACTCTTTTTCGCGAGAAATCTTCTTGTACCTCCTTGTTATGCTCTATCTTTGGTTGATCTGGCAGCAAGTTCTTCACGGGCGTGAGTAACACTCCTATGCCCTCAGCCATTCCTTCTGGTATGGCACACAGGGTTAGGCCCTGCTGGCTAACTGCTGCAGCTTCCACAGCTGTAGCTATCGGCGCACAGGACAGATCAGCTTCTGCTGCCTGGAGAACCACATCTCCCCGTTTTGTTTCATCGGAGCACTCACCCGAAGAAAGTGACTGAATCGTTTCTCCTCTTAGCGTTATTTCGGTCCCTGAATCCGCACACGCTTCAGAACTCTGATCTTTGGTATCGAGTCGATGTATTCCTGGTCCTCCACCTTGTCTGGTTCACTGATCTTATTAACAATCGTCTCCGATTGGGAACCCAGCTTATCAAGCACCAGCATCTCCACATGAGGTACTAGTCTGCACTCATCTTTCCTCACAGCGGGAATATTTTGTTCTCCCTCCGAGTTCGGACACTCCATCATTGAATTCCCACATTTCATGCAGTGAAAACATTGAACTGCCACAAATAACATCTCGCTATCAGCTTTCGTTCCCTGGTTTAGTGTCAACTGCATCTGTGCAAGCTTTATCTTTTCCCGTTCAATTACGTGTTTGATATTCTCAATTTCAAGCAGCTTTTCAGCCTCCTGAATTTCCACACGTCGCATCATGCCCTCCCGATCATACCGTAAGGCAGCCAAGTCCGTTTTTTTTGTTATCATTTCTAGTACGTAAACGCTACGCCAACATGGTGAATTCGGAGAAAGCCTCGCTGGTCGCTGTCCACTGCCACGGTGACCTCGTCGTCCTGAGTGACAAAAGCAGGCTCCTTGATGCGGATGATTTGAGCCCTGGCTCTCTCAGCATCTCACCGACTAGAACTTGCTTGACTTTGTCGCCTGGTTCTTGCTCCGAACCTTTCGATGTGGACGCCTGGTTCCTTTCAGCAGCTTGCTGTCTCGAACCCTCGACGGCTTGTCTTCGCCCGGCTCCTGAGCTCCTCGCTTACTTGAGCCTCGGACGTCCCCTCTAAATCGATCAGTGCTCTTGAAGCTTCTCGACGTCTTTTCCTCGGCGCAGCTTAACGTTTTCTCCTTTAGGACGAACTGCTCTGTACCTTGTCCAGCGACTTGTTCCTCTCACCTTCCGTCAAATGCCTCGAGTAGAAAGACGTTGCGATCGTGTCGCGACTGCGCCAGTTTAGTTTCCCCTTCACGTGGCGACCTGAGGAAAAACATGATGACGAAATCGGGTTTCTTGATGGATTGATGGTTCGGCCCCGCAAACATTCACATTACTCGGCAGCAGGAAAAGAAGGTTAGCTATTTATTTACACATAAATAAACAAAAGGAAATGAGGAAGGAGAAAACTATTTACAGTATGGCCGAACCGTTGATTAGACGAAATCAGCCCCCGCTTAACCCAGAGCTCTAAGATCTAAGCACTCTGCCTCCGCTCTTGATGGGGACAGCAACCAATAATCAATCAGGCGACACTTCTCATCAATCCATGGTTAGGGAAAGAAAATTAAAGTTTTCTTCAGCTAATCAAAAACTGGGAAAGGATATCAGCTAACCAAATACTTGCGAAAAGAGGGGTTCCGAGCACACATACAAAGAGCACTGGATTCACTGCATTCCGAAGCTCTGCATTCCTCTATGTTTCCTTTTCCGCGCATGTGCATACGGGACACACGTATGCCTCGGCAACAATCACTCAAGTTTCTTTATACAAAGAGAAAGCTTTCGCTGAGGGGTCAAGGGCCCAGTGGCACCTACAGCCTAACCAGGAGCCTCTTCTGAGTTCCCAAAGCTCAAACGACCCATTGGCGCCGCATCGTGTACCAGACGGCCAACGTACACCTGCGTCCTCACAGTAAGCTATGTACATGAGCAGAGCGAATGACTGCCACGTATGGAAACGAGAAGACGCAAAAAAAAACATCCACTTGCCACAACAATGACGACTGCAGGCATTCAAACACTGAATACTGCACAAAGCGTTGCATGCTTTGAAGGCAAGATGGAGACGGATAGAGATGTATGGAGACGGATGGAAGGCAAGATGGAGACGGAACGAGCGCTCTGGTGACGGTGCCGCCGGCATCATTAGAGCAGCCGCCGCCCCTGTGTAGTGCGTCCGCGGTCCCACGAATTTGGTAACCCTTAGACCGGGGACAGGTGCACATGTCAAAGTCGCTACCTCGCGCCGTACACTCCTTGCTGGAGACTGAATGGCGCATCAATGAGTTCAGCGAAAGTCACAGAGCCCTTGCTTTCTCCTTACATTGTTGCGTAGTTCGGCGTATACTTTCTTCTTTAAGCTCAAGTGTTGGAGTAAATCCTTATAGGTTAATATCGGTTCTGAATAATTTTTTCCTTGCTAGTGTTCGGGGACCCGGGGTAATGGCGCGCGGGACAGCAGCGTGAGCGCCTTCGTTTATAACATCCGCAGAGTGTCCTCGAGTTCACATGACTACGGATTTAAAGTCTATCTTATTTAGGACTGAGTATTCTGTCTGCGTGTTTATCCATCCTTCCTCTGGCATAGCTACGGCATGCAATTCAGGAGTGTGTATTTACACAGGCGGCCTTCCTAGAAAATATCGCCAAAGCAGTTGCCGCCTCCTCCCTCTTTAGGATCCCCTGGCATCGAATTGATGCTTCATTAACTAATCTCTGTTTCGCATCCGTGCATGCTGTGGCTGATAATCTGCTGAACAGTCCTGTCCCGTTCACTTAAATTGCCTCTTCCAACCAGTCCCATGTTCTAATGGCGTTCGTCCTAGCGCTTCTAGTTTCCTTGTTAAATTCGGGGTGCATATTGCTCGGAATGGGCTGCACCTCGATCTTGCTTCTGAGGAGGATTTCTAAGTTCTCTGTGTCCTCCGTATACCATATGCATGGGAGCCCTAGTCTACCGACTACGTCCCTTCCTGTCCTGCTTCCTGATGGCCGTATCCTCTGCGATATCGATTCACCTTCTATAATTTCGTCTGCAGTGTTCTGAATGCCCATGTATATTATCCTTTCTATTCCTCGTTTACCTGGTTAACAGGTGCTCTTTTATATTATTTGAGTATTATTACGTCCAACTTGTTCTTCTACTCTTCTTCCATTTCACATATGGTGCTGTGTAAGCAATCGTGGTCAAAATAAAAGCCTTTATTAACATTACGGTTTCTTTTTCGCTAAGTCAATGCTTATGGTTTCATATCCTACTAGGTATTCTCGGCCCTTCCTCAACTATTGCCCGCACTCGCATAATTACTTCCCCCGTAGAGGTCATCGTGCGGGGTGGCGCGGTGAGAGGATTGTATTCCGGGGCTGAGCCTCTTAAGCGGCGGCTTGTTTATGGACAGGTGTCGTGCCCAGGAGGTGTGGTTCAATTCAATTCATCTTGCAGAGGTTACAAGGCTAAAAGCTGTTAGTAAAACAGCTTGACTGGGCTCATGAACCTCTATAATTTCAGTAGACGATGAGACGCACATAACTGGGTGATTGTGATTTGACAATAATAGTTAAGCGACATGAAATTGTGAAGAGATATTAGTAACAAGCTTAACATGAGTACATAAGTCAATTTCTACAGCCACACCAGGTGCAAACTTGAAGACAAGCCACAAATTGAACACTCAGTATGCTTGGGTGATAATAAAAGTTTACAGAAGTACGTACAACCTAGCAAAAACAAAGTATGTTTTAAGCTCATTTAGGGTAACATTAGCTAAGGAAAGGTATTTGTTAAGAATTGACGGTAAGTTATGTTCTATTGCTTGTAGTTTATAATTATTTCGAAAGTATGGTATAAACCGGCGGTCGATGTTGCGAGTGGAGATTTGGCTTGATGGGGATCTTAAATGTGCAGCATTTAATAAAAAATCCCTAAAGGCAGGAGAAGAATGGTAAAACGAGCGCAGAATTCGAAAGACAAACATGTTGCCGAACTTAGTTTAGACACCACTCTACCGGCGCCCCCGTGCGGTCTGTCTTCGACCTTTGTCGCGCGCCGGACTTCGTCCTCTTCTCTCGGTGCTAGGGTCGGCCGGCTGCGCTGTGCCCAGTGTGCTCGCCAGGTACTGTTCTGCCAGCGATAGAACGTTCTACCGTCGTCCGTGACATTTTGGTGGAGGTGCTGGGTACGATCCATGTACGAAGAGGTCCCAGGAACCTCCAGCGCTCCGTCACACCCCCTGGTCACGACACCTGTCATCAAGTCAAGCCGCCGCTTGAAAGGTTTAGCCCCCGAGTACAATCCCCTCACCGCGCCATCCCGCACGATGACCTCCACGGTGGCCAGCCAGACCTTCCAGCAATCTGTGAGTTCGCCACCGCTGCTTCTTCATACGATTCGTACGCCCGCGTCGTTTCATGGTGACAAGTTTGAGGATGTGGAGGACTGGTTGGACAGGTATAACAGGGTCGCTGAATTTAATCTGTGGGACGAGGACCGCAAGCCTCGGAACGTCTACTTTGCCCTCCAAGACGCTGCCAAGACGTGCTTCGAAAACCACGAGTCCGCCATCCACACCTGGCAAGACTTCCGGCGGCAGTTGCTGGATACGTTCAGCAGCAACGAACGCAGGTAGCTTGCTGAATTGGCCCTGCAATCGAGAGCGCAGTTGCCAAACGAGACCGTGGCGATGTTGGTGGAGGACATTACCCGGCTTTTCAACCGCGCTGATCCTTCGATGTCGGAATCCAAGAAGGTGCGCCATTTGATGCGGGGAGTGAAGGAGCAATTGTTCGCTGGGCTCGTGCGCGATTCCCCGGCTACAGTCGCCGATTTTGCAAAGAAAGCGGCAGGCATGGAGCGCGCCCTGCAACAGCGGTTTGCGCACTACGGCCGTCCATCAAACATCACTGCAGTGGAGTGCCACATGCCGAGGCCCGGGGATGAGAACACCTCCCTCCGAGAGCTCATCAGGAGCATCGTTCGCGAAGAGCTGCAGAAGCTTCGCTCTGTGGAGCAGCCTCCTAGTGTCACCGCCATCTCGGATGCTGTCCGTGACGAGATACGCCGCACGGTGCAGCCCATTCCACCTCCCCAACCGCCAGCGCCCTATGTGATGACAGACAGCGAGGCATTGCGAAGTCCTGCGCCACCACCGCCGGCGTTCTACTCTCCTGCCCCTACCGCGCCGTCCCACCGAATCCCGTATACGACAGCGCTGCCAGACGACCGCCCAACCGTCACGAAGGCAAACATGTGGCGCACGCCGAACAACAGGCCCCTGTGCTTCCACTGCGGCGAAGCAGGCCACATCCGTCGCCACTGCCCGTACCGCCGCATCGGCCTGCGCGGCTTTTCGCCAGACGCACCCCTGCCACGCTATGGTGAACGACCCCGCGAGCTCGATCAGTACCTAGCGGCCAACGTCCCACCTGCACCCACTGCCCAACGTCAGTCCAGGTCACATTCGCCTCGACGGTTTTCTTCACCAGTCCGCCAGTCCTACGTCCGGCAGTCCTCCAGCCCGCGCCGGGAAAACTGAGGACTGCGACCCCCGGAGGTAGGGCCGCCGTCACCGGACATAATGACGAACATCCTCCACTCACCCACGTTAGCATGCGACCCGACCTCCGATCCCACACCTCGACGACCTTTCGACGCCTAGAGACGCCTTCGCTTGACGCTTCAATTGGACAATCTGAACGACCCTTAAGTCCGACGACTTTTCGCCGAACAGAGACCCCTCTGTTTGACGCCGCAACTCGACCGCGAGAACGACCCCCTAGTCCGACCTCCCCCACACAGCGTTTTTCTGAAGGTGACCAAGCTTCGGCTGAAATCCCGATCATCGTTGATGGCCGCCGCTTGACTGCTCTCGTAGATACCGGCGCCGATTTCTCCGTCATGAGTCGTGGTCTGACGCTTGTCCTGAAGAAAGTACTAACACCTTGGCCTGGAACGCACATCCGGACAGCTGGAGGCCATCTGGTGACACCGCTTGGGGTCTGCACCGCTAGAATGGAGATTCATGGTGTAACCTTCACTGCCTGCTTCGCTGTGTTGGCTCATTGCTCGAAGGACCTCATCCTCGGGTTTGACTTTCTTCGGGAACACGGTGCGATAATCAACCTCCGCGAACTTGTCGTGACGTTCTAACCTCAATGTGCCATAGCCGACAGCAGTGAGCCCGACAGGCCTGTTTTTCGCGTGTGTGATGACAATGTCACGCTACCACCACGCTCCAGTTTGTTTATTACGGTGGAATGCTCCAACCCACGCACGCCTAACGGGGTTGCGGAAGGTAACCTGTCGTTACTGCTGAGTCAACAAGTCTGCGTTGCGCGGGGTGTTACTTCCCTCCGCGGAATGCGAACGCAGCTTTTTGTTGCCAACTTTAGCGCCGAATACCACCACCTGCCGCAAGCGACAGCCATAGCCTATTTCGATGAAATTAGTGACTCAGTCTCCCACTGCGCCTTGTCCCTCAACGATGCCCATGCATCGACGTCTGACGCCCCCTTTATGACTGACGTGATCCTCGACCTAACCGCCGATCAGAAACACCGCCCCCACAGGATCCTCGACTCTTTTCGTGACTGCTTTGCGACCACTTCTAATGTTCGGCAAACATCGGTCGCTCAACACCGCATTGTAGTGGATGAAGGCGAGAGGCCCATAAAACACCACCGCTATGGAGTGTCTGCGAAAGAACGGGAAGTGATTCGGAAGCAGGTTGAGGAAATGCTCCGCGACGAGGTTATCCAGCCGTCAACAAGCCCGTGGGCTTCGCCCGTTGTGCTGGTCGCCAAGTAGGATGGCACTCTCCGATTCTGCGTCGACTATCGTCGCCTCAACAATATTACTAAAAAGGACGTTTATCCGTTGCCCCGAATTGATGGCTCGTTCGATCGCCTGCGTCGTGCCCGATACTTTTCCTCTCTTGATCTACGCAGTGGGTACTGGCAGATCGAAGTCGATGAACGTGACCGTGAAAAGACCGCGTTCATAACCCCCGACGGTTTGTACGAGTTCAAGGTGCTCCCCTTAGGCCTGTGTACCGCTCCTGCCACCTTTCAAAGAATGATGGACACTGTCCTGGTTGGCCTCAAATGGCAGTCGTGTCTCGTCTATCTTGATGATGTGGTTATTTTCGCTGCGACCTAAGAAGAACATCTCAAACGCTTGAGCGCAGTGTTGACGGCAATCCGATCAGCCGGTCTGTCTCAAAAACCCGAAAAACGCCACTTCGCGTACCAACGGCTCAATTTGTTGGGCCATGTTGTGACACCTTAGGGCGTCAGCCCCGACCCCGACAAGACGGCCGCTGTAGCTGCGTTTCCGACTCCCACTGATAAGCGAGCTGTGCGCCGGTTTCTTGGCATCTGCCCATATTACAGACGCTTCGTGCAAGACTTCTCCAGGCTGGCTGAGCCTCTCACACGGCTGACAAAAGACGATGAGCCTTTCGTCTGGGGCACAGGAGCAGCAGGACGCCTTCGAAAAGCTCTGCAAACGCCTACAAACAGCGCCCATTCTTGCCCATTTTGACGAGGAGGCGGACACAGAACTTCACACCGATGCCAGCAACATTGGCCTCGGTGCAGTCCTCGTCCAGTGGCAAGATGGTGTTGAGCATTGTGATTGCTTACGGCAGCCGCACGCTGTCTTGGTCCGAGGCGAATTACTCAACCACTGAAAAGGAGTGCCTAGCTGTTGTGTGGGCGATAACGAAGTTCCGGCCCTACTTGTATGGTCGCCCGTTTCGGGTCGTGAGTGACCACCACTCACTGTGTTGGCTCGCGAATCTTAAAGACCCCCTCGGGCCGGCTAGCTCGTTGGAGCGTTCGCTTGCAAGAATTTGATGTAACAGTTGTCTACAAGTCGGGCAACAAACACAGCGATGCAGACTGCTTGTCCCGTGCTCCTATCCCGTCCAGCTGTGATGACCTCGAAGATGACCCTCTATTTATTGGTGCTCTGACCACGTCCGCCCTCGCTCAACAACAGACGGACGAGACGTAATTGCGGCTACTCATCGATTATCTTGAGGGTACCGCCTCGTTACCGCCTCGTCTATTCGCGCGTGGCTTGTCGTCGTTTTGCTTGCGAGATGGCGTCCTCTACAAACGAAATTACGGCCCGACGGACTCTGGTTACCTGCTCGTGGTTCCAACGGCGCTCCGCACGGACGTTCTGCAGGCATGCCACGACGAGCTTCCTTCCGGACACCTCGGATTTTCTAGAACGATGGCACAAGTTCGTCACCGTTATTACTGGCCCAGGCTTTCTGCGGCTGTCAAGCGTTATGTTCGCACTTGCCGCGAGTGTCAACGTCGGAAGAAACCACCTTTCAAGCCGGCTGGCTTGATCCAACCCATTTCTACGCCGAGAATTCCTTTCCACCAAGTCGGCATGGACATACTGGGCCCATTTCCCACGGCTTCATTGGGTAACCGGTATGCTGTGGTTGCCACCGACTACCTCACCCTGCATTGTGAGACGAAAGCCCTTCCCGCGGCACTGCTACTGAAATTGCTGACTTTTTCATCATCAGCATAGTCCTCCGCCATGGCGCCCCTTATGTTGTTTTAACTGACCGAAGCACAGCGTTCACGTCCACGCTTACTCAGGAAGTTATGCGGCTCAGTGGCACAAGTCATCGTAAGACCACAGCTTACCGTCCTCAAACCAACGGCTTAACCGAGCGCCTCAATAAGACTATCGCTGATATGATTTCTATGTACGTCGACGATGACCATAAGAACTGGGACGAAATACTTCCGTACGTCACGTTTGCCTACAATACTGCCCTTCAAGAGACGACGGGGTTCCCGCCATTTCGTTTGGTACACGGTCGGGAAGTCGTGACTATGTTGGACACGATGTTGTTGCCCGATATTGCGCACCCATCCGTTGCCGATGCTGATGCGTTCGTTCGCCATGCAGAGGCTGCCCGCCGGCTGGCTCGGCAACGAACCTGCATGCGACAAGAAGTCGATGCTCACCGCTACAACCTTCGTCATCGCGAAGTCATTTTCCAGCCTGGCAATCAAGCGTGGGTTTGGAGCCCCATCCGTCTGCGCGGTCGCTCTGAGAAGCATTTGCGCCGTTACTTCGGCCCCTACGAGGTACTCCGAAAACTCAGCGACGTGACGTATGAAGTGCGCCCGCAAGGGAGTGTACGTTCTTCCAGACGCCTGCCGACATCCGAAATTGTGCACGTCGCAAGACTCAAGCAATACGCGTACCATGCCAGCTAGGACAACTCTCACCACGTTCAGTGCCTGGAACTCTGTCAACGCCCACACGTGGCTCTCCCTCACTTTCAGGCAACGAGTCGATGCCTTTCCAGGGGGGAGGGACAATGCCGCACATAGTTTAGACACCACTCTACCGGCGCCCCCGTGTGGTCTGTCTTCGCCCTTTGTCGCGCGCCGGACTTCGTCCTCTTCTGCTCGGTGCTAGGGTCGGCAGGCTGCGCTCTGCCCAGTGTGCTCGCCAGGTACTGTTCTGCCAGGGATAGAACGTTCTACCGGCGTCCGTGACAGTATGCTAAAAGCGAACTACCTTGTAATTCTTAAAAGCGGTTCAAGTAAGAGAGAGATAAGGAACATTGGCGATATAGCGATTTTTCTTCTGCAGAATTTGTATTTTTGTTGTATTTTTTTTTGTAGTGGTCGCCCAAATGGAGTTGCAGTAATTGAAGACAGAACCGAAGAGAGCATGATAAACCTGAATTTTTATCTGAGTAGGGAGAAGACATCGGCATCTTGATAGCGCTCCTGCTATCGAAGAAAGCATTTTACATATATTATGTACATGCCAATCCCAACTGAGGGGGGTTGAAAATCTAACGCCAAAGATTTTGTGCTTATCTAAAACTTGAACTTCCTCACCTGCGTATTTAAGAACGTGTAGTAGTTGAGCTGGCCTACTTTTTGCAGGGAAAATTATTACCATAGTCTTTGTAGGGTTTATTCGGAGACAATTAGAATAAGACCAATTCTGCAGTATCGTAAGCATTGCATTGCACTTTTGTGTTAGAATGTTCACATCAGGGCCAGAGATAAGTATACTGCTATCGTCGGCGTATATAATAAATTCCGCAGTATCATCAATCTGGACAATGTCATTTATGGAGACGTTAAAGAGTAGTGGGTCAAGAATGCTTGCTTGGGGGACACCACTTTCTATTGGTAAAAAAGAAGACTGATGACTCCCTATATAAACAGATGGTTGCCGATTATTCAAGTATGACTTCATGAGGTTAAGAGGTATCCCACGGACTCCATTCTGGGAAAGTTTCTTAGTTAAAACTTTATGGCTAAGGGAATCGAAAGCCTTGCTGAAATCAATGAAAAGTCCTCGAGTAAAAATTCCTGTTTCGATGTTTCGCAGTATAGTTTCCTTCAGTGTTAACAAATCTGTTTTGGTTGACTTGTCTTTTCGAAAATCAAATTGAGCATCAGACAAGATTCCTTTCGTGTTAAAAAAATTCGATAGACCGGGAAAGATGACTTTTTCAAACCCCTTCGAAAAAACCGGAATCAAAGATATTGGTCTACAGTTTAATACTGGATCGCTGGAGGTTCCTGGTATCTCTTCGTTGTGTCATGTCCGTCCATGCGCAAGGCTCCAGCACCATCTGCAGCCTCTCTTCTTGGTGTTTAGTTAGACGGCGGGAGAGAGCACCCGGAATATGACGATGAGATCGCCACGCGTCTTGGGGTATCCATGGAAAGGCAAGCCCTGTCCCCCGAAGCGTCTCACTGTTCCAGACCTCACAGGTCCTTTCAAGCGCAGTGAGATCGTACCCGCCGTCAAGGTAGGTATGTCAATCCTCGAGCTCCACCGAGCCTGCCAGGGTGTTAGATGTGCGGTGTACTGGATGTCTGCTCCGTCCCTCTTGAACAGGGCGTGCTCCTTTACGCGAATCACGAAGGCAATAGCCAGAGGGGAGCCCGTTGACGTCCTTTCTCCTGGGCATGGGAAGACCAGCCTGGTCCCGGAAGGCACTCCAGGCTTCACGTTGAACCGGACGAGCTTCTCATCGCGCCTCACGATGTGGCCGTCCGGTGCCTCGATGTTCCAACCGATCTTCACCTTCTTCGAGCAGCCGTGGAAGACTTCCTCCAGAGTCACAAAAATTTCCCGCTCGACCACAGGAACCTGCTGCTCGCGTTGGTTGGAATTCCCGGTGGCAGAGGACCTTGTTGACTGGCGAGAGTAGGCACTCTCCGTTGAGCCGTTTGCAGTGTGGCCAGACGAAGGCGCCGTTGAACGCGATTGGGAACCGGTAGGTGCGCCGCCGGAGGAGGAGCTGCCGGAGTGGTAGAACATCGCGGACCCACTGCCAAAACGATAGGTCGCCTGAAACGTTCCACAGTTGAAACCAGAGGTGTGCTGAAAACTCTCGCCGGCTCGGAACATACGCTTAAAGGCACTTCCAGGACCGAATGTCTGCTTAAATGCACCTCCAGGACCGAACGTTTGCTGGAATTTGCTGCCTTGCCCAAAAGTCTGTTGGAAAGTGCCGCTAGAACCGAACGTTTGCTGATAGGCGCTGGCAGGATCGCTACGTCCACGGAAGTTCCGGAAGAACTCATCTGACCTCCTTTGGTGGTCACCGCTGAAGTGATGACTGAAGGAGGATGTCTCCGGTCCGAAGTGACTGCCGCTGTTGGAAGAGAATCCGCTCCGGTAGCCGTCGCCGCCTGAGCTGTAGTAGGCCTCGCGCTTTTTTCGGTCAGTCAAGGCACCGTAAGCCTCGTTTATCTCCTTGAATTTCTCCTCCGCGTCGGGAGCCTTGTTCTTGTCGGGATGGTATCTGAGCGCCAGCCTCCGGAAGGCCCTTTTGATGTCCTCGTCGCCTGCGCTCCTGTCTACACCGAGCACTTGGTAGTAGTCCTTGACCATGTTCCGCTCTCGTTCACCGGGCTCGGAAGCACAAGAGGTAGGCGGGAAGCGTGAAGAAGAGACGCCTCTTCTTCTTCATGAGCCCCTTTGCAGTCTGTCTTCGTCCTTTGTCGCGCGCCGGACTTCGTCGTCTTCTGCTCAGCTCTAGGGTCAGTCGGCTGTGCTCTGCTCAGTGCTGTTGCCAAATACTGTGAGAACGCTCTACCGGCGTCCGATGACATTTTGCCTCAGTCGCTGGGTAGCGATCCATGCACGAAGACAGACCGCACGGAGGCGCCAGTAGAGTGTCTAAAATAAGTGTGGCAATATTATGAACGGCACCTTGAGATCTAATGCTAGAATTGCCCTGCTCTTATAGTATCTAGGTTTGTCGATCGTTTCTTTTAACTGTAAAAGTACATCTTGAGTCGAAAGGTTTGATCTGAAACCAAACATCGCGTTTGGGAAGAAGCCACTTTCATCTCAATGTCTATATTCTTTTAAACATTACTGTTTCCATCACCATGAATGTGCTCCAGTGTAACAATATTGGCCTCAAATTCTCGATAATGACCTCTATATAGGATTAGGAATAAGAATAATTCCTGCCGTCTTCCATTCTTGAGGAAGTGTTCCACGTGACCAGCATTCGTTACAGGATTCCGTGATAGATTCCAGAGACTTTTCGTCGAAGTTAGCTATCGTTTTTGATGCTCATCCGATCTCCGCCAGGGCAGGTATCCCTCCTCCTGTTCACTAATGCGGCACGCACCTGTTGAGATCTCCTCGTACATTCCCTCAGTGTGCGTTCCCCTGTATTCTTCCATTTCCGAACCGGCACCTTCTGACTCTATGTATCCAATTTAAGTTCTGCATTCAGCTCACTTTCGTTCCCCTTGAAGTTGTCTACAGGTTTCAACAGATTTTCTTTGTGTTATTTTGCTCTTTCCTCGGTCCTTCAGTCATCGCAATATGAACCAGATCTCATGAGGCCAATGCTACCATTGCAAGAGTCGCAGATGCTGTGCTAAATTCGAGACACACTGCTCCGGATGCTCCGTAAGATCTTTTTTCTTTTGTTTAGTTTCTTGTTCGGCTTCTGCCTCCTACGCCTCTTTGTGAGACCTCTCCTCGCTTGCCATAGATGCGATAAATGCTGGACAATGGCCTTAATCTTTTTGATTTCAGTTTTCATCTCCTCCAAAAGCGTTTTCGCCCATGCGTCAAAAACTTCAATTCTGTGCTCTTCTTTTCCGCCCATGCACTCCCTAAATTTACCCCAATTTCTAATACTCGCTGCCTCACTCCTACTGCTGCCCTTGCTCCACTCTACCGCAATCTACAGAATAAAGCGATCACTCTCTAAGTGATCGCAGCCGAGGAGAATGCAACGGTGAAATTGGGAAGCGCAACTGGCCAGCTTTCATGGCTTTCGTTGCAAGAAGAAAGCGAACGACAATGCAGATGTTGCTTGCCAATGCATGCGCGCAATCTGCCCGAGCCAAGCTCAGAAACGGGCGCAGAGCTTCCCTGGACAGAGGACTGGCCACCGGTGCCGAAAGAAACCGCATCGAAGATGTGGTCGCCCAGGTGGAAGGGCGGGAGTGGTTCTGTGGAAGATGGCCTCCGAGAGGCCGCGGACGACGGAGTTCCGCAGGCGTCCCCTGACGAAACGGAGCTGCGACGAGAGCCCCCGTCGAGCGAGGACGAGCCCGGTACGCCGCTGCATTCCGCGCCGGGCGGCGTGCTCCAATCGATCAAAATGGACACGGTTAGCATGCGGCGGGCCTTCGTTGTTTTCGCCATCCTGCTTGTGATCGCAGCCACGAGTCACAATGTCGCCATGCGGCTGAACCTCATCGCCCGGCGTTTGTCAGCGGCCGGCCTCTCCTCATTGGTGTCACCGCGAAGTCTGGTCTCCCATGTAACCAAGTGGGCAGCGACGCGGGTGTAACTGCCAGGCTGCCTCCGCGGTGCCGGACCAGGCGGAATGCTCTGAAGTCTCGGGGTCCCAGCCGCCCTCGCTGCTACGGGACGGTCTACTGGTGGCAAATTCTCGTCGTTTGTGCCAAGGACTCGAACTAGTACGCCAAAGTATTTCAGTGAAATTGCGCGCAAAATCCACCTTTGCCATGAAAGGAACAACTTGATCATAGAAGGCATGACCTTGAAGATATATTGAGCAGCAATGCCCCTCAAAGGCCGGCAGCAATCAAACTCGTTGTTTGCGTTTCTGGCTATGTTCTCCTCAAGCTGTTGCGTATTTCCTAGAGCAGATTTGAGGCAGTTTCTCAATGCGCTCTGAAATGCGCGAATTAAGAGTACTCGGCGTCAAGATAACATGCTTCACACTGTAGAAGTCTGATATTAATCTTGCTGAAACAAAGAGATGTGACTATCCGTCGTCGCACGCTGGTTGCCTGAAAAAATGCTGGCCATATACCAAACAAATGGCCCCAGGTTGCTAGGGTCCTTATGAAACTATTCTCGCAGCTTTCAGTTCCGAGTCTTTATTTGCATAAAAGTAATAAAGCTGAAAAAAGTGCGCCGATAATCATAGAACGAGATGCGACATACGTGCCTAAGTTTAGCGAGAAGTAAGAGCATTAACAAGAAGCTTCAGAGACCCGTTAAAACAGATGCTTGGGCAAGTTGGTAACTCATTTTCATCAGCGCTCGTGTGTGTCGTGTCTCCCTTCTTGTCCGTGTCTTAGTGCGCGCTGTTCCGGTGAAAACTTCAGAGACCACCGAGCAGAGGTAACGACGACTCTATTCGCAGCCAGAAGCTCCGGCGGGTTGTTACGAGGGGAAAGACGAGGAACGACTGCGGGAACATTTGGTTGTAACTCGAATACCGGAGGGGGCCGGGGTAGCTTGGTGATAACGGCGAGGAAATGGCGCCCCAGCTGTCGTCGTCAGTACTTGTTGGTGCGTATCTTCTCAGCTCATTATTGATATTTCTTCATTTGTTGGTTGCGCCGGTCACATATATTTCCACGGGACAAGCAGTAATCTTGAATTCAAAGTCAGGGCACGTCCTTGTGTGTCTTCAATTTGTTCCCGTCTCAATTCACGCAGTTTCGACCCAATTGTTTTGACATCGTGTTTAAACACCAAAGTAGGTTTCTGTGAGTCGGATCTGGCACTCTGTGAGATTATGACCACTGACCCACCTTTATAAAATGCAACGACACCTGTGACACCAATGTTTCGCTTGGTGAAATAAAATCAAGACTTCAGAGTGCCATCACCAATACCACCGTTCAGCTCTGAGCTTGGGGGCGCCGCTCGAGCTACGAGTGAACTGCTCGGCGAGGACGTTCCGTTCAGGGCGTTGTCGGCGCGTGCCATGTGGAAACTCCGAAAATCGGCTTGCCTGCGTAGCAAAATCGCCTTTGGCATGGGGGCTACCCCGTTTTGGGGCAGAAAAAACATGCAGCTCTTAGACTGCTGGAGCCAGAGTAATCGCGCGCATCTTTTCTTTACAATCCTCCAGTCGCAATAAACGCATTAAACGCAGCTCTGCCAAGACGCTGCTTCACAGGCGCAGCGCACCTGCCGCAGTCGCCGATGGGACGAAGCGCAGCTGAGCCAAGCTGCTCCTCGCCAGGAGTGTGCATGGTATACCGCTTGCGATAGGCCTGGAGTGTTGCACCCAACTTGTGTTACAGGATGAGTCATGCCGTTAAGGTAGACGGGTTTCTGCGAAGTGGTCAAGCTTACATTTAGGTTTTTTTAGAGAATCGGCAGTTTTTACCTAATCATCGCATGCCACGCTGTGGCGGTGCAGCAGATTATTGCAACAAGGATCGGCACGCGGATGCACTTCATTCGCTCCGTTGCAAGGGTGGCTCACTGGCACATTCTAGCGTTCTAGACAGAATTTTACTGCAAAACTCGTTAACACGCTGACAAGAAAAAAGAACCGTTAAGTGTCTTTCAGTGATTTTTCTGGTGTCAGAAATACAGAGGCAGCTTCAAAACATGAAGTTTCCACGTTGTGCGAAACGCTTGCATTGCCATTATAGCGCACTGATTAGGACGCACCGCGCTTATAATAAAAATGTGCTTGCCGACACTAGAAAGGCTGATGTTAATATGAGGCGTGCACTATATGTTGATAAAAACCCGTTAGCCCGCGTGTCTCGAAGACATATTTTAATCGCGAAAAGTGTTGTGCGTGCTGCCTCTGTAAGGACAGGTGTTATTACGGCCCTTGTGTATGGTGATATGGGGCTTGGTTATCCATGGAGAGGGTGGTATAATTATTTCATTCTGGTTCCATTTAATTATGATTCACTTTGTAGCTCATTACTGCCCCGTTCTCTCGCCGTCACTGGAATCAGGCCAGTCAGCCGGAAGGAGAGTCATATTTGAATGAAAAGAAATTGATCACAGCTTAGTGGCAATTATGATAGCCGTGGTATTTATTTTATGTGTTCCATCCGCTCATTATGAACAAACGAACCCAATGCGGTGAAAAAGAAAAAGCGGCTACATTGTCCTCGCTTTCCATCTAGACAACGAATTAGAAATCTGCATTAACGTTTAACTTATAACACGATTAATGAAGTTTTAAATTCGAACGCACAGAAGGGCAGTTTTAACTGCGAAACTCAAGGACAGCCACTGGCAAGCTTACTCGTTTTCTGCGCATGCAAACAGCATGACAGTCACCGGGCCTCCCTTGGCTGTAGAGCTAATTGCGAAATATGACCTTCTACTTTTTTCATTCTTGCGTTACATAAAAGCTTTCATCGCTGATGTCCCGGAATTCAGATTTTCTTAAAACCACGCGGTGTCGACCGCTTACCGCTCCGCTATCACGGCGGACGTTTCAAACGCCGAGCAGTTATTTCTTCCGTGCCTTGTTCTTTACATATATGAAAGACTGCTTCACTTGCACAAGGTTGCCACCATCGAGAAACAAGCGCGAATTTATCGTGAACTTTTAAATCAAGCAGGATTCGTCTGCTTACCGCTGAAGCCAACCTCCTTAGTGCCACAAATGAGATTAATTCAGGCCCCTTCTCTAGTTTCTGGAAAATGCATATAAAATCCATTTATTTTCCGGCCTCGCGTCACTCATTTGGTTCATGTGGGCGCATCGTCTATTCCACCAGTTGGGGATCCGGACGTGACTGGAACGCTCAACTTTCCGGCGGTTGCGCGATGTTATTCATTCATCGACATATGTCCGCCACTTCGTAGTCGACCACGATGATTGGTTTGGTTTATTGGGGTTTAACGTCCCAAAGCGACTCAGGCTATGAGGGACGCCTTAGTGAAGGGCTCAGGAAATTTCGACCACCTCGGGTTCTTTACCATGCACCGACATCGCACAGTACACGGGCCTCTAGAATTTCGCCTCCATAAAAATTCAGCCGCCGCGGCTGGGATCGAACCCGCGCCTTTCCGGCCAGCAGCCGAGCGCCGTAACCCCTGATCCACCGTGGCAGGGCCGTGGAACACGATGAATAGCACCCGAACGGCTCAAAATGGCCGGCGCCGAATTCGAGCATAGGTTGGAGCAAGAAACTGTGCTGCCATCTCCAAAGCATTGAGCTTCTACCTACCCCATGCTGCCCGAGAAGTCCGACTGGCTGCCCTGCCAAGACCTGTCACCGTTCCCGACCGCTTTCCCGACTGCTATCGCAGATTTTACGGCACCACTCATAGTACGACCATAATTTCGAAAATTTACCTCGCAGGGAGTACTTGTCCAGCCTTCGGGGATATCAAAAGCTACGATCCGTTAACGCGTGAATTTGGGCCCGTTGGTTATCCTTGAAAACAGCTAGCGCAAAAAACGGGGCGAAAGAAAGATAACACAACACGAGCGCTGCTAACAAGAAGGCTTTATTGCAACGAGGAAATATATAGAAAGATTGCGTACATATTGTAACGTGGCGGCCAGCCGAAGATTAAGGCGTGGTGAACGATGGTTAACAGATGATTTAATGGCCGCTGGCCTTGCGCGAGCGCTCCGTCGCGCGCCACTGCCAGCTTCGTCTTCTTCGTAACAATATAAACAAACAGAAAACAAGGAACCACAATCGTGGCAGTGGAAAGTTAAATCCTATCTATGGCTGTTAACTTTTGAACACATAGCTGTTAACTTTTGTCTGCCGCCATTGTGGTTCGTTGTTTTCTGTTTGTATATGTGTATGCAACCTTTCTATATGTTGCCTCGTTGCAATAAGGGCTGTTGTTAGTTGCGCTCATGCAGCAGGCGAGGGGAATGCATAGTCCGCTTGCTTCGGACTTGTTATTTCCGTGATATGTTCTCGAACCAACATATCCGTATCAGTTTTATTCAACTCTTGCTTATGTTGCTTCCAAAAAGAGTATAAAAATTTCCTTGGGCTTCTTCATGCGCTGTAATGTTTTTACTGGCCATCGTTGGGTGATGAAGTTGAATCTTGCGAAAGCTAACAGTCCCCTCGTATTTTGATTTCCAGAAGCTCAGTTTGCGGCTACGTTCTCTACGGCTGAAACTGTTTATGGACGAAGATGACAGAAAGAAAATAAAAGCAAGAACGATTTTTTTTTCAGAACCCTCTTTAGTGCCCCTCAACAGCTGCGCTCCAAAATATGGCTAAATATGGGAACAGTCCACTAAATCAATCGGCGTTAGCCGGCGGATGGGCTTCGCAGGCTGATTTGCGCTTAACGTTGGATGTTCGGTCCCTCGGCCTGTCGCCAGCGCCGCTGCTCTTCGGTCCGGCTTCGCCGCCGACCGGCTTCTCGCTGGGCGAAGAGCACAGCTGCGCTTTGTCAACGACGAGCCTCGCCAGCACAATCTAGACAAGCGCCCTTTCCAGTCATTTATTATTGGCTTTGAGCGCGGAACAATTTTGCTCCACCGAGTTCCCTCTATCTCTCTCTGATTTATACATTCTTTCTCTTTCTCTTCAGGGGACAAACAAAGGGGTAATAAAAGTGCAGTTGCAGCACCTTCCGTACACTCTGGTGTTTCGGTTTATTCTTTGGTTGCTCCGGGCGCCCGCAGAGGGAATCTTGGGCTCAGCTCCCGGCAGCTGAACACTTTCTTCCGAGATGGTGTTGGCAGAAGTGCATAATATATTAGATTGTCAAATGTTTTAGGGGCAACACCCAAAAATGACAAGATTTTGTAATTAGTTTGTAATTGTAATTTGTCACTTTGTGATTGTGGTAGACCTGCAATCCACCTTTTTGGTTCCCCCCAAAAGCATTTCACCAACGCTACCATATGTTACACGGCCCTGTTAGCTCAGTTAGAGCGACTGCTCCGGTGAAGCAGCGGTCCCGGAACCCCGGAGCGGGACTAATTTTTTTAAACTACGAAGTTTCTGTTGAAGCTGTATAGGTTTCCTTTGTAGTCGGATGGATCGCTTGGCTAGTTGCCAATGATCGTAATTAGATAACCAATTAGACCGGCTCATTTCCCTGTTGGCTTTACCGGCTCCGATAGTGAGCGGCGGGCGGCATCGCTGCGTCTAACTCTTATTTAAAGCTGTCGGAAAGAGCGTCCCTCGAACTCCTTTCTACTTCTTCCCATTCTCCCACCGTCGCCTCTCCATTCGTGATCTCATCTTCCTCTCCTGACCGATTCGTTCAGTCACCTTGGACGGGCTTCATCCATGTGACGGCTAGATGTGGCCTCCGTACACCAGTTGAGTTCACAGAAAACCAAAATCAATAAAGCAAAACGCTTGGCGGCTTTATCGAGACATACATCCTGTTCATCTTAAGTTTTCTTAGCATGTAAGGACCATCACTTTGGAAGAAGAGACGCCCTTGTTGAAACCTCCTCTCTTTTAGCAATCGTAGTATACATCTATGCAGGAGCATCAGGGGCAGACTTAGGAGTTTCCCAGGATAAAAACATTTAATGAAATGACCGCACTGGACTCCCCCCCCCCACCCTTCGTCCGCAGTCCGTGTTCGCACTGATTCCAATCATTTTAAGAGATAAGAAGGAGGAGAGAAAGAATAAGATTTTAACCATTTAGCAGGGACTCAAATTGGCTTATAAAGGCTTTTTACAGTACTAAATAAATCCCTTTCCATCCCGCCGCAAATTTAGTGCCATTGTCCAGTGCATGGAGCAGGTTTTTCACTACCAGACCTAGGCACAAAAGAGGACCGCGCAGAAGAACGGCACGGATACACCAGAAACACAGCAGATATGACAGGCGCTCACTGCCCACTATTTATAGTAAAGTATATATAAAGCCGTATAATTAGGGAGCGAATGTAGCACGGAGGCAAAAGGGAAACTATAAGAAGGAAAGTACCGTTCTTGAATCTGCGCGTCCAAAAGACGATGTCCAAAATAAAAGCCGCGGCAGGAGATGACGCAGAAAGCGCTAAAAACATCGAAGAAAACTCAGTCACATTCTAAAAACAGATGAAGCTTGTACAGAAAGGAAAAAATGTCTGTAGGCCATGTGTTCGTCAAACGAAGCCGAAGAATGTCCAACCTTGCTGCCCATTAGAAACTAGCGTCATCTGCTGTCGGCCAGGAGTGCACTGCGTGTAACTAAATGCAAATACCTAAAGCTTGTGGTTTCGAGAAAACTAGAGAGTCCCGAGAAATGCTGCGCGAATATGGTGACTGTCACGGCCGACTGTTCCTTTTCACTGCAACTGCGCATTGTGCTCACTGTTTCCCACGGCCCAGACAAAAAACGTTAGAGATTACTGGAGCACCCGCATTAAATAAATGCGTAAAATGACATCGCAATTTATAACATCACACATCATGACGTCTCACCAAGAGGTCGATGTAACACTTCCACACTTTTCACCTCAACTGAGAATTGTGACCGAAAGTCGAGATCCTGGAACCGGAAGTTGATCAGTTATCGATCAGTAATCGATACGTTATCGATACCACAATAATTCTCTTATGTTATTGATTGATTGTAAAACATTTTATTCGCCGGAAAGAGCTCGGTAAGAGGCCTCGTTAAGTGGTCGAGAGTACGCAGCCCTCGACGACTTTGTCAGCCCACTCCACCGCCAAAACTTGCGTTCTGGGGTCCGAGCTAGCCAGCACGGTCTCCCACCACTCGAGAGAAGGAGCGGTGGGAATCCGCCACAAATCCGGTCACGTGGTGCGCACTTCCATAGTTTTCGAATTTGGCGCCACTTTTGCTCCGGCCCCGTCCAGTTTTTCAAGATTTTTGGACCTAATTAATTAACTAATTAACGCATCTCAACCCCTCGATTTCCCGCACGAGATTTTTTGATGCTCTATCGAGGGTACCAATCTTTTTCGCAGAAACCCATTCGTTCGGACGTAACAATGTGGACAAGCTCCGCCGCTTTTTGTACATTTTGGCTCTAATTAATTAACTGATTAACCCACCTATCCGATTCCCCATACGAATTTTTTTGATACTCTATCCGATGGTACCATTCTTTTTGGCAAAAACTCATTCGTTCGGACGTAGTCGTGCGCACAAGCTCGTGATGACACGAAACCGCAAACACAGGGATGCAATGCTTGCGCATTAATCAATGGGACGCAGCGAACATTCAAAACCGCCGCGGCAATTTTCAGTGTTCAGCGCCAAACAGAACGTGGTGCTAGCCGTACAAACTAGAAGTGTTTGTCCAGGTTTTTTAGGCTTCTCCATGCAATGGAAGATCAGGCGATTCATTTTGCGTGAATGGAAGCGATTTTGTTCACTGCCGACGTACTTGTTGATGGCACCCTGCATACATAACAACCAGATTTTATCACGAAAAATAGTTCGTTGTAGTATTGCAGCACACAAACGCATATAATGATGGAAAAAAAATTAGAGATTAACACTGCGCTGAGTTAGATATGTTATTTATTTCGAAAGAGGCTTGTCTTCTCTTTAAGTGGTTTTTGTCCCAAAGCGACTCAGGCTATGACGGCGCCCTAGCGGATAGCTGCGGATAATTTCGACCACCTGAGGTTTTTTAATGTTCACTGACATCGCACAGCACACGGTTCTCTAACATTGCGCCTCCATCGAAAATCGATCGCCGCGATCGGGAACGAACCCGCGTCTTTCGGGTAAGCGGCCCAGCACCATAATCAGCGAAGCAACCTGGCGGCTATATCGAAGCAATGTACATATACAGGGTGTTTTTTTTTAACATTTGAAGATTTTTATTTAAAAAATTTGGAAGGATACGTCAGTGCGGTCTGTTGAGTCGGATTTTACAGCAAAGCGTGCATTATATACCTCAAATATGTTTGTATCTTAACAATTAATTAAATAAATTCCTCGATTTTTTTTTTATTTTGGGGGCAAGGTTGTAGTGCGAAATTTGTGGCCGTCGGCGCCGAAGGTGAGCCCTTTTTTTAATTTTTTTTAATCGACAATGGGGTTCGAAATATCGCATGTTAAAAATACGCATGTCACTGCTTGCTGAGTTGGCTTCCTCGAGTTATCTAAAAAGGAAATGGCGTCGCTGTGCCTCCTCTTTTTCAGGAAATACACCAACCTCGCCTGTGTTGGATACATCAGAAGTGCGAAGCCTGAGACACTGTTTATTCAGAATAAAATTTGAGAAAACCTCGTCAGCGGCTTTCAAATGTGGATTTTTTTGCGTCTTATACTACGAACCACATTGCCGATTATGAAAATTAAAAATCATAGCTCGCCTTGAGTGGTGGCGGCTATTAATTTCGAAGTGCAGGCTTTCACCCTAAGATAAAAAATTAAAAAGCTTTATTAGTACAATTTAGAAAATAATTGGTTATTTATTGATTCCCTTGAGGTACACCTTATTCCCAAAATAACCAAGCAACATGGTTTTGCGTCTAAACGGTATAAAGAAGCCTTTATGTTACCCCTAAAGACCGAAAGGCGTCAGAACATGAGTGCAGGTGTTCCCCTTGTTTCACATAGATTCTGAGCTTTAAGGGCTGCCATAACTGCTTCTATATGCTGCTAGGAAACGAGCCACCGTTGCCCACACACTTTTGAAAAAGACGCCTTCAAGCTCGACAGACCGCACCGATCTACTTAGCAGTTTTAAATGTTAAAAAAATCTCACTCGACAGAGAGAAGAAAGAAGATGTGGCGAGGAGGATGCAAATCTAAGTCGAACGCCTAACTGACGCGTGCGAACAAAAACTACATTGAAAGTGAAGACAGTTATGCTCAGAACGCTAGAGCACAACATGCAACTTGTATTCACTCACCTCCGAACGGATATCATGCTATCGAGCTTATATATTCAATACTGCGGGTGGTCCCATGAGTGACAGTGGCGAATGGGTAATAACCAAAGTTCAGTGACCAAATAATGGGGCTGTTCATGCAATCTATGGCGAGTACGATCTAAGAGATGTGGTTACAAGGTACTGTTAGTTGAAAAACATCTTTACTCTACGAACAGTGAGAAAAGGTGTGGAAATGCGTGCCCAAAATATATTTGCAATGTTGTTTTATAGTTGCGACTCTAACATTATAATAAAATTTAGAAGATAATAGTAAAGTCATGTTCAGAACGTGAAAGTAACGTTTCCTATGTAACTTATAAAGTGATATGTTAATTTTTAATGTTAATGTAAATTTACAATTGAACATGTAACATTACTGAATTTTACATAACATTTTATAACACTATTCTAATGTTTGGTGCTACCTGGGTAGTTGTTGGTGAAATTGGTCGCAAGCCCCTGTGGCGAGTGGACGGAAGAGTCCAGAGGTGACGAACGGTCGCCTGAAGACGGAGGCGCCATTTTGCCTTTGAGGTGCACGTAAAAGGTGCTACGTTCTCACGAGCGCAAAAACACGAAATGACAAAGTATAAAGTAGAGCAAACAAATATATCTCCCTGGTGCGCGCTGCGTCTCCTTCAGACAGCTTCCTGTACAAAATGCAGCGGTGCAGTTACAACGCGATAGCGTTAGGGGCCCCGTGTCGCAGAAAAGCCGGTGTCGTCGTCAGCGGCGTTGACCGTAAGCGAAAAATCCCAGATGCATTAATAAATAAAACAGAGTAGGAAATTTGTCGAGCTGGGGAATCGATCCAGGGCTTTCGCACGCTAACTCGTTTGTAATGAACAAAGGCGCGTCTAGTGAATACGGTGTTGTCTTAGAAGGGTGCTTTTGAGACATATACTGTGGTATATATTAGTAATTATCAGCATGGAAATTACAGAAGTCGCATTTAAGCGAGTAGCAAAGTACGTTTCCGCTACTTTTTCTCGTCGCTTGGCGCGCACATAGCGTCATCTGGACGCGCCCACTGAACCCTCCTCCTCGCAATGTGCGCCACAGCCCCAACAGATAGCGCGCGATAGCAGCACCTACTGTAGCGCCTCCTAAAGACCCGTTCCAGTGACTTTAGCGCCTCCCGCTCATCTCGTTCGGGCGCAGCGGGGCCGTGCCGGAACGTAGGGATCACGCGGTGAGCGGCGAACAACGCAACGCACATCCAAGGCGCGCTCACCACGAAGCTTGCGGCTTGCTGCCCGTTCGTTCGGCGCGGAAGCTATGCTGTCGTTCGTGGCATCGGGTTTGTTGAGAGGCCTCCTAGCGACCCCAAGCGATTTCTCCAAGGGACAAGGCGTCGCGCCCAGAGGGCGATGGCGTTCCGCGGACTCCCTGGCAGGCTGTGACATGCTTCCATGTTCCACTTTTAAAGGCGAATAAAGCGTCCTCCAACTTTTTTTAAAATTCTTCCATTGAATACATAGACGCAACTGTGGGACTACATTATTCAGCGGTAGCGCACGCGTACTTTGGCTCTCTCACCTTCGCTTCACCGCAGCGTCGCTCCACTCGGCGTGCCCCTATTGGAAAAAAAGGCAATGATGTAAATATTGGAAACCAACACTGGAAACCTTGGTGGATTATGGTAATGGAAAATGCGTTGGAATGACTGGGCATGTTGGAATGCTGGGCATGTTGGAATGACTGGGCATGTTGGAATGACTGGGCATGTTGGAATGACTGGACATGTTGCAATGACTGGGCATGTTGGAATACTGGGCAGGTTGGAATGACTGGGCATGTTGGAATGACTGGGCATGTTGGAATGACTGGGCATGTTGGAATGACTGGGAGATGTTGGGGCAGGGGCCATAGAGCAATGTTATGTCTGTCGCAATGAGACAGCAAATTTCAAAATAGATGAAGCTCCTACAGCCAGTTTTATTTTGTGTTCATGCTCCTCTTGCTCTTCTTTAGCCACTTGTCAATGCAGCTGGGCCCCATGAAACAGCCTTGTTGATGTACCACCGGTGCATGAGGGCTTGGGAAAACTGGGCGATGCACTCTGCAGAAAAGATTGAAATGAAAGAATTAGGATCCACAAGTTTTTATTCTTGCCAGTATTAGAGTGCTAAAAAAGTAAACTCCGTATTGTGGCCACAGGAATAAAGTGAGCCTAAATCAAGAACCACTGAAGCTATTCGCACTCAAAAAGAAAAATAATTTGAGGTTCTTATTCAATATATCATATGCTCGTCATTAAGTACCATCATCAGCAGCATAACTAGCACCACTGCAAGACAAAGGCCTCTCCTATATCCCTAAACATAAGCCTGACGTGTGCCATAATGAGCAAAATAAAAAAGCCATCGTTTTTTGTCCTCTGAAGGCTTTTAGTGGGGTATTAATAAGAGGGACAATATAAAGGTAACATCAGAAGGGTGACTGCAGTAGCACAGCTGAGATGTCACAGACGATACACTACGAAAAGAGGCATACAATCCATTGATACATCAGTTGCAAAAAATAAAAACAGCAGCAAAGAAAAGGTAAAACAAACTAGTGTCAATGCTCCAAGCGATATCACTTATTTCCATAATTTTGAGGGACCACATGCAATGAAAATGTGGTGAGGTAGAGTCACAAGCGAAGGCCATTCTATTCTCGATTTAATTATTACTAACTCTATGCAGCTGAATGCTTTTTCTGGTGTTTTATCTTGTTGTGTTAGTGACCATCTTCCTGTGTTTGCTTGCATTGAGAACGCTAGTACAATAGGAAGTAAGTCCACATCAATCACATACCAAGCTATTACAGAATCATCATTGAAATCCTTTAGGGATGCGCTCATGAAAGTATATTGGAGTAAGATAGCTGAACTTCATGATGCAAATGTTGCCTATAATACGTTTGTCGATTGCTTTAAACAGATATATCACAACTGCTTTCCTCTTGTAACACGCGTGAAAAGTCGCAGAATCCGCAAGCCATGGGTAACGCCAGAGCTTCGCGGAGAAATACAAATGAAAGACAAGCTGTACAGAAAATTTTTGAGCAGCCGGAAGGTTGAGGACCTTGCGGTATTTAAGAAATATAGGAACAAATTGACTAAAAAACTGCGGTCTACACGAACAGCCTATCACGTGTCACTTCTAGATGTTAAGAATGTTCGAAATGGTGTACTATGGTCGAGATTAAATACACTTCTGCAGCGGGACAGTTCACGCACTGCATTAACAAAATTAAATATTGATGGAAAGGAAGTTTCTGGCGTCGAACTGGCTAATGTATTCAATACTTTTTTAACGAGCTTGGCTACCCGTGCTATAACACGTGCTGCCGGATCTGACGCTTGCAAATATGTTCGAATTCAGAATGATGAAACAATTTTTCTGCACCCAGTCACGGTAGACGAAGTAGTGTCGGTGATAACAAATCTTAACAATAGCAGTAGCTGTGACATTGATGATATCCAAATACGGCCAGTCAAGCATGTAGTTGACATAATTGCTCCCATACTTGCTCACATCTTTAACATCTGTTTAGAAACTGCAGTTTTTACGGAAAAAATGCAATTAGCAAAAGTTGTTGTTCTTTACAAAAAAGGAGATCGCAACGCCCTCGCCAACTACAGACCAATCTCTATTTTGCGAGTGTTTTCGAAAGCATTTGAGAAAATGCTGCATCTAAGAATGTCAAATTTCATCCATAAATTTAACTTGCTAACACCATTTCAGTTTGGCTCCTGCAAAAGCAAATCCACTGAACTTGCATTACTCCAACAAAAGGAATATATAATAAAGCAACTTGAAAACAAATCTATTGTCATTGGTGTATTTGTGGACTTCTCAAAGGCTTTTGACCTGGTAAATCATAAAATCTTACTAAATAAATTACACTACTATGGTATCCGAGAAAAAGTGCTCTCATTGTTAAGTTCTTATTTGTCGTTTAGACAGCAAGTGGTGTACATAAATGGTATACAGTCTGAACCGAAGCCGCTCTTCTACGGTGTCCCCCAAGGCAGTACGCTAGGGCCTCTACTCTTCAATATTTACCGAAACGATATTGTCAACATTAGCGATAATACAAAGTTTTCCATCTATGCAGACGTTACGAGCGTATTTTTTTCGGGTGAAAATGTTCATGAACTTATCAAACAATGTAATGCCACAATGCCTCTTGAGGTCTGGTCTGCAGTTAACCTGATGCAAATAAATGAGAGTAAGACCAAAGCTGTCATATTTAGGCCGAAAAATAAAGTTATCCCACTGCACGAGAATATTATATTAAACTCGCGGGCTGTAGAAATTGTTGAGCAGTTTAAATGCCTTGGGGTCATATTTTCTGCCAGTATGTCATGGGATTATCATGTCAATTATATCTTGAAAAAAATAGCTCAAATCACTGGTGTTATAGGCCGTCTAAAATACATACTTCCCACAAAAACTAAGATGCTGGTATACAATTCAATATTCAACTCGCATTTAAACTATTGCCAGTTGGTGTGGGGCACTACAGCATTCACTAACCTTGAACGTATTCATTTAATGCAAAAAAGATATCTCCGAAATGCATATAATTTACCGTTCCGACATCCCAGTGCAGCTTTCTTTTGTCATTCCAGAGTTATTAAAGCACATAATCTTTATAAATACCGCCTCAGTGTTACTTTTAAAACAGAAATCAAGAAGAATGTAACAAATCTTAAAAATTTTGCAGAACTAAGGAAAAAAGAATCAGTCTATCCAACAAGACGTGGCGAAGAATGGACAGTGCCAACACCTCGACTAAATCTTGGTAGGGAATGCCTTCAGTACACACTTCCATCTCTTCTAAATAGGTATATCCACATTAACCTCGATTTGTTTTCTTTTTCACGTCATGAACTACATAATTTGTTTTTGCATAACATTGTTTAAGTTTCATTATGTATACATATTGCTGTTTCGTGTATTCTCCGGTGCTTCCTTGATGTGCTTGTTTTTTAAAATTGTATAAACTCTTGTGTTGCCTCCCTGTCAATAATAAGGATTGTAGACTCGTCAAGCTGCCCAAGGGCAGCTTTTTTCTACAATTCCTCCATCTGTAGTGCTAGATGGGAAATAAACTTTGATTTGATTTATTCTTCAATGGGAACAGGAAAAATTTCTTGATTTAGTTGTGATGGCATCCTGGTCTGAAGCGGGGCAGCAACATTTAACATTAAGTTGTGGAAAAGTATTGTAGAGTATATGGAACACACCTAAACGAGCGTTTCCCCTTTTATGCAGTGATGTCTGGTGGTCAAATGAGATGACTGATTACACATATGCTGTACCAAGTGTCGCTGTTGGATTAAAGGGAGTTGGTGGCGTAGCATCAAACAGTTTGGTGCAAAATTGAAAGAGCTAGGGAATACTTCAGTTTGGAATCAATAAAATTTTTATGCATAAACTGCGCAGCATGGCAAGAGCACACAGATCATGACATCTCCTGATAAACCCGAGTGCCCTTGTGGTGCCAGCAGCATGTATCGTGACATGCTCCAAGTATGTGGGGCTGCATCTGGTTAAGGTTTCTCCATACCATTAACCCTAGAGGTGGGAAAGGAGGTCAATACGTTGTGACAAAACAATGCAGACAAGACAAGGACAACGAAGGAATAAATATGATGGCATGAGTGCTGACTATCGCCAATGTGTATTGGAAACCACGTCAAAATATATACACTGTGGCCTAAAAAAAACAACGAACAAAGGGCACCTTGTGTCAACCACATTGCATGAGTGTAAAACAAAACAAAAACTGACAAAGAAGCATTTAAGAGCATGAACTCTTCCTTAGGAAGCGTAAAGAAGGTGTGCTAACACAGTGATTACGGTTTTTTTTTAAATTTCAGTGGCCTCGATTATCTCACGCACAAACTTTTCTGTGTCTGTCAGGCAAAATGCAGAACATGAATTCCGGTTCACAGCGTTTAGGATCTGGCAAACAATTGCAATTGCGACAGTGAATCATCAAAGTTCTCCCGCAAGCTTTGTTCACATCGTCGTGGTGGTCTTTTAAACCTCTCAGTGACACACTTGCCTGTTTTCCCACTGTAAACATAGCCGCATTTCAAGGCGTTCGAACACACTATGTCTTCTGTGCAGTGCACGAAGAGACTCTGATGGATAATCTCGGTTGACTACAGGTACTGAAACTTCATAGGGTTAGAAAAACAATATCGACGCCAACTCGACTGCCTATTTAACCGGTGCGACCAATTGTGGATGTAGAGAAAGGTACGTACAAACTTCCTTTTGGGAGTTACAGTCTCGACGGGGGCACAAAAAGAATGTTTCAACTTCTGCTTAAAGCAATCGGCTAAAGACACTGACAAAGGTTCTAAATATCCAGTAAAGGACAAACGGCATATGAGCTGGGCAAAACTGGATGTCATGGCAATCAAACAGGATTTCATTAAGGAATTTTTGAAGCAAAGGTTAGTGACACCTCTTGACCAGCTTAGACTGAACCGAAGAAAATGGTAAAAGTAGCTTGTTTTCCCTTGGCTCGTAAGCCCAACAAGTGTAACCACCCAAGATTGAGATCCAATAAATGTGATGACATATTATCCTCTATAATTTCAGTGGTGATTCAAAGTGGACTGAGGCTTTGACTGAACTCCTCTCTCACCTTAGACAATGCTTCGTCAGGATTGGAGATCCTGCAATAAGCCACGTAACAGCGGCGCTAATAGTTTTTTTTGCAAAAACAAGCTATTCTGAAATGTAATAAAGGTGGACTGAAGGTATGAGCTTAAAAGTGCGACAAAATTATTCACCAAAACGCCTGAGACGTTTGGAATGCCACTGCTCCATTTAGGTTAATGAATTCTTCAACACATTATTGATCCTGATTGAGGGATGGCGTAATATAAATCCTTGATGTCAACATAGCACCCCATGAAACTGGTGCGAGAGTTATTGTGTAGAAACTGCGTTACTTTCTCTGCAGATCTTACACGAGAGGAGTCATCAATGCTCAGCAACTTAATTTTATGTCGCAAAGAGAAGGCGATTTGTTTCTGACAGGTTCCATTCTCTTAAACTACAACCCTCAAGGAGCAGTCACCTTTATGGGTCTTTGCGGTAAAGAAGATAGCTGGACAATTTTTCTTACTGAAGTTGATGGCATTAGCCTGATGGTTAAACTCTAGATTGTTAATGTTTCTTGGCACTGGACTTTGCTTTTAACAAATCAGATAGTAAGTGGCACTCAAATTCAGAATACACTGCATCTGTGGCCTTGGACTGACAGGCGCCTTTCGATACGACCACAAAACCACCGTTTATCAGCAGTTGAAAGCAAGAGGGCCCACCCTCTTAAATACGACACAGTTCGGCCTGTGGGCAAGTTCCTAAAGAGGGTTCAAACCGTGACACTGCATCAAAACATCCCGAAGCACACCTGTCACACTCAGGTCTGTGCGTGGAAAAGGCAACTCGTCAAACCATGGCAAGCATCTCCACAATAGTTCTCTTCGGCGGAAAGGAAAATTTTGGTCCATAAGCACTTCAAGGACCAGACGAGGCAGCGACTCCAAGCTGAAGGTGTGCACCTTGTTGTCAAACTCTTGTGCCTGAAAACAAGCCAGGGAGTGGCTGGTTGACGGTGTCACGCACCGTTGACCAGGTGAAAGCCATCTGGAATGCCACTTTGCAGCCACTTTGCGCTCACTAGCCCGGAGCAGAGAAGCCAAGGCACGAGTGTCTGAAAACAAGGTGCACAATGTCGACACTGAGTTGCTGCCTCGTCTGCTGCTTGAAGCATATACGGGCCAAAATTTGCCATTGTTCCTTCGAAGAGGACTATTCTGGAGCTGTTTGCCATACTTTGACGTCTTGCCTTCCTGTGCCTGGACCTGAGCGTGACAGGTGTGTTTCAGGGGGCGTTGGTTGATGGGGTGTCGTGGTTTGAACCATGACAGAAACTTGCCCGCAGGCTGAACTGTAACGGGTTTAAGACGGTGGGCCCTATCGCATTCAACTGCTGATAAAGAAGGTGGTTTTGTGGTCATGTCTAAAGGCGTCTTTCTGTCCAAGGCAACGGAGGCAGTTAATTCTGAGTTCAAGTGTCACACAACAGCTGATTTGTTAATAGCAATGTCCAGAGCCAAGAAACTATGTAATAATCTAAAGTTGAACCATCTGGCTAATGTATCAACTTCAGCAAGAAACTAGCAGAGGTGCCAATGAGAGGTCAAAAGACCACCGTTACGATGTGAACAAAGCTAGCAGGGGGAATCTGATGTTTCATTGTCGCGACTGCGATCGTTTGCCACATCCTTTATGCTGTGAGGCGTAATTTCTTGTGCTGCATTGTGATAGACAGACACAGAAAAGTTTGTGCATGAGATGATCGAGGCCACTGAAATTGTAGAAAAAACGCAATCAATGTGTTAACACACCTTCTTTATCGCTCCCTAAGAAAGAGTTCATGCTCTTAAATGCTTCATATTCAACTTTCGTTTTGTTTTTGACAGATCCAAAGTGAATGTTACAAGGCACCCTTTCTTCATTCTTTTTTTAGGCCACAGTGTATATATTTTGATGTGCTTTCCAATAAACCTTCTTGAAAGTCAGCACTCGCACCGTCGCATTCCTTCCTCATCTTTCTCTTCTTTGCGCTGTTTTGACATAATGAATTACAAACAAGCCCATTCATCCGTCTTGCAAAAGTCAATACAGTCAGAGTAGCTGAGATAGTTGGGGCATCCTTCAGAATAATGCAGTCATAAAGACAAGGTTGGGACATAAAGACAAAGACTGTTATTGAATGGCTAATATTAATGTACTTTAGTAATGTGCTTGGTTTGGTTTATGGGGGTTTAACATCCCAAAGTGACTCAGGATGAGGGACGCCTTATGATTTTGCATATTGATATGCTGGGCTTCATAAGAGAAGAAGTACAATAGTTTTTTAAGGCCAGCCGTAGAACAGGAAGCAATGAATCTACACTAATATCAAAGAATGAAGGCTCAAGCATGAGAGTGTAGCTAAAAGGTTATAATGACAAACATGAAAAGCTTTGGAGAAATTCAAGTCGATGACACTTGCCTAAAATAAAGAATCTAAATTTGGGTGAAAATCTGTTGTGAATTCAAAAAGTTGGATTGCACATTAGTAAAGAGAATGGGAGCCGTGATGAATGGTATAGAAATATTAGTTTGAATTATGGTGGCAAGTAATATGCGGACTCATTTCGTGCTCTAACAGTTCATGCAAAATGCACATCAATAAAATAGGAGAACAGTTTGGGGATCAGAACGGTTTCCAGCCTTAATTATTGACAGGTCAGCTTCAGGTTGTCAGGGATAGAACCAAGAGGTTTGGATTGGCTAACAATTATTGGTAAAATCTGTCTTCAGATATCCTCAGTAGTTTAAAGTATGTCAGAAGGCTTCTCACACAGCCCTCAGGTACTCGAAAGCTTGTGCTTATCAATGACTTTCGAGACATGATGAGAAGCAATGGTTAATGCAGTGAAATGGGTAACAAATAACTGATTTTTCTCAAGAAAGTGCCCATGGAATATGCTGTCAAACAAATTCCCAAGGATCCTTCAATTAAGCCCAAAATGACAGTTTATGGGTAGCCACTTTGTTATAACCATCACATACAAAAAAAGAGACACCAGAAGCCCTCCTTATTCACTGAAAACAAGGGAGAATTATGAGACATCATTCCGGCACACAAAATCACACGGATGAAGAGAGTAGACTCCATGGACACCATATTTCAACTGAGGTTTATTCCACAACACAGGCTTTTTATGTGCAAAGGGGTACTGTGATCCCTGGGGCTGAAAAGTATTTCCGCCACCAGATAACAATTATTCAGGACGGCAAAAACCAAAACACAAAAAAACATAGGGGTAAAGGTATCTTGCCACTCACATTAAACACATCGGCACGCCTATGCATCACCTACCTGGCTGACCCAACAAACATATTTGCCTCCAGATAATCTATTTCTTTTTCTGGAGCGCTGCAGAAGGGCTGCTGACGTAATTCTCTTTTTCAACAGAGATACAAAAGGCTTAAAAAATTTCCCAGCCCTTTCAAGTGCTAAACTTGCACAAGGCATGTGTTTCTTTCAAAAACGCCTTGCATGCTCGCTTGTGCGAGCAAAGGCGAATGTGCTCAGCTAAATGACCTCTGCCACTTAATGAATCAGCTGTCCTGCAATGTTCAAGCAAGCGTTCATTGATGCAAGCCTCGTCTGTCTAATGTAATGTTTGCCACAGGCAAGGAGGATGCTGTACACCATGTCAACCTCATGTTTAACGAGGGGTTTGGTGTGCTTAGTTTTGTAGGCAGGCTTTTTCGTAACGTCATTTATCAGGTGGCACATGCATCCCAGCTTTCCCAAGCTGAAAATACGACATGTACATCGTGTTTGTCACTGGCCTTCTTGAGGCGGTGTGACACCTGATGGCAATAGGGCACAATGACAGGTCACTGTTGCGAATGTGCGTTGTCTTCCGGCTTGCGCTGCCCAGCACACTTCATCTCTCGAACCTGGCTTTCTACCACTAAGGCTACAATTTCTCCTGTGAAAACTGCCTGCTCCAGTCTCCTTACTTGCGCATTGATGCTGTCACAGAGTCGTGACAGCGTCAATGCCGAAGTAAGGCGACTGGAGCAGGCAGGCAGAAAAAGAAATAGATTATCTCAACGCAAATGTGTGTTGGGTCAGCCAGGTAGGCAATGTTTAGTCACGCCAATGCATTCAACTTGAGTGACAAGCTAACCTTACGCCTATGTTTTTGTTTTTGCAACATTGAATAATTGTTACCTGGTCGAGGAAACACTTTTCAGCCACAGGGGTCACTAGTACCACTTTGCATGTAAAAAGCTCATGTTGTGGAATCAACCTCAGTTGAAGTATGGGGTCTATGGAGTCTACTCTCTTCGTTCATGTGTTTTTGTACACTGGAATGATGTCTCATAATTCTACCCAGAACCAATTAGCTCAGCTCTCCATGCTTAGCAAAAACAAGGCAGCAGTAATGAAACCAGTTCTCATGTGTGCACTTTTTCTTTTACATCTGTGACCTGCGATGAGTGGCATAAAAACACATATTTAAGTTAACACACATGCATCATAATGTTAATATTCGTAGTCAAATAGTATCACATAATGCAGCCAAAAACATGCAGACATTTCGCACTTCATGCATAGAATGCAACGGTTAAAAGACGAGCAATATTGAATGTAAAACTTCAAATGGCCTGCAACCGGCCCATTCTGACAGCCAACTAATATTACTCATATAAACATGTAAACATATCAGGCCAGAGCAATTCAAACTGCTCCAAGCAGTAGCATTAAGGAAAAGAGCAATGAAAGTAAGAGAACATTTCATGGCAACCACAAGAACAAAGCACAATGCAGTAACAACTTACAACACAGCTTTTGACTTCATCTGGTGGCCACAAAATCCATGCCATTGACTCGGACTGGAAGACAGATGTGCCACCTGCAGATACCAATTTTCCATTATCACTATGACAGGAGTACAAAAACAAGCATGCGAACTCGGTCCAACAGTGAATATCACATGAATGTAAAAAGATCACGAAAAATATACTTGCCCAAGTATACGCAAATATACTTGCCCAAGTATACGCCTCAATACAAAGGAAAACTACCCTGTTTAAAATGCATCAGTTCCCCTAGCACTAGTAAAGGAATCTTGCTATGAGCAAAACAAATCTGCGTTCGAAAGCGTAGATAAACATCGTAATAACTGAGACAATTATTGCGTCACTTGTTTTCCTCAGAAACGAATTTTCAAACAGCAGAGTGATCGAAATGCAAGATCCTATACTCTGGGTAGCCAGAAACGCTATCGGTATCATAAAAAAAAAAAAATCTTCACATACTCATTTAAAAATTAGATCCTGACGGCCGGAAATTAACTTTCGTTGGTAACTGCAACCTGAAACAGTGCTTTCTTTATAGTGGGGTTTGAATTCAGATGCGGAAAATGGGCACTGATCGTATTGGAGGGTTCCGGATTAATTTAGACCACCTAGAATTTCTTAACGTGAGCTGACATCGCACAGCACAGGGGCATTCTTTTTTTCATTTCACCTAAATCGAAATGCGGCTACTGCCATCAGGATCGACCCCACGACCTAAGGTTCAACAGTCTAGGGCCAAGCAAAAACCGCGGCGAATAAAAAGTGTTTCAATCCCCCTCAAAGTGCTAACGCTATCTTGAAAGACAATCATACATTTTACGCACAGCCAAAGTGCCGGTCCTTGAAACGTGCGCGGTGGTGTGAACAAGCATGGGCTCTGCAGAGCAATCCAAACTGCTCCAAGCAGTAGCATTAAGGAAAAGAGCAATGAAAGTAAGAGAACATTTCATGGCAACCACAAGAACAAAGCACAATGCAGTAACAACTTACAACACAGCTTTTGACTTCATCTGGTGGCCACAAAATCCATGCCATTGACTCGGACTGGAAGACAGATGTGCCACCTGCAGATACCAATTTTCCATTATCACTATGACAGGAGTACAAAAACAAGCATGCGAACTCGGTCCAACAGTGAATATCACATGAATGTAAAAAGATCACGAAAAATATACTTGCCCAAGTATACGCAAATATACTTGCCCAAGTATACGCCTCAATACAAAGGAAAACTACCCTGTTTAAAATGCATCAGTTCCCCTAGCACTAGTAAAGGAATCTTGCTATGAGCAAAACAAATCTGCGTTCGAAAGCGTAGATAAACATCGTAATAACTGAGACAATTATTGCGTCACTTGTTTTCCTCAGAAACCAATTTTCAAACAGCAGAGTGATCGAAATGCAAGATCCTATACTCTGGGTAGCCAGAAACGCTATCGGTATCAAAAAAAAAAAAATCTTCACATACTCATTTAAAAATTAGATCCTGACGGCCGGAAATTAACTTTCGTTGGTAACTGCAACCTGAGACAGTGCTTTCTTTATAGTGGGGTTTGAATTCAGATGCGGAAAATGGGCACTGATCGTATTGGAGGGTTCCGGATTAATTTAGACCACCTAGAATTTCTTAACGTGAGCTGACATCGCACAGCACAGGCCGGGCATTCTTTTTTTCATTTCACCTAAATCGAAATGCGGCTACTGCCATCAGGATCGACCCCACGACCTAAGGTTCAACAGTCTAGGGCCAAGCAAAAACCGCGGCGAATAAAAAGTGTTTCAATCCCCCTCAAAGTGCTAACGCTATCTTGAAAGACAATCATACATTTTACGCACAGCCAAAGTGCCGGTCCTTGAAACGTGCGCGGTGGTGTGAACAAGCATGGGCAGAAACGCGTAGAACGAGGCATATACGAGGACAAATCTGTGCTCAACAAGAAACAAAACGCGCAAACATGCGCATACCAAAATCATGCAAAGCTAGCGCACGCACGGTCGCATCCCCTTCGCCAAAACAAGTACCGACAGCGACAATTCTTGGCAGAGCAACTCACCGCGGCGACAACAAAAGCGCCTTAAACGCTTTTTATAGCATTGAACACGAATACTGCAGCAGTACGACAGGTCACCGTTCCAGCATTATATGCTTCGGATAATGCACGAGTACTGCTTACCTTTTCAGATGATTGCGTAGTCGTGCAGAACGCTGTTTGCCTTCGTGTCACGGGCACTACACCAACCAGTGAGATTTCAGCACGAGTGCTACGTAGCCGGCACTCTCTACCACGTAGTCACACAGAAGAAAATATTCCGGGCCTTATTTGGAACATTTCCACCGCGACACTGCCCGCGCGTCTTTGTGCCTGGACACCCATCCTGGACTACACAAAGAAGCGCACAGACTGAAAAGTTAGAGAGACCAGAAAAATGACACTTTGCCTCGAATAGGCTACGTCGACAGCACTGCGCGATTGTGCACCCTTGAGCAAGAAGAAACACACGCAAACCACAACACAGTTCACGACGGCTCACAATCCAAGTAGCGAATTGTAGCAAGCGCCGAAGCGCGACGCACGCGACGCAGCACCCGAACCGCCATGAGGGTTATACAGAAAAACAGCTACCGGCAGCCACCTGGCGGTGACAACCAGTTTTTGTTTCGGTTTCGTTGTGAAAAAGCTTGTATCCTACTTTTTATTTTATTTTTGGTATTTTTATTGGGTATTCAGCCGTATCGGCATCCACAGAAATTGCAGCGATTGCGAGCAATTACCACTGGTAGAAACGCGCGAATTAACGACCTGTTGCTTGCGCTGCGGTTGAAAAATGTCTGAGTTCTCACGGCAGTATGGCTTGCTGCTTTGCTCATTCACGAAATTACATGCCGATTTCTGTTTGTATGGGGAAGTTTTTTTTTATATTGATGGGAGATCAGCAAGGCTAACAAAATACCCAACGTAGCAGTCGTAGAGAGTAGGTTGTCGTAAAAACATGGTGACGCTGTTTGATCGGCAGCACGACGTGAGAGGCGGCAGCGTTGAAACGCGCGTCGAGAGAACAACCTCCACGGTATATGCTTTCTTGAGACTACAGTGAAGGTGTGCATTTTTTATAGTGGAGTTCTCTCATCCAACGTGAAAACCAAATCAATTCTTAGTATGAAATATGCTGTGTAATTTATATCCTCATATTGTATTTATATATATCTGCATTTCTATTTTGAAAAACAGTGTTGTACTGGTAATTGTGTACCGAGGTGCATGTATAAGAGTGCAGCCTTGTCGAAATATTCTGTGTATATATTTGTATTCGTAACCCTTCTACAAAGAAGCTGTGTGGCCAGCTATGTGGTTAACAATTTGTTAATTGAATTAGTATATGTCTTGAAATGCACGCTCAATAAAATTTTCTGAATGAAATTGAGTGTTCAGATTCAGGCATGCAGGGCTCTGCAAACCTGCAATTTATTATTTTGTGAACAATGAAGTTAAACTTTTTCTCAAATATTTTGCTAATGATAATCTAAGCCCAAGTATATAAGTCGTTACTTTTTAAAAAAATTTTCTGAAACTGTCAAGTCAACAAATGCACGTGTAAAAAAAGAGAAATTTGTCTTGCAGTTTTTATTCTAACAGCATAAAGTGCCAAGTGTACAGTCTTTGTCAAAAGTAACCAGGCTGCATGGTTTGCTTCTAGCTTGTATAGAGGAGCCCTTGTGTTATTCCTAAGGATCAAAACGTGTTGGAAGGTAATAAGACCCTCAGCCCTTACCTTTAGCTACCATTCCAGCTTCAGGGAAGCTGTGAGGGATCCGCTGTACGAGCTAGAAGCAAACCATGCAGCCTGGTTACTTTTGACAAAGACTGTACGTTTGATGGATTTGACCCACTGAGATTGTTAGTGCATTGATGAGTTTCATTTTGTCAACCATATAGGCACATGCATATGCAGTATCTGCTGCCCAGCATCGGCCATTCAAATACAGCCATGGTTTGTGCCATGCCAAACAAGTAGGTACAGTCGTGGGTAAAAAAGATTAGCACACATGACGGAACACCGCCGCCGCGGTGGCTAAGCGGTTATGGTGCTCGACTGCTGACCCGAAAGACGCGGGTTCGATCCCGGCCGCGGCGGCTGGAATTTCTTTGGAGGAGAAATTCTAGAGGCCCGTGTACTGTACGATGTCAGTGCACGTTAAAGAACCCCAGGTGGTCGAAATTTCCGGAGCCCTTCACTACGGCGTCTCTCATAGCCTTAGTCGCTTTGGGACGTTAAACCCCATAAACCTAACCTAACCTAACATGACGGAACACCAGAGCGCCGGAATGACAACGCCTGGCACTGCGGGTGGCGGAGAGGCTGATAACGGGAGTGCCGGGCCGTTCCCATTCTACAGTATTAAGGGGGTCTGCCACGGACAGTAAAATTACTGCGGACTGCCACGGACAGCAAATTAGCGGAATGCCACGGACAGCAAAACTGCTGACTAAAAGCAGCGCTATCATCTATTGTTCCCGCGAGTTCCTTTTGACAAACCATCGCGGACATAAAAAAACAGTAATAAAAAGAAGCCATCTGTGCTCATGATAACCGAGCCAAAATAAATTCCGCAAGCACAGTCACGTAGGGTTGGCACTTCAACGCTCGGGCGGTGCACGCTTGATAAAGCTTACTTCCTGCCGCCCCCCCCCCCCCTAGGCTGCAAACATGGAAACGGCCCGTTAGGCAGTTCTGCCTACCGCAGCGCCGCGTGGTGAGATATACGAATTCTGATCGCCAGTGATCTGTGCTAATATTTTTTGCTCGCGACTGTACACATCCACAGGCTCCCACCGTGGTTTCCACATAGTCCAGTGTTGCCTGCCAGGCCCACCGAGATAATCACGATGGATACCACCAAGCCCATCCCGTCCCACCGTGTTCACTGAAGTGTCCAGCGTGGTTTCCATTCAGCCCAATATTGTTTACTGAAAGTGCCAGTGCAGCCACCACAATTTCCACTCAATCCAGGGTGGCCCAAAGTCGCCATTAGTGCATCCAACATCTCTCCCATTCGCTCCAACAGCACCCAGCGTGGAAACCAACACTTCCAATCAGCCCACCGTTTTCTCCAACATGGAAACCAACACTTCCATTCGGCCCACCGTTTTCTCCAACATGACTTTTGCTGGAATTTTCAACAGGGGCGCCTTACCGCAGCTCCAGAATGTATTCATCCGCGGAAGAAAATAGTTTCTAAATAGAAAATAGCAATAGTTTCTAAATAGAAAATAGAAAATAGCAGAAAGTGGCCGCCGCGACAAAAGACAGAAAAACCTGACGAGGCCTCGTTACCCAACAGTGTGACGCTGAGATTCTAACGCTGAATATTTTATTTGCGAGTTTGGACCGCGTTGTAGCAGTTGCCATAGAAAAGTATGTTCAAACCCGATCAACTACAAAATGGACACTTCCACGAGCTAGAAATAACTATGGTAAACAAGCACTTAACTTCCTTATACCTAATGTTCTAAACAGCTACGAATCTAACCAGCTGAGCATGTATAACCTCCGACCACATTATTTAAAAGTGTACTTTGTAAATAATATTCCATAACTTCTTTTCATATATTGTAGTTTGTGTATGTATCGGTGTCCTTTTCCCCTTTGTAATCAACCCAGCAGTGTATAACTTTCAAATGCATTTGTTCATTTTTAATTGTTTTTTTCTAGTTTCAAACTACATCTCTGTGTACCCATCAGTTTAATCGTAAATATTATAAATTCTTTCTACAGTGTGCTCGTATGCGATCTGCCACCGTTGTATGCATGTGTTTATTTTATTATTTTGTAATGGCTCTTAGATGAGCCACAGGCATTTTCAAGCTATTTTCTTTAGCTTTTGGCCTGTGGCTCATCCTAAAGACTGTATGCACATTTGTAAAATAAAATGAAGTTTGGTAAAAAGAGAGCTATCGCTCCGCCGATGCAAACGGCATGATCTCTTCAGGTTTTCCTGTAAATGTACGAAATTTTCTAAGAGAAACTCACAGACATGTTGACAACGTGAAAATACCTGGCCAAACTTGACAGTTTTCGGGCGTTCGCATTGAAAAAAACCAACAAATGACCATAAGGAACGAGACGACTAAAGCAGACGTCTTCTCGGGAACAGTGCACCAACCCTCTGACGGCAAGCGAGCTCTGCGCTTCCACCTTCAAGCCACCTACAGGCCGCAGCACCCACTGTCTCTATATCTAGTACATTTCAATTATCACAAATAGACAACAGCGAATAGCTGAGCCTAATCTGTTGTCGTGTTGAGAAATCTGTAAGCTATGCAGCACCCAGTTAACCACGACATAGACTTTGACGACCGTATCTTTCTGCACGGCACATTAAAATGTTTGCCTCCCCGAAAGAGTTAAAGGGGATCCGCACCGCCGCATTCAGTCTCCTCTGTAGCGTGTGTGAGCCGCCATGGATGATAAGTGTCACGATCATCTGGACAATTGGGTACGTGGAGCCACGGACACTGGAGGCCTTTTCGTACATCATCGCCCGAGGCGTGAGCCGTATCTCACAGTGAGCAACAGGCTGGAGTTCTGGTAACACAAAACGGCTCTCTACAGCCGTGAGATGAAGAGGAAGACGAAAGCGAAGACGTGTTTTGGGGCCACGACGAGGCATCATCATCATCTCCAGCCCTTCGAGATTCGAAACTGTCACCACATACCGTCCATTGCAGTACGCCAGCGAGAACGAATTGGCCACGTTGAAAAAGATCCCGCTCATCGTGTCCTTCAGTGAAGTACATCAAGCCGGTTTCCTGCCGATGGCTGCAGCTGAGAATAAGCGAGATGCGGGCCCTGCGGAAGATGAAGAGCCCGGTGAAGTGGTCGGGGACGTCCTGATCGAAGACGCGGAGATCATCACCATGAGCGAGAGCGTGAGTGAGTGCACCGTGCCCGAAGGCCACGACGGTGGCGCGGCCAGCTGTGTGCGGCCGACGTCGGCCGGCGAGGACTACGGGGAGGGTCCGCCTGCCACGACATTGATCAGCCTCGAGAACGGCCTCCACAGGGACACTGGTGGCAGCGCCAAGACCTTTCCGTGGCCCATGCAAGACAGCGGACGATGCAGTGCTGGTGAGGACAAATTCCAGTGCTCTCTAGCTAGCTCGGATATGTCGTGCCTGGACGATAGACAGGAGCGTGACGCCGAGGCTGGCAGTTCAAAGGCTGCTGAAGATGCCCGTTCCCAGATAGGCCGAGCTGACAAAGCTGTGCAGTGCGACATGTTCTCAAGTGAGTGGGCCGAGCAGTTAAACAGAGAGGCTATACAACGTATTGAGGAACTGAAACGACAGATCAGGTTCTACGATGAGCTCAATCGCAATAAGTCGCAATGAAGTGGCTGTCGTGCGTACTCGTGCGCACAGGGACAGCGAACGGAAGTTATGCGAAGTGACTGTGCATAAAATAAAATGCTTGTTCACCCTGTCATAACTCTTGCTAATAGTGGTTATTGTGTTAACAACCATCCAGATGGATCACTCTAGTGGTCAGATGGTGGCAGGCCGATGGGAGCAAACCAATAGTGGCAGATTGTGACATGAAGCATGCAGTAGATGGTGTTGTACACACTCGATGGGCCAGCGATTATAACATAGGGAATGATCATTCCGATCGACTAATGAGAGACGCAGACTGGTGGTAAGTGTGCCAATCTATCTTAATGGCTAAGCAGGTTGTGGTTTCTTTCTAAAATGTGTATGCGTAACACGGTGAACATACTACCTCATAGCTTTGATGCACTCAAAAAGCTTCGCAAATGGCTGAACTAGACAGAACAGCCCCCAAACTGACAGACATTGAGAAGAGAGCATTAGGTGGCCAGTGCTAAGCCAAAGCTTTATTGACATCAATTGCGAAGCCTAGTGCGGGTGATGAGAAGCTGCTGCAATCCTCATATCTGGATATCTGCTGGCATCTCCACTGCGGGGTGAGTCTGATCATAACCGGTAAATAACGAGAAAGAAGAACACGGATAACGCATATACCTCCTCTGCCTTGTGAGTATGCAGAGATACTTTCTCTAAATTCACACACTAAAATCACCATAGAAATGTGCCACTGTGTAAAGCAGTGCTCTATATCAGTGCATGTGTGTCAATATTTGGATCACTGGGGCTTAGGAGTGTATTTGCTCAAATAATGTTTGGTATGTGTGTAGGAAAATGAATTGAATTTGGAAAAGGGAGAGAGCTTCAGAGTCGTTCGAGTCCAGACGAAGACATAAGGACGACGCAGGCACTATTACTGACAACTGAAAGCTTTATTGCCGGTGTTCATAAAGGAAAAGGATGAAAGCTCTCACCCCCGATTCGCTATGCAATGGAAGGCAAGAACTGTCAGGAACGTCCGATACGCATCTAGAAAAGCCGTTTCACTCGCTTGCGGTGAAAAGAAAAGCATTCCCAGAGATGTTCCAAGATGTTCCACCGGTTTTGCAGATCATGAATGTTTCAAGTAATTCACAGCAAATCCAGTTGACATACCTAAAGATGATGTTTGATCAAGCAATGAAGATTAATTTTTGCAATCGCTGCAATGAAATGAGAGACTGCATGAAGGCGTTTTCATTAGTGATCTGCAGTGCTGTCTAGGCGCACACTGAGGCACCTTTCAATCTGTATGAAGTAGTGTTTGCCACAAGAAAGTTCTATATTGTAGACTACTACCGTTTTGCAATCGGTGCACTTTACCTGACGCGATTTGAGCACACCCTTTCGTTATGGTTACCTTGCTTCTCCACCTTGTTGCATGTTGCTGCATACACCCTGCTAACCTTGCCATCGGTCGTGACCACTGCCTGAACATAAATATAGATATGCATTTTTTTCCACCAGTGTGATCCAGTATGCAGATAAAGAATAACGGGCACTTTTTTGCGCAATTGGTTCTCATTTTCCTGAGCAACTATGGTCGTTACCCATTTCGTTGTGGTAGACAGCCATTCTGAAAGCCAGGCTACTGTTGTTCCGTAAAGCCCACACTGCATATGTCAGAAACCTGCTCAAGGGAGGCAGCTTGGATGTGGTGGATGCATGTCTGCTGATGTGACATGCTCAAGAAGGATAATGCGATGCCGGACTTTCGATAAGAGTTTTCCGTTATTTTGATGACTTCCTAGCGTTGCGTGAGAGTCGGGCAATGCAAGAACAGTAGCTGACATTTCGAATTTTCAAGGAAGAGAGAAGGCCTATCTTTAGCGACTGAACTGCCAAAAGATGGCTGTTTATAAATTGTAGGAGACCTTGCGCTTCAGCACAGATCGTGCGTTGACAAGATTCCCGAAGTGTAGCAAAGCAGCTTTTGTGTTTCACATCAGGCTGCTCCAAAATGGTAAAGAATGGCATGGCAATATGCTAATTGTGCACCTCAATTCAGAAGACGTGCATCCACTACCTCCAAACAGCCGCCCTAAGGCAGGTTTCTTGTTTATGCAGTACGGGCTTCCCCAAAGCTACAGTATCCTGAGTTTCGGAAAGGCTGTTCGCGACAGTGGAAGCCGCTAATGACCGGAGATGGCCACGAAAATGAGAATCAACCGGGCAAAAAAGTGGCCGTGATTCCTTATCTGCGTACTGTATCATACTGGTTGACACAAATTTTACTTAAATTTATGTCCAGGCAGTACTGACGGTCTACAACAAGACTGCAAGGTATGTGCACCCGTAAGAAACAACCTGCAGAAGCAAAGTCACAATAAATGAAATAGCGTGCGCCGCCGCGGTGGCGCAGTGGCTATGGTGCTCGGCTGCTGTCCCGAAAGACGCGGGTTCGATCCCGGCCGCTGCGGCTGAATTTCTTTGGAGGAGAAATTCGAGGCCCGTGTACTGTGCGATGTCAGTGCACGTTAAAGAACCCCAGGTAGTCGAAATTTCCGGAGCCCTCCACTACGGCGTCTCTCATAGCCTTAGTCGCTTTGGGACGTTAAACCCCATCAACCAACCAACCAAATAGTGTGCTCAATGCCACATGAGGTAAATTACACCGACTGTAAAAAAATAGTGGACTGCAAAGGTACAACTTCCATGTGGCAAACACGACTTTGAAAAGAGCAAAATATGCCTCAATATATATATATAAGAGAGCACTTCATACCACTAAACAAAACGTCGTCACCCAATTTCTCATTGCACTGCAGGGATTGCAAAGGTTGCTCTCCACTCCTTGATCAGGCATCTTCAGGCATAGCAATCAGGCTAGGTATGCATTGGTCAAAGCATTTTTGATCGGCTAACACGAAGGAGAATGTGTGGCAACGTCTTCCTTGTCACTGCTAGCGAGTGAAAAGGCCTTCATAGATCGACATACTTCGTTCTCGTTCTTCGTCTGCTAACTCGAACCTTGAAGAATATCTCAACTTTCCGTTTTACTGGATGAGAGCTTCACGGACTTATAGGAGTGGGTGCAGTGGGGGTGGATCAGCTAATCCTTATTTTTCAGAAGTGTATTCGTTGACAATGTGATTTAAAAGCCCTGATCACGCCTACCATAGGTGGGTAGGTCGACTATTTAGCTAGGTTATTGTCTTTAATTATAGTTATTGTCCATCTGCTTTAATGGCCTCCAACGAAATTAAACCTCTTCATATCAGACGGAAAATTGCTCGATTAATGTTTCTTCATTCACTCATCCAGGGAAAGTTTGGAATTTCTTCTTCACCTTATGTTACACCTTCGACTACACGAAAAACCCGTCACCAACATTCCCATGCCCTAACACCATACTTTGCAAAAACAAACTCGTTCAAATACTCTTACTTTCCGCGCACAATAAACGATTCGAATGCACTGCCCGAACAGATTGTATCAAGTGCTAATTTTGAAAATAATCTTAGAAATGAATTCTTGTGTGCAGATTGATGTGTAATGTATTTCCTTTGAATTGTGTATTTCCTCATTTGTGTCATGTGTAAACCTTTTGCCTATGTAATAACTTTGGCGCTTGTAATTATGTCTTATCTGCCCTTCCTGCTTGGACCACATGAAGTCTGCAGTATTATGTAAATAAAAAAAAAGAAAGCCCTTCTGACTAGTGATCTAGCGAAGGGTTACTGGTGATGGGTTTCAAGGCTGAGCGAGGCACCTAAGTTCGTCGGAGTAGGGGAAGATTATGTTATAAAATACACGGACAGCTTTGCCTTCGGTTCTGTGTGTGGAGTATGAATGCAGGGGCTGGGAGAAGGTGGTGCCACATTTCATGACCTCAGTCACTCTGTGGAATGCTAGGACAATAGTGATGGGTGGGGATGCATATGGACCAAAGCTTCAACTGCTGGCCGGAAAAGTGAAGGCAAGTGGCTCCTCTGGTGCCAGCAGTTTGTGCGGCATGCATCTGTGCAGGCCGTCGCTGCAGCGTTGCAGGGTGGTTTGTGGTTGTATGCATAACCCTGTTAGTAGTCTGCGTGGGTGTGGACATGTTGCATTGCATAGGCGCGAGGTGGTGGTCGGCTCCTGGAAAGTCCAATGCTGAGAACTCTGAAGCTCAGCTCTTGCAGTACGTTACGTACTATACGAGAAATGCCCTAAATTATATTTTTTGCACAATTCGATATTCCATGCCATTTGTAGCAGGGTATGTACAGATGCCTTCCGGAGGAGACTTAATCACAATGACTTCTGCAAACTGCAGATACAAGTGTTTACTCCACAGGTAGAAATAACAAAGCCATAGCTTGGATTCGCGCAAAGCGAACTGACATAACGAATGCATGACCACGGATAATGGCAATAAAGACTATGTGATGCACGCGATATTCAACATTTCAAATCACACACACTTCATCTCAGTCAAAAATTTTTTGTGGAGCTGGGGAGCCCATTTATAATTACGGTGACGCTTTTGCTGGACAGCTACAAAGGGCATCCTTCAGGCATCTTTGTGCTCTTGGAGCTTGTCATCCAAACATCTGGCAACCATGGCAAAGTAATGAGGCCGCATGCGACAGCTCTTTCATTTTTTCGTCTATACACACGGTAGCACTTGGCTGGACTGCTACAGAGGACACCCTTCAGGCATCTTTCGTGCTCTTGGAGCTGGTCAGTCGAACATGTGGCAATATTGGCAACGTAATGAGGACGCCAGCGACAAGTCCTTCATTTTTTTGACGCATTTCACAATTTTTTTGCACTCTTAATTTCTTGTATGAATATTCCTGTTGCTCACTGTTAACTGGCCAATATTATTTTTCTTTTTATTCGGCCCACGCTACTTTATGTTCACCTTTGCACATGTCCCACTCAACTTGTTCATGCTGACAAGAGCCCTTTCACGTCAGCTCTCGCCACATTCTTAATGCTGTGTAAACCTCAAAGAATGTATGGAACAACTGCGTAGCTTATTTTTTACCAGTTTATTCTGATACGGCGGTATTTCGATTATAGCCCCGTTCTTGCAGTAGCCCCTCTACGACAATAGGTACGAGCCACTTTGGGAAGCTTACTGTTTTATGGTCACAATTGAGGGCATCGAAACTGCCTTGAACTCTCTGCTCTCATATTTTTTCATGTAGTGAAAGAACTAGACGGATTGTAAATAACGAGTGAACCCCTGCAAAAAATTTGTCTGTGAATTCTAAGCTTGAAGCTGACAATCTCCTTCATGTATGCTGAATATATGGACTGCAAAGCAAGAAGAGATTGCTCCCATACACCTCCGGGCATTCCGATTATCAAGCAGGGATTAGTGGACGGTATATATGTTATATGCAAGAAATATGCATATAACAGTTATGTGCATATAACAGTATGTTATATGCAAGAAAAGGTTTATGAAATGCAAAAACAATAGATGAAATGCAATGGACGGACGGACGGACGGACGGACGGACGGATGGACGGATGGATGGATGGATGGATGGATGGATGGATGGACGGACGGACGGACGGACGGACGGACAGACGGACGGACGGACGGATGGATGGATGGATGGATGGATGGATGGATGGATGGATGGATGGATGGGAGCGCCCCCTTTGAAAAGGGGTGGTGGGAATTGCCACCATGCTCAGCTTTTCTTTCTTTATTATTTTTTTGTTTACTGTGTTGGCAATTCTCATTAAGATTCGCCATCACCTTTGCCAAGGTTTCCTACAATTCTAACCTTATGCCACATCTCTGCTTTTCAGCCACCAATCCTCCAATCGCTTTTTGCTAACTTCCACTGCAGATTTATTTACATGACCATTGTTATCTTTAAACCCTAGGGCCTCAGAAAGTGTGACTGTGCCTGCATCGACATCCAGATGGATACCATCACATCTAATTATTAGGTGTTCAGTTGTTTCCACAGATCTACCACACACTGCACATGTGTCATCTTCTTCGTTAAATTTCTTTTCGTAGCTGCGCGTTCTAAGGCACCCTGACCTAGCTTCAAAGAGTAGGGCACTGCCTCTTGAGTTATCATAGAAAAATTCTTTCCTGATCTGCCTTTTCCAGTATCGATATAGTTCTACACTGTTTCTTTTCCATTGAATTCATCCAATTTTTAACTTCCGCGTTTTTAACCTGTCGTTTAATGCTCTTTCTTTCTCCGTCCTCATGACCGGCATACTTACTGGTTAGTTTTTTAGTTCTTTTCCGCCACTGTGAGTCAACGCTCTTTCTGTATAAGTATTTAAATACCTTAGCTGCCCACCTGTTATCGTCCAATTTCTTCAGGCGTTCTTCATATATCATTTTACTCTTAGCTTCCTGTGCTTCGAACGATGCCCAGCCCATATCCCCTTGTACTGCCTCGTTTGTGGTTTTGCCGTGAGCACCTAGTGCTAATCTTCCAACAGCTCTCTTATTTACGTCTAATCTCGACTTAAGCACAGAACCGCATTGCCGAAAGTAAGTCCTGGCACCATTATTTCTTTCCAAATACCTCTTAGTACTTCATATTTGTTGTACCCCCACAATGCCCTATGTTTCATTGTCCCGGCGCCTCTTCGTCTTTTTGCCCTAAGAGCCTGTTCATGCTTTTCCGTGTATATCTGCCCTTCGTTTAGCCATATCCCGAGGTATTTATATTCGGCCACTTTGGGTATTTTGTGGCCTTGTATTATAAGCACCTGATCAGCTGTATCGTTAAATTCATCAGACCTGATTTAGTTGCGCTAAAACTGAATGCTAGAGTCTCCTTCGCCTTTACAGCAATTAACCAAAGTTTGTAAATCTTCGTGGCTATCTGTTAACAGTACAATATCGTCCGCATACATTAAACCCGGGAATCGCTGTTCAACTTCATTTGCGCCTAATCTGTACGACAGATTATAGCCTAGATTACTTTCTTCTAGCCTTCTTTCCATATTTATCACGTAAAGCATGAACAGCAGCGGTGATAGAGGACAACCTTGCCTTAATCCTTTGTGCACCCCTACAGTTGTGGTACTTTTTTTTCTCTTCCCATGTAATTTCAATTTCATTATCTCGGTAGATTTCCTGTAGAAAATCAATTACCTCATGACCGATACCTAAATCTTTCAATATGCTAAACAGGAGTTCCCTGTTCATGTTATCGTATGCACCGCTTATGTCTAGAAAGGCTAAAAACAGAGGTCTGTTTTCCGCCTTAGCTATTTCTATGCATTGGGTAAGCACGAACAGGCTGTCATCTAAGCGCCTACCCCTTCTGAACCCATTCTGAAGTTCTCCGAGTATCCGATTACCTTCTACCCATCACTGCATTTTTAATTTCACCACCTGCATTCCCAGCCTGTACATAACAGATGTTATCGTAATCGGAGAGAAGGATTTTATGTTCATCTTATCTCCTTTCCCTTTATAAATCGAATTCATTTTACTCTGTCTCCAGCTGTGCGGAATTTGCTGATTTGTTATGACTGTCTCCAATGCTTTTATCAGCGCTTCCTTGCTTCTTGGGCCAGGTTCATTAATCAGCTTAATTGGAATTTCGTCTATCCCTGCGGATGTGGTTTTAGGAATATTCGCTTCCGCCTTTTCCCAGTTAAGACTAGTCAGTTCTAAGCTGTTCTCTATTGTGCTGTCCTGTGTTGCCGCCCCACATGGGAAGATTACCCCGTTGTCGTTGCTAAAAGACGCAGCTATAAATGACGTAATGTAGTTCACAGCATCGTCACCTTCTAAACATTTTCCCTCAGCATCTATAATCTGTTCCTGCCGTCTTTGATTTGTTTTTCCCAACCAGCTCATATGGTTCCAGAATTTTCTTGGCCCCCCTTTATTTGCCTCGTGAACTTCAGCCAGGCATTTATCAGAGGACTGCTTCATTTTAGCCTGGACTAGGACCTGAACTTGCTGTTTCTTTTGTCGATAATATTCCCATTTTTCGCCTATTTCGTCTTCAGATAACTGCGCCCCCTTTGCTTCTCTGTGTTCCCTTGAAGCCACCCGTCGTTGTTTGATGGCCTCCTTAATTTCCATATTCCACCAGCTTCGTGGCTTCCTCTTTCCTCACCAGCGGTTTACTCCTTTCACTTGTTTCCTTTTTGTAGCGATGAGCAGTTATATCTGATTATAATCCCACTTTTCCATGGGGCATTTCTCGATTACTTTTTCTATATCGCCTGATATTAGCGCTATTTTTTCGTCGTTTAATTTAGCGTTGTCTTTTTGACTTCGCTGCATTTCTCTTTTGACTAGGGCTCCCAACTGTAGACTAATACGTTTATGATCACTTCCTAGGCTGTACTTCCCCTCTTCGTCTATTTCCATTATTGCGAGCTTGCTATGGATGCCCTGCGACATTAGACAGTAGTCAATGGTTGTTTGCCTGTTACGGGATTCCCACGTGATTTGTCCCTCGCATTTAGTTTCTCTATTGACAATAACTAGGTTGTGCCGCTCACACAAGTCTAGCATTAACTTCCCTTTACAATCAGTGTATACATCCTGATCCTCGATGTGGCCGTTCATGTCTCCAAGCAAAATAATATCGACACCGTCTCCAATCTGCTTTATATCGCCATTGAGGCACCTAACTAGATCCCTGTTTTCTTGCCTGCATTTGTCCCCTGTCCCTAAATAAACTACCCCTAGCCATGTCCGTTTACCAGCAATTGTACCGGATATCCAGACATGTTCTTTGCAAGTTGATTTTATTCTTTGCCAAATTGTTCATTGATGTATCAGCATACCTAGTCCTCCTCCCTTCTTCTCCGTTGTTGTTCTGTTGCACCCTTCGCAGATATAGCCATCGATTAAAGGTGGATCTTCTAGATCCCTCAGAGGTGTCTCGCATAGAGCGTACACACCTACTGCTTCGTCCTTTAACTCCTGTACTATTTCTAGCCATTTCGCTCCCTTTCTACCCCCTTGCATGTTTATGTAACTGATCCTGGCGTTAAATTTCTTTTTCGTAGTTTTCTTTCTGGACCTCCTAGCGGCCATTTTGTTGGGCTCAGCCGCCATTGTTACATTTACTACATCGCTTCTACCTACCCCTACGCCCTGAGCCACCGTGGACCCCCTAAAAAATCTACCGCTCGGCCTCCCAGGGCCCAGCCTATCTCTTCTCCTACCCTTCCACTGAAATGGATGCCATCTCGTCCAAAGTCTCTGCCCAAACCTGCTCTGTGCACTTCCTCGTTTATGTCTACCACGTCAAAGCTTTTCTCGAGGCCTAACTGCCTTATCTCTCGATTAAGATTCATAACGTCGTTAGCAACCTCTACATTCCTGCCTTGTACCTCCGGCACTGTACACACCACGATCTGCGCTTGCTGTGCTATCGCCCTTATACCGTCAACTCCCTCAGCTAATCTTTTCCCTACTTGTGCGGCGTTAGCATTATGGACATCATTTAGCCCCGCCGCTACCGCTACCAAGTTACGCCTTGGAACATTCTCGGAAAGTTCACTTTTTGTTGCTCTCAGAACATCGTCCATTGTCCTTCCTGTAAACACCCCGACTGCTACCCGCCTATCACTCTTCACACGGTACAGAATAGCTCTTTTGCAGCGCCTCATATTTGAGTCACCAGCGATAAGCACTAGCGTACTCTGCCCCTCCCTCCTATCTTTCGGATCTTGCTGCCTCTTATCAGCGACTGTGACCTCATTTCCTGGAATTACCTCGTTCCCCTTCTCAGTATGGCGTCTTGACTTCCCACCTGCCACCTGTGCGTAGCTGTTCCTGCCTGAACATGTCTGACCTACTGGCGTATCGCTGTCCATGCCAGTGCAAACCCGATCCACGTGGCTGGCGCTGGAATGCCCGCCATTGTGGCTTCCAATGGCGGTGTCAGCCGTTTTTGACTCCAACCGACAAAGCTGTTCTTGAAGCTTGCGCTTCTCTGCCCTCTCTATCTGTAACTCTGTTTCTAGAGCATCCATCCGTAGCACTAGTTTGCTGTTCGCCTGTTCAGCCCTGTCCAGGCGTGCACCTAATACGCTGAATTTGCACATGAAATCTGCGCCTTTGGCCTCCTCCACTGAATCGAACCGCGTTTCTTTTAAATTCACCGACGCCTCACACTCCATACATCTAACCTTCAGTAGCTTAACCATCTTAGCAACACTCGATTATTGCTTCCACCAAATGCTAAGATAACTACAGGCTCAAGACAAACACACTTGAAAACACGAGCACAAATAAAATAAAATTCTGCCTACCGCAAATGCCGATCGATTACTTAGAAAGAAATAGCTATCTCACTAAAAGTTAACGCACAAAAAATCACTCAAACAACTGCCGGCCAAATAGTCCCGGCCGAATATAGGTCACTGACCTAAATTCTATTCCTTAACCTGCACTTCCCCTAACAGCCTAAAAAAAACTAAACACACTTTTAAAACTATTAAAAGAAAGTACTCATCTATTTTACGCAGTCGCTCTCGCAGTCGGTCCGGTCCCGGTCTCCACGCGTGATCCGAAGAGCACCTAAACCTACGTCCGCACAGCACGGCTGTCAACTGTCCTCTAGGCATCCCCCGAAGCGCCGCCATGTGGGCACAGAGAAAAACAATACAGCTTCCTTCGAAACATCACACTTGAAGAAAAATTCGCCCTGCTCTGGGGACGGTACCGGGATCCGCCTATTGTCCGGGTCATTCGCTCTGCCTACTAAGCTGAACAGGGCGGCTAGTAGACGCTAGGCCGAATTGATCAATTTTTCGACTCCGGAAGTAGGGAAAACATTTCTTCAACTTCAAAGTTTCTAATTTAGCGGCATAACTTTTCATTATGACCGTACGGCAGCGCTTTGGTGGATGCTTATAAGTGTTACTCCCTTATTATGCCGGGTAGTTTTCACACTGACTGTATTCAGGTGTTTCGGCGGCGCAGACATTGCGCTGAGCATCCGTCAGATCCAAAGGCTGCGCCGCCATTTTCCTTCCATATGCATAGAATTCTCTCTCTGTTCCGGACGGAAGCTCGTCCTTCACTGACACTCGGCCTAGAAAATTTTCCCTGCAACGTGTCGATTCTCATTAACGCAGCTTTACATGCTGGACCATTGGGCGGGCGAAAATAAATCAGTGCAGTGTACCACACACCAATGAGACATTCTTGAGAATTACTACACACATTTACTAGAAAGAAATGTTTAAACGAGGATTATGCATTCAGAAATCTTCCCCACCCCTGGGCGAGCTGTTTTTGCGGCCCGGAGACGAGTACTTGCAAACGGAGGTCGCTGCAGGCCATGCTGGTGAGGATCTCACGGCAGTTCGCTGCCACCTGCGCACGCAAGCAGGGGTCCTCGAGCTCGAGGCGCTCCGCACGCCGCGGAGTGCAATGCGCCAGCCGCCCAGAAGAATGCCGGTTGGCGGTCATGCGGCGCCTGCTGTCTCGTGTCGCAGTCACGACGAATCACCGGCTGCTGGGCGCAGCCGTCTGTCCCGCAGGCAAGGGAAGACGCTGTGCGCGCGGTGGGTGCACGCGCGGCGTAGTGTCCCGGGCACGCACCTGCGGGAGCATTCCGTGGCCACAGTTCAATGTATACCCTCTGCGATAGTTTGTGCTCCACCGCAGAGCCAGCGTGCGACTAATTTGCTATGAACAGCAGGTGGGGCTCCTGGTTAGGACTGATAAAGGTGTTTAGAGAAGGTTTAACTGAACGAATGCGTGGAAAGTTATTGGCAAAGCAGAACTTTACTTTCACTCGCCGATTGAGGAAAAGACGGTTTACCAAACCCGTGATCTTAGAGAAATACTGTGTGTCGGAGATTCCAAGACCTTTTAACCTGACGGAGACAGGTTCAAAGTACAAATATTTAGCATTGCTCATCTACGCTACCATCGAGCAGCTAAGCAAGAACTATCTAGGAAAGGCGGTGAGTTAATGGGGGAATAAGGAATGAGGGTAAAAACTCGAATGACGAAGGAACAACACTCGAGGTAAGAAGCTGTAGACCAGGTGCCAAGGGAAAGTCAAGTGCCTATTGATATTCGTATTGTGACAGAAAACTGCAACAAGCCTCGTTTTGGGCTATAGTTGGTCCATCACATCAAAGAACGGTGCCGCCGCGGTGGCTCAGTGGCTATGGTGCTCGGCTGCTGTCCCGAAAGACGCGGGTTCGAACCCGGCCGTGGCGGTTGAATTTCTTTGGAGGAGAAATTCGAGGCCCGTGTACTGTGCGATGTCAGTGCACGTTAAAGAACCCCAGGTGGTCGAAATTTCTGGAGCCCTCCATTACGGCATCTCTGATAGCCTTAGTCGCTTTGGGACGTTAAACCCCATAAACTAAACTAAACATCAAAGAAGGACAGCTCTGCCGCGGGAAAACAAGTAAACCAGTACTAAGCGCTCCCCGGTTGTAGAAATTTAGGTGAAGGGAGCATGCATGTACGTCGGAACGGCCATCGAAAATAAACTTGTCCGCGCACTTTGCTATTTGCGCATGTATTTGCTGGCATTGGACAAGTGCAACGCGCTACAAAAAATAAAGACCACCGGGAGAGAGAAATCTTTTAGGCGGTTTTAAACCACACAAAAAAAAGCATCATTGAGTTGGAAGTCGACTGATGACATTATTCGACATAGAAATTCGCTACCGCAAAGCCCAGCACCCGACTTAAACGAGCCATTTACCGTGACCACGAGCAGCCACAGCTAAGACCTGAACGTCGAAGTCATACGGCCTTTTTTCTGCTATTTCTCATCATTATCCTGTTTTATTTCGGTTTTTATTTACTTCTATTAGATTTTAGACGTTGCTCGCTATCAGGACATTATAGAGCGTAATAAAGTTTTCCACGCACTCATTATCCTATAATTTTTCCATTCTTTTTATTTTTGATCGCTCTTACTGTAGAATATGCTTTTCTCTTTTAATATCTGGTATGACCCCCTGTGCGTTTATAATTCTGGCAACGAAAACATTCTGCACGAACACGCCGATATATCTAAGGTTTACCGAGAAATAATTTCAATTCTTCCGTGCTTCCTCCTGCCTCATTCTTGCTGCACGGCCCTGGGCAGCCTAATCTTGATACCAGCAAGAATGAGCGCCATCGTGAGAAGTATTTGCAGACATGAGAACCTTACTACAAGCCGGCGCTTCTATTGCTGCTCCGTGCGCGAAATTTCGTCTCCAGCGCAAAGACGTGCCTTTAGATCTTCCATGCGCTTGTGACATAGCTTCACGTAAAGCTATGAAGGTTCAGGCATCGACACGTAGTTGAAGGCGAAATTAATGAAGAGAAGAATTGGTTATACGATGAAAACATGGGCGTGGCTGTGATTACTTTGGTTCACTTCGCGTGACGCTTCCTTTAGATTATTTTTACTTTGCTGTTAAGGTACTCTCTCGGCCCTTTTGGTGTGCCGCACATATCGATCGCATGCGGCCCATAAAAGCAACAGAAGCTGGAGGCCAGAGTGAGACGACAGTTCTTACCTCACGAAGAGATACGAGGCTGCATAACAAGCGCTGTTAATAACGCCTTCCACGCCGGCCTTGACTTATGCTGTCTGCGATGCACCATGTCTTGGGGTAAAAGGCGCTCCCAGCACACAACAAAACAAATGTCATGCGTAAAAGTTCTAGTCACTAATTTATTGCGGTGTTAAATTGAATTCGCCAGCAAAAATGCACTGCAGTATAAGATCTGTCCGCAGTAAAGCCACTAAGAGCTGCTGACCGGTGTCACCTGCTTGTAATAAATATTTTACCGAGCCCTATTAAGCCATGTATCGCTGCATTAGGCTTACGCTTCCTGCTGTGCTTGTGGTCGAAGCTAAGTCGTCCATGCAGTTACAGTGCTGCCGATCAAATATAATTCTTGGGTATTGTCGATCGGTATTGAAAATGATGCTGTTCTAAGCTGAGAACTGTCTCTCATAATCATCGGCTGAATTTGCATTAAGTGAGCCCGTATAACCGTACTATAAAGCGCAAGAGAACTTGAAGACAATTATGTTTTTTTCCCGGCAACTGCGTTAATGACTATCATACGCAATAAACCGCATTGTTCGAAGACAAAAAGCAGTTACAGCACGTTATGACTTCCTCCCCCCAAAATTGTAAGGCGCACTTGAGCTCCGCCTTAAGGGTATGACGTAACAGTATTAATTTGCATGCCTACGTACGCAGAATTGGTAATTCCCTGCTTAATATTCATGGATCGCCTCGTACCACTCCTGGCGTAGTGGTGCAGCGCTAAACGATGCGCCACTGCCCTGCAATGGTAGGTGCTGCCACTGGTGGAGCTTGTGCGACGCAGGTGTCATTAATTTAAATCCCATCTTCCGCGGTGGACAGCGCAAACTCACTTTGGCAGGTTACGATGGCGCCACGAGGTCAGGCGGCCTAGGAAGACCACCTGCTACCTATGTGGCCCACCCTCCTGGGCTCCATCTGTGGGGAATGCGGTAAAGGCTCCGCTGGCCAGAAGATCCGTTGTCGGCGTCTGCGTTGTGAGCGAAAATTCACCAGCGTGCATCTGGCAGGCGGTCCCCAGAGAGCAGCCAAGGAGGCAGCCGGGTAACATAGGTCACGTGACTTCGGGACCTCATCACAACCTGCCCAGCGAATAGTGAGCAAACTGCCCACCTCTGCAGGAGGCGGTTAAATTAACCATTGGTTGCTCGAGAAAAGCAAGCTGGGTCGCACAAGGCCCACCGCTGGGGGCGCCTGCCATCAAGCGGCAGTGGTGCATTGCCTAACCGCTGCTCCACTGCACCACTGCGCCATTAGCTGTATGAGGACTCCCAGGGATCTATGAGTGTAAAGTAGAGAGTGACATTCTGCATATATGGGAATTAACCTAGTATGCTGTCGGATCATACACCGAAGCCGGAGCTCAAGTGGGCCCTCCAATATTTTTCGCTCACGGTGAACGACGCCAACGACGCTGCCGGCTTTCCTGCGACACGGGCTCCTTAACGCTACTGTGTTAATAAATAGTTATGTGCTCTCTGCTAGTCAAAAACGTTCAGTGAGCTTGAGCGAACTAAATTAAATTTATTTCGCATCTTCAACTGGGAGCTAGTAGAGGCAGCTGAGAGCGCCAAAAAGTACGTGCCGCCCGAGGAAGCGCATTGCTTACCGCCCTGTCGACGTCCCAGCGGGGGATGGTCCCAGTGTGGCGGAGACGAGGACCGGCGGAGACGCCGAGAAGGGCGTCTACAGCGTCTCGTCCAGCTGCAGGGTGGACGGCGGCGCGAGGCAGAAGCAGCAGCGGGACTCCTGCGCACACCGACAGCGGCCCATTCACGCCATTGGGATGTTTTTTTTTTAAGTGAGAACCATCCGCATTGCGCTGGACGTAATATACAGGAGCAGCGGGACGGTATGAGATATATTAATTATGCAGCTCGTGGCTGCGGCAAAATTGCACTGAAACATGCGGATCGCCTTTCAAACCAAGAGTCAGACTGGTTTGCCACGTGTGCCCATGGCGCATGCATGCGCATCCGCTGTTAGAAAATGGCGCATCTGTAAGTATTCTTTGCTGGCGTGCTCCGCTCTACTTCTGAGACACTTGGAATTCGTACAAACATGAGAAGCGGACCCACACTAGATTTATTATATAAAAGATGAGCACGTGACTGACTTGACATGGTCAACACGAGCATCAGGACTAGGAAACTATACGGACAGTCTTGTCAGCGTGCATATGTGAGGCTCAGCGAGCAGTGATGACGTGACTGATCGCCCTGCACCATGAGTGCATGCGACTAATTCGAAACCCCTCAGTAATGTAAAAGTATAGCCATCTCTTTCTTAATTCCTGTGCCGCCACTCCCTCTCAACACTTTAGACCGTGGCTCCCCCAACGTGGTGCCGAACCAGCGGACGCTCTCGGGAGCGATCACGGCAGGTACCGCTGTGGTGCTTGCATCAGCCGCTGGCTTTCTTTGGCACGCACCAGCGGAGCGGAGAAAGGAAGAAAGCAAGCAAGAAAAAAGCGTGAGAAAATGCACTACGGCGTTCAGCCAGAATGAAGGTTGAAGGTCGAGGGATTGGACAGAGGTGGAGGCGGGCGGAATCCTTCAGAGGTTGGCGTTAGTTTTTTGCGCGGATCTTGTACACACCCGTGTGGCGACGAACCTAGATGAACAACGTCCGAGCTGAGCGCACCTCTGCTCGGCACTGCGTAATGGTGCTCTCGCTGGTCACCACTCATGAAACTGAAATACGTCACAATAACCGGCACTCAGTCATTGTCTCTTGAAGAATCAACTCAGTTATTTGCTTAAAGAAATAACAACGAAATTCGCGTATTTCGAACGAGTATTTCTCTACGTGCACCTCGCGTAGTTTCGATTGTTTCTGGAAAATAATATTAACTCTAGGAAGACTTGGCAGAAAAAAAGTGTCTTTGCGTGTGACCACTGGAAACCTCGCTTACTGCATTCCGAAAATAAATAAGGTGGTTGCTGCAGGCACTCTGGTACTCAGTTTTCGGTGCATAATATTATTAAGAAACGAAAGGTATAAATTCGTCTGTGTGTACAGAAATCACTTTCTGTAAGAATAAGCGGGTGCAGTGTATTTTCGCCCATCATTTTCTTTTTCATAAACAGTGTGACCACAGCGGCGCATTATTCAACCATGCGTTGTAAGCGTTAAAGTTACGCCTTGAAAGATGCAAAAGAGAAGACGCCATGATGAACAAGGCTACCGATAAAGTTAGCGATATCTCACATTTACTCGTCCTCACTCGGATATTCACCGGAATGTCAGGTTAAACTTCTCTCTTTATGACGCAATTTCACTTTCCGCACATGTAAAACGAATCCTTGTGGCGCGGCTTTTCTGCAATACCCATTGTAGACACTCCGTTTTAACCTTTGCAAGACACCGTAAGTCAGGTTTCCTTCGTACAAAAGGACCTTGGAACCACGGCCGGTCCTAGGGGCAGATACTATGTGCCGCTCAGCATACTACTCGGTGCAATGCGTTTCACCCTTCCTTCGCGATTGCAGGGAGGGGAGGTTGAACCGCTCCTGGAACCAATGGCTTGGCAAATTTCCGCAATAACAACCAAGGCGGAAGCCTCCAAGAAGGCCGCGCGGCATTATTCTAACAATAGGTATAAGCCGAGCGCACTTACAACGGCGGCAATTGTAACGAAAGATCGCTTATTACGAAAGAGGGTGGGGCTATCGAGAAAAAAATGTATTAGTGCAACAACATTGCTTCTCTGATGGAACGAACAACTGCGGCCGCAGACTCGGTTACTCGATATCTTGCAGGTGAAGAGAGCGAAGATTGTCTCCACATTACCGTCCCCGCCCCCCCCCCCTCCCCCAAGACATCTTTTCGAGCGAAAAAACCTGACCACCCAAAAAGCGAAAAAAATTACGAGATGTATGATATGATGACAAAACATTTTTCTTGATGTGGCCGTCCAAAACGCGTACCTTGAAAGCAACGCCTAACGCTGGTGGAAAGTGCACTGAGCCCTGGTTACTGTCTTCTCGTGTGAGGACATGGAAGGCAGCGACTGAAGGCCGCTGTTTATCATCGGGAAGACTCACAAAAGAGTAATGCTTTGAAAACTACGCTCTCGAACTCTACAGGCACCATACAGAGGCTTGGATGATGTTCCGTCTCGTGTTCCAAGAGGCAAAAACGCAGAGGGACATGGGGATGATAACTGACTTGTCCGACTGGCTTGAAAATAATTGGAAAGTCCTATTCATGCGGCAAAGGATGGGCGCGCACATGGCGCACCGTATCCGGCGCATTGTGCGGCACACGACGTGCCGCCATCTCCTCGCTGCGTCTACCACGCTCTTCTGCCACCGAAAGCAACAAGCAAGACGAACCAGTTGACAGGGGCATAATTCACGTGCTCACGCTGTCCTATCAGGGCGCGTCGCCAGTGTATACAGTTGGCAGTAACTGACCAGGGGCCCAAGTCCCAATGCCGACCTCCCCGCTCTCCGCCATGAAACGATAACGACGCGTGCATGGCACTGACTGCGGAATCTATCATGAATTGCTTCCGTAGGGCACATTTTATACGCTCCGGAACAATGAAGGAGGGTGTCGAACACTCATGTTATCGAAAACACGTCCATATGTGGCAACCTGTCGTCGATGCGCAGATTGCCCGGCCACATGACCCCTGGGATGACTTCGTTGGTGCGGTCAATGACGCTGACACCAGAGAGCCATAAACTGAAGAAAGATTAGCACTCGAAGTATGAACACTTCCATTGGAGGTAATCTGATGATAACGTGCACGGATGCTGACCTACCTCGAGCTGCCGTGGAGGCTTCAACCGCGATTAGTTACATGGCGTCCCTAAAGGCCGAACCACAAGGCAAGCGTTTATTCGGCGTCGGCTCAGCATCTCGGCTACTGGCGTCACCATCATCCGCCTGACTATACCCACTGCTGGGCTAAGGACGCTCCCATGTCTCTAAAATTTACCCTGTCCTTTGCCAGCTGCGGCCACCGTATGCTTGACTTTTTGCCGCCCCCTGCGATGCTTACCTTATCTTGGAATTCACTCCGTTACCGTTAAGGGCAAGGGCATATCTTGCCTTCGTATTACATGTCTTGCCCAAGCACATTTCTTCTTGATTTCGACTAGGATGTCATTAACCCACACTGCCCACTTCCGATTTCTTAACGTTCCACATATCGTTTTTCTTTCCATAACTAGTTTGTTGTCCTTAGCTTAAGCTTAACCATTTTTGCTAGCCTCCACGTTTCTGCCCCATAGTTGAGTACCGGTAAGATAGAGCTGAAGTATATTTTTCTTTTGAGGGATATGATAAACTGCTATTCATGATCTTGGACAACCGGTGGTATGAGCTCCACCCTGTGCTTATTCTTCTAATTATTTCCCTCTCATGATCAGGATCAGCGGCTACTACCTGGCCTAAGTAGACGTATTCTGTTACCACTTCCTGCAGCTCTCTACCAAATGTCAACAGCGCTTTCTTTGCGAGGCTGTTGAACTTTGGTTTTAAAGCGGAAGCCTTTAATGCCCCATCGTTGTAAGCAGGAGTTCTCGAAAGAAGTGTCACGCATTTCAATTGGTTGAAATGGTGGTGACGTCACAGTGCACGAATTTCAAACGGGGCCAATTACAACCATGCAACCAATTAAAGAAATGGTTTAGTGATGCTCCAACTAAAATAAATAAAACCCAGTAGGAAATTGGTCGAGTTGGAGAATCGAACCAGGGTCTCCTGAGTGCAAGACGAGCACGCTAACCACTCCGCCATGCCAGCTCGATGGATTGGAATGAACAAAGGCGTGCCTAGTTAATACGGTGTCTTCGTTCACTCCTATCTTTCTCCCTTCCCGGGAAAAAAAACAAAAAACAAAAACAAACAATTAAAAATAAATAAATACAAACAAAGAATTAAAAGGACTAAAAACAAAAAATAAAAAAACGAAAACATCAATGGAAACCTGTGCGCAAGGAAAGGCTTTTTCGCCTGCAGCACTTGAGAGAGCCAAAGCGCCCGCTTAATATTTCTGCATGATATTTTTAGATCCACCGTTTCGCTTTGCCTGTGTAACTCATTGATCGCCCTTTCCAGTTCATCTCCTGAGTTACTTAGCAAGGCAATGCCATAAGCAAATTACGAATAACTTAGGTATTTTCCATGAACCCTTATCCCTAACTGTTGCCAATTCAGGCCTCGGAACACCTCCTGTAAAGAGGCGGTTAATAGCATTGGGCAGATAGTATCTCCCTGCCTGCAACCCTTCATTTTGAAAATTTTATTGCTGACTTTATGGAGCATTATGGTAATTGTGCAGGCGTTGAGATATCTTGCAGGACTTTCCCATAAGGCTCTTCTACTCCCTTATTCCGCAATGCCTTCATGATTGCTGGTGCTCCTACCGAGACAAAAGCTTTGTCGCAGTAATGAAGATTATGTATAGGGCTTGGTTATATTCAGCTCATTCCTCTATCACCTGACTGATAGTGGGAAGATGGTCTATTGTCGAGTATCCTTTACGAAAGCCTGCGTGATAATTTGGTTGTTTGAAGTATAAGGTTGTCCTGATTGTATTAACGACTACGTTAGCAAATACCTTTTAGGCAACAGATATTCAGCTGAACGACCTGTAATTTTTCAAGTCCTTCACGCCTCCTTGCAAAATAAAATTGGCGTTCTAAGCTTCTTGCACCCTCGAGGTCATAAGGGTTGGTTGGTTTGTGGGGTTTAACGTCCCAAAGCAACTAAGGCTATGAGAGACGCCGTAGTGGAGAACTCCGGAAATTTCGACCACCTGGGGTTTTAAGAATTTTGTATACAGGGTGGCTAGCTAGTTTTTCCAGCACAATTTCCCCTCCGTCCTTCAGCACACCTGATCTTCACCAGCTGTTTTCCCCCTTTTCGTTTCTCCTAGGGCTTTTTTTAATTCCAGTTGCGTTGCTGGCGGGATGTGCCACTGCTGTGCGCTACTGCATCTCAATTAACTTTCTGCTTGTATCGGATGTTTTATAGATTTGTGTAGAACTCTTCGGCTACTTTACCTGTGTTATCCACATATAGGGAATGACATTGCTCTCTTTGTCTCAACGGATACATCTGGTTTTTACCTAAGCCTAACTTCTTCTCCAGAGGTTTTAGCCTACCTGGGTTCTTTAGAGCAAGCTCGATTTTGTCCATTAAGAAGAACTCTAGTTTGGGCTAGTTGGTTCATGATTCAACAGGAAAACGGCGCCAAACACATGGACAAAGTAGACAAATACGACAGGACCAACACCAACTTGCAACTGAATTTTATTTCGCACCAAACCCACCATTATGTAGGCCAACACGCCCTAACATCCGTGTAATCACGCACAGGCAGTATAAAAGACCACTGTAAGATATATAACACAGGAAGCTCGATAGCAACCACGTAACATACTATCATTGCTAAAAAAAAAACAAGAAAAAACGCAACAAATGTATAGCAAACAACACTAAAACGGTCATGGCGAAGCAACTCTTAAACACCAAAAACGATACACACTCATGAGTGATACGAGATGACCAGCAAGAAACGTGGAAAAAAAGGTGAAGAATGAAGCGTTGAGACCAAAGCAGTGTCAAAGGTAAAAAAAAAAAAGGTTGAAATGGATGGAGAGTGCAAACCTTAAAATTGGAAACGGACAACTAGCAGCCATATGATTGATAACCGATGACCAACAAGAAACATGAAAAAGGATGAACGCGGAGCTCAGACTAAGGTCAGCGTCAAAGATGTAAACAAAACGAGAACAAAAACCGCGCAAACAACCTCACATCGTCAAAAAATCGTCAAAAATTGCAAGCAATGCCGAAGGAAAGAGCGTGCACAACAAAACAAAACGAAGAGCCTACAAAAACTTTCTAGAAAAGTGTACTCCTCGTTGCTAAGCGTAATGGATGGCTTCCTTACGCATCTGCTCCTTTCTTTCCTGATGTAAAAGGCTTCGACCACCTCTCTCTCAAATCTGTCCTTCCCACTCCTCAAAAAAATAGTTTTCTCGAACTCCGGACGGCAACCCCTGCAAGCTTTGCATTGATCCACTAGGAAGCTTCCTTCGTTATTCCGCAGATTCCGGCAGTGCTCGCTGGCGCGCTCATTAAAACATTGACCAGTTTGGCCAATGTAGCTAGCCCACAACTTAAGGGAATCTGGTAAACAGCCCGCGTCCTGCACCGCGTGAACTTGTTTTGATGTTTCACAGTACAAGCCGGTTGTTTTTTCCCGTTAGTGATTGAGCAAAGCTTAGAAAGTTTGCAGGGGGCTGAGCATGCGACCTGCACATTGTCTGCCTGCTACTTTTTTAAGCTTGTGTGAAACCTTGTGCATATACGGTATTACTGCCACACGGTTGCGTGAAACTGGATCTCTGCTTTTAGGACCTTGCTTCAGCTTCTGCAGTATGGCTTCACACACGGAAGTAACCATACAAGAGGGGTATCCTGCTTCTTTTAACCGCTGAACTTGAGCACTGAAACTGGACGAGACCATATGGGGGCATGATTTGTTCAAAGACGCTTGCAAGGAGTTCGAAACAATTGTCCGCTTCACAAGCTTCGAATGAGCACTGTCAAAAGGGAGCAAACCTTTCTTTCAACGCGGATTATACATTCTACACAAGCCATCTTTGCAAAACCGTACCCTAAGGTCCAAGAACTGGAGTTCGCCATTTATCGGGACCTCCTTAGTAAAACTGAGGCCTTGGCTGTGTTCTGAAAACACGGACATAGTCCTTGCGACCGCAGCGTCTAGCTCATGCTCAGATGTGTCTTTAAGGATAGCCAAGAAATCATCAACATACCTATGTACAGAAACTACGTGCGGATCAGCAAGGTGGCATCTGATGTCGGCTCCTACAATGGAGAGAAAAGTATCACAAAGGGCGGGAGCTACAAAAGAGCCAATGCAGGGAAACCATCCAGTCCACTGGCGAAGTCCCTTTTCAAAATGCAGCAGGAGTAAGCGTTGACAATTTCATTTATTTGTTAGAATTTTACCTAAGTTCGACTGCTGTTTTGTTTGATGGAAAATTCTTTGTTCAGAAGGAAATATGCATTGGCTCGTCTGTAGTTCCTGCCCTTTGTGGTATTTCTCTCTCCATTGTAGGAGCCGACATCAGATGCCACCTTGTTGATCCGCACGTTGTTTCAGTACATAGGTATGTTGACGATTTCTTGGTTACCCTTAAAGACACTTCTGAGCATGAGCTAGACGCTGCGGTCGCAAGGACTATGTCCGTGTTTTCAGAACACAGCCAAGGCCTCAGTTTTACTCAGGAGGTCCATACAAATGACGAACTCCAGTTCTTGGACCTTAGGGTACGGTTTTGCAAAGATGGCTTGTGTTGGATGTATAATCCGCGTTCAAAGAAAGGTTTGCTCCCCTTTGACAGTGTTCATTCGAAGCTTGTGAAGCGGACAATTGTTTCGAACTCCTTGAAAGCGTCTTTGAACAAATCATGCCCCTATATGGTCTCGTCCAGTTTCAATGCTCAAGTTTAGCGGTTAAAAGAAGCAGGATACCCCTCTTGTATGGTTACTTCCGTGTGTGAAGCCATACTGCAGAAGCTGAAGCAAGGTCCTAAAAGCAGAGATCCAGTTTCACGCAACCGTGTGGCAGTAATACCGTATATGCACAAGGTTTCACACAACCTTAAAAAAGTAGCAGGCAGACAATGTGCAGGTCGCATGCTCAGCCCCCTGCAAACTTTCTAAGCTTTGCGCAATGACTAACGGGAAAAAACAACCGCCTTGTACTATGAAACATCAAAACAAGTTCACGCGGTGCAGGACGCGGGCTGTTTACCAGATTCCCTTAAGTTGTGGGCTAGCTACATTGGCCAAACTGGTCAATGTTTTAATGAGCGCGCCAGCGAGCACTGCCGGAATCTGCGGAATAACGAAGGAAGCTTCCTAGTGGATCAATGCAAAGCTTGCAGGGGTTGCCGTCCGGAGTTCGAGAAAACTATTTTTTTGAGGAGTGGGAAGGACAGATTTGAGAGAGAGGTGGTCGAAGCCTTTTACATGAGGAAAGAAGGGAGCAGATGCGTAAGCAAGCCATCCATTACGCTTAGCAACGAGGAGTACACTTTCTTTGTAGAAAGTTTTTTGTAGGCTCTTCGTTTTGTTTTGTTGTGCACGCTCTTTCCTTTGGCATTTATTGCAATTTTTGACGATTTCTTGACGATGTGCGGTTGTTTGCGCGGTTTTTGTTGTCGTTTTTTTACACCTTTGACGCTGACCTTGGTCTGAGCTCCGCGTTCATCCTTTTTCATGTTTCTTGTTGGTCATCGGTTATCATTCATATGGCTGCTAGTTGTTCGTTTCCAATTTTAAGGTTTTGCACTCTTCATCCATTTCAACCTTTTTTTTACCTTTGACACTGCTTTGGTCTTAACGCTTCATTCTTCACCTTTTTTTCCACGTTTCTTGTTGGTCATCTCTTATCACTAATGATTGTGTATCGTTTTTGGTGTTTAAGAGTTGCTTGGCCATGACCGTTTTAGTGTTGTTTGCTATACATTTGTTGCGTTTTGTGTTGGGTTTTTAGCCATGATAGTGTGTTACGTGGTTGCTATCGCGCTTCCTGTGTTATATATCTTACAGTGATCTTTTCTACTGCCTGTGCGTGATTACACGGATTTTAGGGCATGTTGGCCTACATAATGGTGGGTTTGGTGCGAAATAAAATTCAGTTGCAAGTTGGTGCTGGTCCTGTCGTGTTTGTCTCTTTTGTCCACGTCTTTTGCGCCGTTTTCCTGTTGAATTTGTCCATTAAACTTCCTAACGTCGGTTACGTTGCACGTGATGAAATTTGATAGCTTTTCCAGTGCTATTCTGTCTGAGGGGTTGGACCCTGTATCGGGCATGCGCTGTCTGCCTTATCGTGTCAGCGCATTGTCTTATCAGTGCTACCGCAAACTGTACGCTTGGCACTGCTACTGCCCCGCCCCCCTTCATCGCCTATAAAAGGGCGTGCTAATAAACCCTTCCTGTTCTTCTTGTTCCTGCCACCATGTAGTTGCCTCTACCCTTAGTGCGACACACATAACGATACATAGTATCAGAAGTGGGGTTCTGGGGCAGCTATGGAACTTCTAAAGGCCCCGCCACCTTTGCTACTGCCCGGCAACCTCTCTGAAAATTGGAAACGTTTCAAGCAGAAATTCGACCTGTTCCTGCAGGCGACCGCAACGAAGGAGCAACCTCGTAGCGATTCTGCAAAAGCCGCACTCCTGCTGAGCATAGGCGGTGATGAACGCTCGACGTGTTCAACACGTTCAAGTTCGAGGCAGCCGAAAGCAAGGACGATTACGCAATGGTGGTTGGAAAATTCGAGTCCTACTGCGCCGAGGTGAGCAACGAAGTTCACGAACGTTATGTGTTTCGCTCAAGGAAGCAGGCAGATGGAGAACCTCTCGAGAAGTTTGTCCGCGACCTCAAAAAGCATGCCGCGCAATGCAATTTCGGAGATCAGCGTGATTCGTTGATCAGGGATCAGATCGTGTTTGGCACGAACAACTCAAACCTGCGCGAGAAAATGCTTCGAGAGAAGTCATTAGTGTTGCTGAAAGCTGAAGAATTGTGCAAGGTAGCAGAGTCCCTCGCACAACGAAACGAGGTCTGGAAAGCCGCGGATGACAGGGTCGATGCTGTTTCAAGGCACGCGCCACCATCGCGAAGCAAAAGTGATGACTGCAAGAAGCAGTACCGTTGCAAAAAGTGCAACCGGCGGCACAGGCCCACACAGTGCCCAGCCTACTGGAAAAAGTGCCATGAATGTCGAAAACTTCACCACTTCGCGGTTTGCTGTGAAGGACTATCTAAAGTTGAACAAGTTAGTAAAGACAGCAGCGATGACGACTTTGGCATTCTAGAAGTAGGAACTGAAAAAGGAAGCAGCAAAGACTGGATAGTGGAAGCACAAGTTGCCGGAAGAAATATTTGCTTCAAAGTAGACACCGGATCCCAGGCCAGTCTGTTACCATTCTGTATGTACCGCAGGACTCGGGATTCACAGCAGTTAACGCCCACAAGTGCGGTTCTGAGAGCCTACACCGGGGGTGTCATAAGTCACTTCGGAACAACGACACAGGAAGTAACTATCGGTAACGCTTCCGCCACCATGAAGTTCTTTGTTGGAAAGAATGGCCGTCAAGCCATTCTGGGACTACATGCAAGCGAAGCTCCGGGACTTGTCCATCGCACGGTGGCTACTGTAAATGCTTCGGAGTACCAAGCTCTCAAGGATTTCAAACGTCTTTCTAGGGCTAGGCTGCCTGAAGCAACCATACAGCATGGTCATGCAACCATCCGCGATTCCAGTTGTTCAACCAGCCCGACGGGTACCCCTGTCCCTGCGACAACCACTTCGGGAGGAGGTGCGTAGAATGGAGCGTGCAGGCGTCATCGTCAAACAGGATGGCCCGACAGACTGGGTAAGCCCATTGGTTTTGGTTAAGAAAAAGGATGGCAAACTTAGGGTTGCATGGACCCAAGGAAAATAAACGAGCACGTAAAAAGGCAGCACTACCAGCTCCCAAAGCGTGAGGACATGGAAGGCGAATTGGCCGGCGCACCGTATTTCAGCTGTTTGGACGCAAATTCTGGTTTTCACCAGATACCACTTCACGAAAAGACGTCCAAAATATGCACTTTTTCTACACCCTATACCAAAATTCATGCGGCGTGGCATTTTAGCGAGAATTCATGCCGGGCATTTGGGCCTACAGAAATGCAAAGAAAGAGCCCGTCGTCTTGTTTTTGGCCCGGTCTCAGCAGTGACATCAGTGTATTGATCAAGGGTTGCCCGACTTGCCGCGAATTTGCTTACAAGCAAGCGCAAGAACCATTGCTGATGCGCCCAGTTCCTCAATGTGCGTGGTATCGCGTTGGTGTTGATATTTTTTCTTTTGGGGGAAGCTCGTACATCCTGGCATTTGACGCGTTTTCTAACTTCCCAGAAGTCGAGAAACTTGTTGACACTACTGCAAGAACGGCAATCGCTGCACTCAGTGCCATGTTCGCGACGTACGGCGTACCACTTTAAGTGTGCACCGATAACGGGTCACAATTTGCCAGTCACGAGTTCGCAGCCTTTGCAAGAGCATACGACTTCACTCATGTCACATCCAGCCCCCGCTACCCGCAATCCAACGGACTGGCAGAGAAAGGTGTCCAGGTGGTGAAGCGGATCATGAAGAAATGTGAACATTCACAGGAAGACTTCTGGCTAGGTCTGCTGGCCTACCGCTGTACGCCACTAGAGGACGGCCGATCAGCTGGGGAACTTCTTCAAGGCAGGTGCTTGAGAGCTAATCTTCCAGATTTTGGCGCTGTGCAGACCACTGTGGTCAAGAAGCACTATCAGAAGTGTGGCGGAAAGCCTCTGCTACCTTTGGCTGAAGGTTCTGTCGTGAGGATCCAGGACAAAACATGGTAAAAAAAAGGTACTGTCGTTGGCATTGCGGCTCCCAGGTCCTACAAAGTGCAAACCGAGGATCGTCGGGTATTTAGGCGCAACAGGTGGCATCTTCTGCAAACCCGTGAGAAGTGTGCAGAAGACACTAGTGATGACGACAACGGTTCGTCCGACCGTGAACCAGATAACTCCGGCCAATCTGCTCCAAATATCTCGCCTGGTACCACAGCACGAACATCTGCTGACTTCCCTCGGCAACAGTCCACCACCGACAGCTCGGCGCTCGGAGGCTTTGGGAACCATATGAAACTAACTTTGCCTGGGCCCACACCGCTTCCAAGAAGGTCGGCACGTACAGCAAACCCACCTCAACGTCTTCAGTACGACGCTGTTTTTAATCAAATAGCTTGAACATTTGTCGTTTTCATTAACCCTCGGAGGATGTATCGGGCATGCGCTGTCTGCCTTATCGTCTCAGCACATAGTCTTATCAGTGCTACCGCAAACTGCGCTTGGCACTGCTACTGCCCCGCCATCCTCCATCGCCTATAAAAGGGCGTGCTAATAAACCCTTCCTGTTCTTCTTGTTCCTGCCACCATGTAGTTGCCTCTATCCTTAGTGCGACACACATCACGATACAGACCTTTTCATTCTTTAGCGTTTCATTACATATATTTCGTCTCCTGAGATCGCTTGCCGGCATCTTGTTGAACCATCCTACAACGCACTACTACTGGTCTCACCGTAAAGATAGCTGTGATATTAGCGTTCAATGTTTGAACAGTAGGATCGTCTTCCTGAGATAAAGCCGAATATCTGCTCTGCAGCTATATACTGAATTCCTGTTTTCCCTATTCCCGCCAACTGTCAGCGGGTTTCCGCTTTACTGGTCTCTTTCGTTGCGTCTTCAAGTCTAAGCTAATTCCTGACCTCACAATTCTGTGGCCGGCAAAGCGCACCTTTCCGAGCACCCCCACATCCCTCACGCTACCACGATGAGCGCATAGTATGAGTCTCTTTCGTTTGTAGTCTTGCCATTGGGGCTTTTCCGCGTCCACTTTCCATTCTCTCGTTTACAGATAGAAGTACTCTTGACTATTAAGTTATTTCTCTCTCAGAACTCTACCAATAACTCCCCTCTTGCTATTCCTGGAGCCTACGCCATAGTCGCTACCGCCTGCTCTCCTGCCCGCTTCTTGCCTACTTTCGCAGTGAAATCGCGCATCGGTACAGTGTACTGTGATTTTTCTTTGTTCACTGCCGATTTCACGACTTCATAGAACCTCTGAACGATTTAGTTATCATGGCTGGATGTCGGCGCGTAGGCCTGCATGACCTTCAGCTTGAGTAGTTTATTAGGCGTAATTACGATAGCTGCCACCCTGTCTTTAATACTATAGACATGCTCTATTTTACCAGCTATATCGTGCTTGATGAGGAATACCACTGCTAGTTTTTGTCTTGTAGGTAATCCATGATAGCACCATACGTTCCCGCCCCTTAGTAATGTATACGCCTCATCTGTCTTAAGCTCGGTAATCCCAATGTCATTCCATTTAATACCCGCTAGTTCCTTGAACAGCACTGCTAGGCTAGTCTCACTGCATTAGGGTCTAGCGCTAACCGTCACCATGGTCAGTTTCCAATGGTGGCCTGTTCAGAGCAAGAGATTTTTAGCATGCTCCGCTACGTAACAGGTCTGACCGCCGCCTTATTCACTTGTTCCGCAGCTTTGGGGACTTATGGTAGAGGGGTAATTGATTTCATCATAGAAAGTTGTGGCCAAGTACTCCACCAGGGGGCCAAATATTTCTCTGGTGGGGAAGTTCGTTGTCGGTTCTGGTCACCGAGATGAGGCCTCAAGCCTGGCTCGCTTATGCAATTCTTTCGACACCGGAGTTTTATTTCAAACCGTGTGGAGAATTCGCGGAACCACGATTCGAACGCCCGTCATCTTGCACGACAGGCGGATGCGCTACCTCGACGCCATCGGCAGGGCCTACTGCCGTCACCGAAGGCGAAGTTCTGGCGCTCTGAGCGAGGCGACATAGTGAGACACACATAACTAACTGGCGCCGGAAATACCTCGCAGGTGGGGTGTGGTGCCGCGGCCCGTTTCTGCGCAGGCAGCAGAGCCCCTTCTGCACCCTTGCTGCAGTCCCCATTGCCCATGCAGTAGCTCTCTGTCGCCCCTGAATAGGGCGGTCAAGTATCCGCAGGGAATACCTTAGGGGATTTATATACGATATCTGCCCACCGTCGTCTGGAAATCGCAGACACACACATACGAGTTGTCCATGCTACAGCGGCCTCTGATGGCACATTTCAGAGGAACAGGAAGGAGTACAGCAAGCCAGAGGGAGGAGTGAACGGTCACTGTACTCCGAGTGCAGTATACCACCAGAATATATTTGGAAAACGTAGCTTTTTTTTACGAAAGGAAATGGCAGAGTAATAGTCTCACATCTCGGTGGACATGAGATCCGCAACGTAACGGAAGGGAGGAAAGTAGAAGTGAAAGGCGAAAGAGAGAGGTGCCATAGTAGAATGCTCCGGAATAGCACTGACATCGCATAGCACACGGCCGCCTTTTGCGTTTCCCCTCAATCGAAACGCGGCCGCCGCGGCCTGATTCGAACCCGGGAACTACGGCTCAGTAGCCGAGAGCTCTAACCACTGATACACCACTGGGGATGCTTCCCCACTAATCTCTCTGTGTGTGCTGGGCGTTTCAAATGCTTTCCAGCTGTATGTCATAGATCTCGTCTGCCGAACTTGCGAGGAAGTTTTTTCTCGACTGCATTCGATTCAGATGACATTTGAGTAAAAGGAGCACTGCAGAGGTATTCGAGAGTTTTGAATGCCTTCGAAACGCCAACGGAGCGCTCTCCGACCCGTAGCTAACTCCATCGCCTTTGGGCTCAACATGCGAACCCCGCGATTAGCACGATGCAGCTAATACCAGTGGAGAAAGTGGTGGTTCAAGCATTCAGTTGTCAGCAGAGGCTTCGTTGTTCGGTTTTCATAGAGAAGGGGAGGGAAGGAATACTTGCTTATTTGCCGGACTACTTGGCGCAGTGACACTACCACAGTGACAAGCCACTGGGACAAATGACTGCATTCTACCATTTCTTGCCTAGCCCTACCGGGAGTACAGCAGAAAGTTGAAGGCCAGTTTGAAATACGCACCTGGCTTCCTTTGAAAAGAAGCGCGCAGAGCAGGAGAGGGTAGCTAACGTCCAGGAACGCTACGGAGGCGGAGCACACGACGCTAGCCAGCAGCTGCTTCGCGCGGTCGTGGCGCGCAGGGCTTACATCCCTGCGCAGAGGTAACTGCCAGTGGGGACACCTGCATAGGGTATTTCTAATGCTCTGACGCCATGGGAACCACCGCTCTTGCCTGAGGTGCCGAGGAGTGCACATAGCCAGCCGGAGCTTCCCGTGCGCAATTCTTGTGGGACGTGCTCGCACCGTAGAGTCAAGGAAAAGCGGCGGGTGGGCCGAGAGTGTCCGCCGCCTTTCAGAAGATGATGATGATGATGATGTCCTCGGGCTGAATGGCACATACCCACGGCGGGGGATTGGCCAGGGTGCATAGCGGATACAAACGCACTCATGTACAGGGAATGGAGTATAATTAAATCTAAAATTTGGGACACAGAGCTAGAATTTGTACAATACAAAAAATACGGAGAAAGAAAAGTTGTGAATTCACATTCTAGCAGAGGAAACTACCAGATGAAATTATATAATTGTGAATAGAATCGAACACTGGTTTCAGGGCAATGGATGGATGACCTCGAGACACCGGGACTTCTTCTTCTTTGTCTTTTTTTGGTTGGTGTTGTTGTTGTTTTTGGCTTCTGGTCGAAAGGCACATACCTACAGCGGGGATTGGCCAGGCTGCCTCACACGGGGTAAATGGCATAAACCAACGGTGGGAGGATAACCGCGTGCGGTAACTTCCTTATAAGGGTTGCTCATTTTCTCCTTTTTTGTCGCCCTTGCCGAGAAATATCCCTGCACACTCCGCCGAATCTGCGGTCTTCCTAATGCTTTTCAAGAACGTCATGCCGAGCAGACAACTTGATTTATCGCGGCTCTTTTTCACCAGTCATTCCCGCTTATAATGAACCTGCATCCGGAGTAGAAGAGGAGGAATTCGACATAACGACGAGGATGAACAGGCTATTTAACAGACAACAGAATAGAAAGAAAAGAAGATTTTGTGAATGTCGAAGTGGAAGGATGGAATGAATGAATGAATGAATGAATGAATGAATGAATGAATGAATGAATGAATGAATGAATGAATGAATGAATGAATGAAGACCTAGAAAGAAGGCTTTCTGGATCCTTATATTTGGAGCAGATGAGATTTACAACCTCAAGATGTGGGTGCAGGTCCACTATGGACCTGCCAGACGGCTACTCGATGATTGCGGTCTGTCGAATTGGCGGCGAAGACTTCCTGGTTCTGCCGCAGGTGTTCATATCACAGGCTTTATCGACGTTGTCGTGGTCAAAGCGAAGGTTCCGGTAGTTGAAGTAATCGAGTATGGCGCCGTGCAGATAACATGTAATTGACGAGACGAACTCAGAATTCAAGTCATGACAGGGCGAAACGCTAAAATAGTATAGACAACACTGTTTCTAATGCGCCGTTTATTCAATCAGGCCATAAAATGGGGACGGTTATATGAACAAAATAAGGTTGACAAATCTAATGAAGTCTAGAAGCGACCTATAATGCAGTCCCTTCGTCCAAAACGCACAGGAGTCAACACCGTCCGGCGAAGGACACGCTGCAACCGGGTGCAGGATTCTCGTCGGTTTAAATGCTGGGAAGAATCACGGCAGGTGGCGGCTGCCGGCTTTGTCTTTCGAGGATAGGCATAAAAACACCCAAGGCGCAAAAACAAAGCCTGGAAAGTGAGGCAAGTTTCGAGTAACGGCAGGAGTGAAGTCAAATGACCCGGATCCTCCGAAGCGCAACTTCCTCTGCCAGTGCGCAGCGCTCGCTGTCCTCCCTTAGTAAAGGCGGGTGGTTTTCTTGACAAATATTGGCCGCATATCTTTTTCTTTGCAATAGTGCCTAAAAAATAAGCGTAAGTAGCTGAACATAAGGAATTCACCCAACCTTGGTAACTAATGTATAACTGAATTTATTTTCTCACGTTATTTTAGTTTCAGGTTCACAGGCTGAATGATGGGCGTACCGTCAAAGTTTGGTGCAGGCCATTTGAGGAATTAAAATTTTGGATATAATCACCACATTGTATTTATAATTTTCCTCAACTCTTACATCAGTCTGTCCCGAGAGGTGTAATAAAGGAGAAATGAACAGTTTATGATATTGCTGCTTTTACGTGACCTAAACTAAACTTGAAGTCGAATCACTATAGTTACAAATCTTTTTATGGTGAGAGATACGCTTGCCTTCATGGCGTCTAAAAGTTGCGACTTCCATGGATCCTACAGGGCCCCACTGCACGGCTTAGAAGATATCCTCGTGGATTCCTTACTTTTAACAAAGGCCGTACAGTACCCACCTACCCTAGCACATTACACATTACTTGAAGATGCACTAGTCCATTGTCGACTGCGTCATGCCTCGCGATTTTACTAATCACCAGGATGTCAGTGCGTTACAGGCAGAAACTGAGGCTATTTGTGATTCCTCTCATGAGCCTTTAGAATTTCGCTGCTCTGAATTTGGAGTTTTACGCGCATTGCGAATAGGGTAAAGACCAGCTACCCACCATCTTATTAACAGTATCCTTGGCCTCGTAATATCTTACCGCTACCGTAGACTAACCATTACGTCGTACCTTATCAAATCGCTTTATATGATCCGCATAACCAGCAACACGAACAAGAATCCTCGGATACGTGCGATATAACATCTTTTCCGCTTGCATATACCCAGAATTGCTCGATAATGGACATCAGTCGGTACGAGTAACCTGAGCATCTCTCAAGTATGGGCCCAATTCATTCCGACTTGTACAAAACAATTCTACACTTGTTATTGCGAAGCAATGCTACTTTCGCTACCACCTCAGCCCGTGCCGTGCCGCGGCCGAATAGCCACGCCTGACCTTTCGCGTGGCCTCGCTGCGTGACGTCATACCATCTGTGTCAAAACGGGGCCCCATCTCACGCAGTCGCCTTGCGCGGGGCATAGCCACGGCATGACTCCCGCTCCTCTCACCAGGGACGCTGCGCGCTATGTGACGTCATACCATCTGTGTAAAAACGGGGCCCCATCTGACGCCGTTGCCTTGCGCGGCGCATAGACACGGCCGCGGCCTGACTGCGCTCTTCTTGTCAAGCCCATGAGAAGCGGCCTCCAGCCTATACGCTTCGGCAGGTTGCAAAGAGAAAGCATCTGCGAGCTACGGAGACAGAAGAAGAACGAGAAGAACGGCTTTCGAAGCGACGCGCTCAAGATGCAGCCAGGCGAAAAAAACGCTCATGTCTTCGGCAGCAGACTCAATGGCAGAAACAAGTGAGGAAGTTATACGTTTGGCCGACAGTGTGGAATGTGCATCTCGTTCCAGCACTACTAGTTCGGAACGTCGAAACGCAGCCAAACGGGAGCGACGTGCCCAAGAAACTGCGGAACAGCGGCAGCAGCGACACGAGAAGGAACGTGCGTGTCGAGAGAGGCAGAATGAAAAGCGAAGAAAACGGCATGCTGAAGAAACACCCGAGCAACGAGAGGAACGTTTGAAGAAAACACGAGAAAGATCGTTTGCCCAAGCTACCGGGACTCAAATCGATGAAAGTGTTGTGGCACATCACCACAAGCGGTACAATAGCAGAACCGCGTATTGCTTCGCAATTACCAGGCTTAACCAAGCTAAGCCAAAGCCAATTTTTTTAACGACTGCATCCAAACTACTCGCATTTCGGCGTTGAAACAGAACTCAAATTTACACACATTTGCATATCGCCATTATTTTGTGCGAAAACAATAGCACACGGGGCCAAAACGAACAATGAATCTTTTGGCGTCCCTGACCTCGAGAATGGAGAAATAAACTCACTATTGCCGCGACTGGGTTTCGAACCCGCGGCACCGCGAATAGGTCAGCTTCGCTGGCCACAGCATGAGAGCACTGTGCTATCGCCGCAACCTACTACGCCTCGTGTTGTTGTTGTTGCCTTCGTGACATGGCACACACCCACTACGGGGGATTGGCCTCGTGTTAAACTGCAACAGTCTCGCACGGCACACATCGTCTTCGTCAACTTCCATTGCGGCATGAACATGTCAGATCAGGTTAACCTTGATCAGACATTAACCTCAGTCTAATATCGTCGCCAAACGTGGCGACAATCTAGCAAAGCATAACGATGAGCCATCCAGGCTAAACACATGCTTTCGCACCTCTTATCGGCTTAACTGCGTTAGAATCCTACCACTTTTTTCTTGTCTTTGCTTTATAAAATATGTGTCCACAACACCACCGTAAAAGCAAACCAACCTCTGATCCGGTGTGTCCTTCACCGTTAATTGATATATCCCAAAAGGAGGAACTTATCTACCGACACTAATTCCGGTTCTAAAATTTCTCTTCAACGCATATCAGGTGACTGGACCAGCCTTCCTGGACTCATTTCAGCAATTTCGTACCACCAGTACTTTCAAAATGCGTCGGCTAGATATGGAAATTCAGTGGCCTAAAAGCTTGTATTCGCGTTTTACTGTTCATTTCTTTGCAGTTGCGAAAATACATATTAACATTCCTCCCTGTAATGCCTACTGGTCCGTAGGGTAATTTTAAATGAAGTAAAATAGAATAACTGCAGGTGGAGCAACAATTCTGGTCTAGGAGATGGTCGTACGAGGTCAAGACTTCGATATGGTCTCTGTAAGGAAAGAAAATTCAGATGCGTGGTTTCGTGCAATTTTGCCAGGCATAAAGACTAGAGCTGTCTCAGTCAAACCGCGCCAGACTGAAAACAGACCAGGGCGAAGAATATTTGCACGACTCAGTTACCTCTGAGCAGGGCGCGAACCTCTGCAGGAGCACGCAAACGTGCTCAGAAGAATGGAATTGACCGATTATTAAGTTATCTTATCTGCTTAGAACGAAACCACGTTTTAAAAAAGTTTCAAAAAGAAAGAAAAGCCGTTTTGGACCATCAGACGATCCAGTTTCTATCACTCCAGAATAATACCATCAAGAGTAAGGATGGAGAAGAAATCAGCGGCCTCGAGAATTGTAGAGGGGTTTGCCAACGAAACGATAATCTCAAACGCCATAATCATGAAGCCAAATGAAATAAAAAATAACCTGAAGAAAACCGCAAAAACATCGCATCTTAAGGAAATCGAAATAAAGATTTTCAGTGGCCTTATCTGCGTATCAGAGACGTTAGATGGCTCAGCACCAGACATGGGCACTCTCACGAGTGCAGGCCGTCTTGAGGACGTCCTTACCCCCATCTCATAAGGGGTTCAGTTGGGGAGGTGCGGGAGGATTGGCGCAGAAAAATTTCTGACAGTCAGACTGAGGGAGGGCACGATGCACGGCTTGAGAGTAAGGGTGTGTGACAAAATTGGTTCTGCCCCCGCCATTTGTCAAGTTTTCCGTCCGCGCCGCAGTCGATTATAGAACACACGTGGATGACGACAAAAGCAAAACCAGAAAACATGAACTATCTGAAGTCGAGCTAGGGGACGATCGCCTTCTTTGAACGACCCTTCTGTTCAGCCGTACCCATGGACGGGCCCTACTTATGCCGCAGGAATATTCATCACAAGACCTTTGTTCCGCCTTCTTGCCAGCTCACTCCGCCCCCACAGTCGCGCCTGGTCACGGACACGGATAAGAACGGGATGCTAGGCAGCTTCGTGTCGAACCCTGTAGCGGCCAGCTTATACCCGTGCGACACGGCCAGATTTAATGCCATTCAGTGCTTACTGCCTGAAGTTCTAATGGCATTCGTGCTGTGCCACACGCATAAATTTAATGGCATACCACTTACTGCCATTCGCGACCTACTGAGTTCTCTATAACTCATTCGCCCATACAATGCGACTCTCGTTCCCATTCCACACGCAGAAAAGCATGAGTAACAACTTCCTAACCAGTACCAAATGGTTAATTCGTAACGTTTTCAGATGAAGCATCTAGATATGCCGCGTTTTCAATGTGAAGAGCGCCATTTTAACCAGTCTTTTTGACAGGTACTCTCGACATGTGTGCCGACATGCGAGTTTTTGGCTACTCTTTCGACTTATAAACCAAGAACAGCCGTATTTTCTGGGAAATCAATTTTACATCACATTTGAACAGCATTCAAGATATATTGTGCTCATTTGCACTGTTTACATTCCGATGGCACTTTTGACTGCCTTGCAAGCGTTATCGTCATCCTACTTTCGTTCATTGCATTAAATGTGGACTTGTAGCACCAACTCCAAAAATAATGGCATTAAAAAAAAACTTAATGTCTGAAGCATTTACTGTCATTTCTTGTGCGCGTGTGGCACGGGTATTAGTCGTTGCTCATTAAAAGGGCGTGGGCCTTCTCACCTTTCTTCGCGAATAGTGCGGGGGTTGCTGTTTTCGAACGAACAAGGCAGTGCATAAAAAATATTTGCACCGATAGCCGTGAGGCTAGTGGAACGGTCCAGTGCGAAACAAAACAAAATACACCAGGCAGCGGTAATGAGGAAAATAATAACCAAAAATGAAAAATGAAATGGAAGGAAACAAACTAAGAATTATAAAAAAGTGTCTTGGAACAAACTACAACTTTGAAGGAACACTTCATGAGAAAGCAATAAAAAAGTGGCGAAAAAGAAAGGAACCACCGAGTGATAAGGAACAGCGAAGAAAAGTTGACAAAGGTCAACAAACCTTCAAAAAAGGTGGGTGTCAGGGCCCTTCCTGGTTTCTAATAAAGAAAAAGTTGCAGCAGACCTTAACCATATTTGCAAGGTTTACAATAATAGGCACTGTGTTCCAGTTCCAACTTTCGCGCAGGAAAATTGAACTAAGCGTTCCCAGTATGCATTTTCGACTGGCAGGCAAATTGAAGTTTCTATTTACTGCGTGTCTTGTGTTATAGTGTGTCAATAAGCAAGAACTTAGTGGCAGAAGAGTATTAGTAGTAATATTATTATTTATCAATGCACACACTTTGCAATAAAGTATGGATTCAAATGGCAATACGCTATGCTCCTTATGTCGACAACTGAAGCCATTCTTTGAAGGCGCTAGGGCAATTACATGCAATGCTCTCTTCTGCAGTCCCTGTACAGGAACTAAATATGTTGTCTATGCTTGACCCCATGATTCGCAGCAGTAGCTAATGTGACAGTGTAAAAGCGGAAATAACAAGTAACGGGCTACACTGTACGGAAAAAACTGCTTTGCCTTAATAAGTGCAATGCAGCTAAAAGCTATCTTTTTAAGCACCTTTTTGATGTGTTCTTGTAAATGCAGGTGTTGGTCAAAGATGGCGCTGAGCTATTTGTAAGAATAGCATACACCTGCTGAATTCTAAGGTCCTCTAATTGTATGTGAATCGTATCATTGCCAATGTTTCTTCTCCTAGAGGGGAATACTAAATATTTAGTTTATTCTACGTTTATTGTTAAGCGGCTTGCGCAAAACCATGAGGAAATATTAGACAGCTAAGATGTCATCATGGTTTGCAGTTCCGAGAGCTATTCAGCTGAGAAAAAAAGAGCAGTGTCATCCGCGTACATTAGGACCTTTGGAAGTCGGACGGCTTGCAGGAGATCATACACGAAGCTAGAAAAAAAAAACTGGACCCAAGGCCTGCCATTTCTTCGCTGTTTTGTCCTTTGAAGCAGAGAGTAAAGAACATCTGCACCATACTCTATCGCTTTGGACATTCCGTGAATAGCAGTGGATACACAAGGAGAAAAATTGGAGCCTCCAGAATCGCCGTTGCTGAATTGAAAAGGCGTACATTTCTGCTAACAGCTATGGTAATCGAACATAGGTTTTTCCTTCTCCCGTCCCGTTTTTCGTGCGTTGTTTTTTTTTCTTCCTTAAATTTCCCTGAGCAGAGGCGGTGATGTCTAGCTCACACCGGGGAGACCAGTGTTGGCCGATTAACCGGGCAAGACCGGCAGGAAAATTTAATGAGCTTCTGGAATCGAATGAGGGCCCACCCAGCTGACCTCGATTTGTTCTGTGCATTAAATGTTTTTCTCAATCACTCGACAAATCCGCGGAGAAGCAACCACCAACTAAGTCACGTGACCTTGTGGCGTCGTCATAACCTGCCCACCGGATTGTGAGCGAAGTGACCACTGTGGCAGGACGCAGTTAAACATTGATTGGCCGCGCGAGGTTTCTCGTGAAGAATAACTTGGGGTATCGCAGCCCCCGCCGGTGGCAGCACCTGCCGTGTAGGACAGTCATGCATCGGTTAACAGCTCCACCACTGCGCTAAGAGTGGTACGGGGACCATCAGGTGTACTATTAAAAGCCGAAAACAACCAATTCTGCATATAGGAAATATTAATAACTAAGTTTCAGTTAACCTTTACTTGCACGCGGCAGGTATGGAACCAAGATGAAAAGGTGCATTTCAGCAGCTTGGTTGTGTCTACTGTTCTACAAACAAAACATGCTTATGGAGGAGGGAAAAATAATTTTTTTTCCCTCTCCCTATTCTGTTTTGCACGTGTGTAAGCTGCATATATATTCTGTTGCGAGAGCAATAAATCTAGTTGATAGTTTGCGCTCTTTCTGTCTTGTGCCTCTTCCTGTGTACGTTTGTTCGTGTGCGCAACGCCATCCCAAGAAAGAACGTGCATCAGCAAAAAGTGTGATTTTGTACACAGAGAAACGCGGTATGTTGCGGCTGGAGTAACAGCACTGTTCATAATAAAGAAGCTCTTCGATGGTACACAGCATCTTGGCAGCACCGGCAGCACCAGGGCCAAAGAAAACCGAGGTTCAAAACTCACCTGAAAGTAAATAGAATACTTTTCGTCAGCGAGAGTGATGAGAGCTGCCACTGCCGCCAAAATGCCGGATACGTTCAGATAGGCCTACAGAAGATGCACTCCCAAGATGTCGCCGTTGCCCCGCCGCGATGGCTCAGTGGTTGTGGCGCTCGACTGCTGACCCGAAAGATGTGGGTTCGATCCCACGTCCTAAGTTCGATAGAGACGAAATGCAAGACGCACGTGTACTCTGCGATGTACGTGTACACTTCGGAACCCCAAGAGGTCAAAATTTACGGAGCAATTCACTACGGCATTTCTCGTAGCCTGCGTTTCTTTGCGACGTTAAACTCCCATAAACCAAAACCAAACCTGATGTCGCATTTGGTGGCCCGCCGGCTGTGGTTGGCGACAAGGCGGTCCTCGATCTTTCTTGTTCGGGACTGCGCGTCAGGTTGCAGAAAACTTTCGCAGAACACTTGTGGAACGTCCCGAACACAAAAAGAACGACGGCAATAGACCAGAAATACCGAGAGGCAAGGCAGCTGAAAGTGCACAGAAGACGTTTCGTCAATCTGGGTGATGCCAACTGTTGCTGCCGCCGTACTATGGGCTTAAACACATCAACGCCGTCGCGTCCTATGCTTAAGGCGAAGTTTAAGTGCCCCCACCAATTTTTTTGTTCTTGTGACCGTGACGGGGGCTCTTCCTGGCTTTCTAGGGTCACGGCTTTTCAGGGTATTCCTTTCGCCAGTTGTTGTTTCGTTTTTTTACAGCTTTTCTTTCTGTTTCATCCACACCCCTTCTCTGCCATTGCGTGGGCGGGACTGCTAAGAAACTAGCCTAATCATGGCTTTCCTCCCATCTTTGCTCTTCCTCCTCTCAGCTTCTTGGGCTGCGCGTGTTTTCGGTCTTGCACCGTTGTGCTCACTCTTCGTCCCTCGTGCCTTCATGCAGCTCTAGGGCGGGGTACTTAGGGGAGTTTTACATTGGCAGGCCTTTCAGGAGACGAGCTACTCATGCGATATTTCGCCCACTGCTTTTTTTAATGCGGTAACATCTGAGTTGTCGTCACACAAATTCTCCTTCGTTGACCGTGACGAAATTTACTGATTAGTATAGAGAGAGGCCACGCCCCCTTGTGACGTCATGATAACTAGCCTTCCACGGCAGGTGTAAACCTGGCCACCAAATAGTGGGCAAGCTGTCCACCTTGGAAGGTGGTAATTAAATTAATCATTGTCGAGAGAGGTCACGTGACCTTGTGACGTCATGAGAACATGGGTTGTGAGCAACACGTTGTGAGCAAGATATTGCCTAGACAGAAACATCGATAGACAATCTAAATCAAAAATTAGCAAAAGATGTGACATATGCAAATATCGACAGCGTCGCAGCGGAGAGGATATCTGATTCTGCAGCCAGCGGTACGAATTTGGCACTAGAGTTGAGGTTTCTGCCTAGTCTGGCTGCATTCATCCCCAAATCAGGCGTATTTTTCGGCTGATGGACCAAAAATTTTAAAGAAACGGACGCAAACACACTCAGAAATCGCGACAGAAGCTGTCACATGTGAAATATAATGCTATGGCATGTCACTCTTAGGTGACTTAACCGTCCCCACAGTTTTAACAACGCAGCGTTAAGGCTCCCGTTGTGTACAAAATGCGTCGTCGGCTTTGTCACCGAAAAGCAGGGATCCACCTGCCACCTAGTCACGTGAACTAGGTGACATCATAAAAACGGGATCTATGTGGCATGTTGCCACCTACCACAATGATCCGGTTTTCATGGCGTCACTTTGTTCACAGGAAACCTGCCCATTGGACTGCAACCAATCTACCCAAAATGGCAAGCCGTCAGTTGAAATGCTCGGCAGAGACACTTGAGACTGCTTGCGTGTCAGACGGCGAAATCTCGCCAGCTCGCTGGGTGAACGCATCGTTCACTGTGCATAGCACACGATCAGACACACCCGCCTGGCCTCAACTTTCGTTGCTGGGAACTAACGGGGCAGAGGGAATAGGACTGCCACGCAGCCGGCAACGTCTTACCTCTACATGGCTGTTGAAAGCCGCCACCGCGGCGCCGTGCATCCCCTCTGCTCCACGCGTTGCAGCGTTATATAGCCCGATGCCACGAAGTTTGGAATTCTGCCTCTAAGCCGTCATCGCGAAGCCTAACTCGGTGACCGCAGTCGCCGTCCTACCGCGGTCCACGCCTCCCTCCCCCACAAGCTGCTGCATCAGATGCCTTGGGATAGCGGACGCTCTGCATGAGGACGCCGTCTTCCATGGGTACCATCGATTGTTATCACACCCCCACACAGACGGGTTTTCGCTCAGGGGGGCTGAATGTATGACTGTACGCGAGCAGTTACTCGGGATGAGCAACGTGAGTCTCACGGGCCCCAGCGGTGCTTGTGTTTGACACAGCCACCTGCAAGGGCAGTGGGACATCGTTTAATCGCTGCATCGCTGCGGCAGGGGTGGAATGAGCTCTCTCCACTATCAATGAGTGTAAAGTGAAGAATGACCTTGTCTATGAACTAAAACCCAATGCCTCTGAAGCGACCCATTAACTCTGTCGTGTCATGCCTTTAAGGCAGACCTTAACTGTCTCCTCATGTTTTTTTTTTTGTTGCTCTTGTCCGTTCCCACCCAATTTTCAGCATTTATTTTGTCCCCTCCTGCGTCGTGCCCCTCGTGCTAGGAAACAAATGCTCAGTTGAAAGTCAGCGCTCCTCTTCGTCCTGTCGGTGCCGCGATACATCTCTTCGCGTTGCTTTCGAGATCTAGATTTAGCGCTTACGCGCGGGGGTCCTTTAGATTGTCTTTCTTTACTTGCGAGAACACGGCAGCAAGAAAAATGTGAGCAGAGCTTATTGCCTGTAGGCAGTCAGTGCGGGCAACGCGTGAAAGGCTAGCGCGATGTATGTGGCCGGAATGCGATTGCGGCCGCTGTCAGGTACTACTATTGCGGTGACGGCGCCCCAAAGGTGCGCGACCGAACCCCAGTCGCGTTGGCGACATCGTATCCGTTGTTGCGACTATTAATGTGGCAGGATTAGAGCCCTCCTCACGGGTAAAGGCAACGGCTGTGGCTCAGTGCTTACGGTACTTGCTGTCTGGCCCAAAACACACGCGGCTTGATTTCGACCGTGGCGGTCGCATTTCGGTGGAGGCGAAATGCTCGAGACCCGTGTGCTGTGTGATATTCGTGCACGTTAAAGACCCCAGTTGATCGAAAATACCCGGATGCCTCCACTACGGCATATTCCATAGCATCTGTCGTTCTGAGACGTTAAACCCCATAAACCAACAAAAACCGACCAATCATAACGGAAGAAACTTGGCGCTGTGGTCTGTTAGAAAATGCTGAAAAAACTCGGCATTGTGGTCAGTCATAAAATTCGTCGACTGGTTCAATTAGTACACGGTTATGATGTCACCACATGACGTCACGTCGCGCCAGTCATCTCTGTGCAATCCTCCCTTTCCGACTGCAACACAGCAAACGGAAGCCTAATGAGGTTAAAGACCCCTTCGTCTATCATAAAATTCGTTGATTGGTCGAGTCATCAGGTCACGTGACGTGCCACTTTCGACCTCCACACTCCCGCTCCCATCCACTGTCAGTTCGGATCTTCGAGATTTGCTGACCATAGGCTCGCTCCAGTAATGTCCAGTACTCCACGAGGAGTCGAAGGGCTGGGAGCTAGTTGCGGCCAGGAAACAGGGGGAGGTTTGTGTCTCTGTTCGTAAGCCTGTATGCAACTCTTGTGCAGTCGCCTTTAATTGGCTATTTAGAGCGTTACAAGAACTTTCGATGGGCTTTCCACGGCCCCGATTCCCTGGTGCAGTTCATTTTATACGCTGCCATGAACAGTTGCTGACTGACCGGGCTCTTTGCAGTGATCAGCTACAGCATGTCAGTAGTTACTCTGTTATTCATGCGGATATTCTTGCCTACTAATAACTTCGGTGTGCGAAGCATAAATGAACCTCGGCTCGGAACAGACGAGACCGGACACAATGAAGAATAGCTTCCGCCAAGTGTGACTCAGTATCATCGGCACACATCGGCAATAAAGAAGAATTATTCGAATGTTAATGAACAGCGTGTACTTTTGGCAGGGCTGAAAGTAAATACAAATGAGGAGGGGGGCTGTCCTCGTGTCTGTCAAAAGTACGTGCTTTTGTTTTTTAAATGGTATACCAACTCGGTCCAGCATCAATTCTAATATTAAAACTGCTGATTGTGAGAGATCCGTTGAAGACGGGCCACGGAATTGTATGAAATAAGGGTGACAGTCAGGGAAGGCCGGTGATTTAATAGTGAGCGTGAGGGCAGAATGGCAAAAATGAGGGCATTCGCCCATCTCTGGTCGGAACTAAGCGTCAGTGCAAAGCATAGAATGCCAGGTAGGGACGAGTATATCAGAGCTTTTCTTCTCACATCCGGGGATCGAAATGGTGACCATTCGTATGTCGCTCAAACAGGCACCCTTATATGATGAAGAACTTATAAAAGTCATAATCGTAATCGTCATTGGCCTCGGATGGAAAGTAAAAGCTGGAGGGCACACTCAAGCTCAGCATTAAGTGCCAACTCCAAGGGCCCTTTCCGGTCGTAGGCGCCCAGCGTCGGCGCTCTTGGCGTACGCCGCAACGGGCGTCCAAAAGAGTCATCCATCTCCATGACCGTGGTGCTGGCTCGCGCCCCTCTCGACACGACGGAAACAATTTCAAGCCATGAAGAAGAGAGGGCGGGCGAGCTGAAAGGACGACTTAAGCCGCGAAGAAAGTGGGGGAAACGAGAGAGAGTTTGAAATCATGAAGAAAAAAGTCACCGAGAGCCCCACGGTCCTCCGATATTTGTAACCTGAACCCCGTTTCCAATGCGTGCGCCAGCGCCCGTGCGTCGGCGCCGATATCTAGCACGGACAAGTACCGGCGCCTCGCCGAGGCTCGCTGGAGTCTCCTGCAGTGCGCATGCGCAGAGCGGTTCTGGCGTACGCTAAGAGCGCCGACGCTGGGCGCGTACGCCCAGCAACGGCCCTTGGAGTTGGCGCTTTAAGGGTATGACGCGATAGCGTATTCGGCTTACTCCTGTACATGCAGAAGTTCATTCTCTACATCCATAGATCCCTAGGAGACCTCATACCCCTCCTGACGCAGTGGTGGAGCGCTTACACGATGCGCCACTGCCCAGAGAGAGAGAGAGAGAAAGGTTTAATGTGTAGAATGGTTGCGTGGGCCCTCACTCCAGGAGCCCATTGGCTTTAGATCTGTTCAATAGAGAAAGCTGGGTGAGCTGGACAGCACCGCCTCCCAGTCTTCAGTTTCTGGGCCATTGATTCCTGGCATAGCTTGGTTTTCTGGCATGCCCGTACCATATAGTTTAAGTTAGCGACGTCAGCTCAGAACGCGCAATGTGGATCGTGGGAATTCAGAAACATATACCTGAATTTGGCAGGTTTATATAAGCATTCGATTTCAATTTCCTTAGAATGACCCATTTGAATTTAACCGCCACGGGGCGACCTGAGGAACACTTGATAATGAAATCGGGTTTCTTGATGGATTGATGGTGCGGTCTCGCAAACATTCATATTACTCGACAGCACGAAAAGTGGGTTTGCTATTTATTTACACGTAAATAAACAAGAAGAAACGTCAAACGAGAAAGGAGATAAGTATTTACAGCATGACTGAAGCATTGGTTACAAGAAATCGGCGCCCGCTTAACCCAGACAGAGCACTTATATTTTGGCCAGAGACAGCAACCAACAATCAATCAGGCGACACTTCTCACCAGTCGATGGTTAGGGAAAGGAAGGTAATGTTTCCGCCAGCTAATCAAAGACTGGGGAAAGGATATCAGCTAACCAAATACTTTGGGAAGGAGGGGTTCCGAAGCACACATACAAACAGCAGTGGATTCACTGCATTCCGATCCTCTTCCTTGCTCTACGTTTCATTTTCCGCGCACGTGCATACGGGACACGTATCCCTCGGCCACAATCACTAAAGTTTCTTTATAAAAAAAGAAAGCTGTCGCGGAGGGGTCAAGCGCCCAGTGGCACCTACAGCCTAACCAGGGGCCTCTTCTGGGTACCCAAAGCTAAAACGACCCATTGGCGTACCCAAAGCTAAAACGACCCAGCAGAGCAAGTTACTGCCACGTATGGAAACGAGAAGACGTAAAAAAAAAACACCCACTGGCCACAACAATGACGACTGCAGGCATTCAAACACTGAACACTGCACAAAGCTTCGTATGGAAAGAAATCTGTGGTAGGAAGGCAAGATGGCGACGGAACGATCGCTCTGGCGGCGGTGCCGCCGGTAACAATAGAGCCGCCACCGAGCCTCCGTCGTGCGTCCGCGCTTCCACAAATTTGGTAACCCTTCGTCTGGGGACAGGTGCACATCTCAAAGTCGCTACCTCGCGCCGTACACTCTGGGCTGGAGAGTGAATGGCGCATCAGAAAGTTCAACGAACTTCACACTCCCCCCCAAACCAAGAATGCCACATGGACACTTGCTGTCAGTGTCAGATTGCAGTTCAGCCGCGGTGTCCGAAAACAGAACTACACACACACGGACACGTATGTCCGGCTGTCCAACCGGTTCACCAACACGCACGCATAGCGGTTAGTTCAATCCCCACAAACGAGGCCAGAAACCTGTCTGCACTTTCCAGAATCCACCATGTCAGATCGGTGCCCCAAACTGGCAGAAATAACTTCTAGCCGCCTACATATCGAAAGAGAACATCATGTTTCTGTTGAGCTTTGTCCACAAGATCGGACCATAATTCCGAATTATCCGGCAGAGTGCCGGTTGCAAAGGCTGCCAACGCTATCGGATCAGTAGAGCTCACCGGCTCCACACAAGCTACGAAGATTGCTGCTCCTATCCCGTCTGCTTTCGCCCCTTTGATCGCCATATTAGGGTTACGCCTCTCAACGGTTACCTCACGTGCAGTTTTAGATCTAGTTTCAGGTAGCGCTAGCTCTTTGCAGAGCTGCCCGCCGACATTCCTTTGTAAGAAAATCATGCCGTCAAGTATTTTTTTCTCATGGTTGCCTTCATCATCTTGCTTGCTCACTTCATGTAATGAAACATACGGTCTCTCCTCTGCGCTGATACCCAAAGGAATAAAAGCATTATCCAAATTCCCGAGTTCTCTACCTGCCGCGAAATCCATTGTACCCCTGTTAGCTCACAATCTGCTCGAACAACTTTTGCACCTTCCGGAACTGCCTGAAGCTGTACTGGGGCCTCAGGTTTGTCTAGAACAGGTTCGTGGGAAATTTTGAAATTCTCTCCAAATTCAGCTCTCTCTATTTCTTCATGTGGCCGCTATCTCTGTGGCTGCTCTAGCAGCGAGAGCCTTTCAGATGTAATCAACTTGCCTACATCTTCAGGCAGATCTATTGTCCCGGCGCATAATGTGAGCACCGGCTGGCTTCATCACTTCATCTTTGACAGCTAGTTCGCCATCGCCTGCAAAGAGTGTTCCCGCTATCTGATCCTGCTTCTCCGTGTCCTCGACCCTTACTGCTGCCTCGGAGTTAGCGCCGACCGGTTCTGGCACGGTGCTGAACTCTTTTTCGCGAGAAATCTTCATGTACCTCCTTGTTATGCTCTATCTTTGGTTGATCTGGCAGCAAGTTCTTCACGGGCGTGAGTAACACTCCTATGCCCTCAGCCATCCCTTCTGGTATGGCACACAGGGTAAGGCCCTGCTGGCTAACTGCTGCAGCTTCCACAGCTGTAGCTATCGGCGCACAGGACAGATCAGCTTCTGCTGCCTGGAGAACCACATCTCCCCGTTTTGTTTCATCGGAGCACTCACCCCAAGAAAGTGACTGAATCGTTTCTCCTCTTAGCGTTATTTCGGTCCCTGAATCCGCACACGCTTCAGAACTCCGATCTTTGGTATCGAGTCGATGTATTCCTGGTCCTCCACCTTGTCTGGTTCACTGATCTAATTAACAATCGTCTCCGATTGGGAACCCAGCTTATCAAGCACCAGCATCTCCACATGAGCTACTAGTCTGCACTCATCTTTCCTCACAGCGGGAATATTTTGTTCTCCCTCCGAGTTCGGACACTCCATCATTGAATTCCCACATTTCATGCAGTGAAAACATTGAACTGTCACAAATAACATCTCGCTATCAGCTTTCGTTCCCTGGTTTAGTGTCAACTGCATCTGTGCAAGCTTTATCTTTTCCCGTTCAATTACGTGTTTGATATTCTCAATTTCAAGCAGCTTTTCTGCCTCCTGAATTTTCACACGTCGCATCATGCCCTCCCGATCATACCGTAAGGCAGCCAACTCCGTTTTTTTTGTTATCATTTCTAGTACGTAAACGCTACACCAACATGGTGAATTCGGAGAAAGCCTCGCTGGTCGCTGTCCACTGCCACGGTGACCTCGTCGTCCTGAGTGACAAAATCAGGCTCCTTGATGCGGATGTTTTGAGCCCTGGCTCTCTCAGCATCTCACCGACTAGAACTTGCTTGACTTTGTCGCCTGGTTCTTGCTCCGAACCTTTCGATGTGGACGCCTGGTTCCTTTCAGCAGCTTGCTGTCTCGAACCCTCGACGGCTTGTCTTCGCCCGGCTCCTGAGCTCCTCGCTGACTTGAGCCTCGGACGTCCCCTCTAAATCGATCAGTGCTCTTGAAGCTTCTCGACGTCTTTTCCTCGGCGCAGCTTCACGTTTTCTCCTTTAGGACGAACTGCTCTGTACCTTGTCCAGCGACTTGTTCCTCTCACCTTCCGTCAAATGCCTCGAGTAGAAAGACGTTGCGATCGTGTCGCGACTGCGCCAGTTTAGTGTCCCCTTCACGTGGCGACCTGAGGAAAAACATGATGACGACATCGGGTTTCTTGATGGATTGATGGTTCGGCCCCGCAAACATTCACATTACTCGGCAGCAGGAAAAGAAGGTTAGCTATTTATTTACACATAAATAAACAAAAGGAAATGAGGAAGGAGAAAACTATTTACAGCATGGCTGAACCGTTGATTAGACGAAATCAGCCCCCGCTTAACCCAGAGCTCTAAGATCTAAGCACTCTGCCTCCGCTCTTGATGGGGACAGCAACCAATAATCAATCAGGCGACACTTCTCATCAATCCATGGTTAGGGAAAGGAAATTAAAGTTTTCTTCAGCTAATCAAAAACTGGGAAAGGATATCAGCTAACCAAATACTTGCGAAAAGAGGGGTTCCGAGCACACATACAAACAGCACTGGATTCACTGCATTCCGAAGCTCTGCATTCCTCTATGTTTCCTTTTCCTTTTATGTGCATACGGGACACACGTATGCCTCGGCAACAATCCCTCAAGTTCCTTTATACAAAGAGAAAGCTGTCGCTGAGGGGTCAAGGGCCCAGTGGCACCTACAGCCTAACCAGGGGCCTCTTCTGAGTACCCAAAGCTCAAACGACCCATTGGCGCCGCATCGTGTACCAGACGGCCAACGTACACCTGCGTCCTCACAGTAAGCTATGTACATGAGCAGAGCGAATGACTGCCACGTATGGAAACGAGAAGACGCAAAAAAAAACATCCACTTGCCACAACAATGACGACTGCAGGCATTCAAACACTGAATACTGCACAAAGCGTTGCATGCTTTGAAGGCAAGATGGAGACGGATAGAGATGTATGGAGACGGATGGAAGGCAAGATGGAGACGGAACGAGCGCTCTGGTGACGGTGCCGACGGCAACATTAGAGCAGCCGCCGCCCCTGTGTAGTGCGTCCGCGGTCCCACGAATTTGGTAACCCTTAGACCGGGGACAGGTGCACATGTCAAAGTCGCTACCTCGCGCCGTACACTCCTTGCTGGAGACTGAATGGCGCATCAATGAGTTCAGCGAAAGTCACAGAGCCCTTGCTTTCTCCTTACATTGTTGCGTAGTTCGGCGTATACTTTCTTCTTTAAGCTCAAGTGTTGGAGTAAATCCTTATAGGTTAATATCGGTTCTGAATAATTTTTTCCTTGCTAGTGTTCGGGGACCCGGGGTAATGGCGCGCGGGACAGCAGCGTGAGCGCCTTCGTTTATAACATCCGCAGAGTGTCCTCGAGTTCACATGACTATGGATTTAAAGTCTATCTTATTTAGGACTGAGTATTCTGTCTGCGTGTTTATCCATCCTTCCTCTGGCATAGCTACGGCATGCAATTCAGGAGTGTGTATTTACACAGGAGGCCTTCCTAGAAAATATCGCCAAAGCAGTTGCCGCCTCCTCCCTCTTTAGGATCCCCTGGCATCGAATTGATGCTTCATTAACTAATCTCTGTTTCGCATCGGTGCATGCTGTGGTTGATATTCTGCTGAACAGTCCTGTCCCGTTCACTTAAATTGCCTCTTCCAACCAGTCCCATGTTCTAAAGGCGTTCGTCCTAGCGCTTCTAGTTTCCTTGTTAAATTCGGGGTGCATATTGCTCGGAATGGGCTGCACCTCGATCTTGCTTCTGAGGAGGATTTCTAAGTTCTCTGTGTCCTCCGTATACCATATGCATGGGAGCCCTAGTCTACCGACTACGTCCCTTCCTGTCCTGCTTCCTGATGGCCGTATCCTCTGCGATATCGATTCGCCTTCTATAATTTCGTCTGCAGTGTTCTGAATGCCCACGTATATTATCCTTTCTATTCCTCGTTTACCTGGTTAACAGGTGCTCTTTTATATTATTTGAGTATTATTACATCCAACTTGTTCTTCTACTCTTCTTCCATTTCACATATGGTGCTGTGTAAGCAATCGTGGTCAAAATAAAAGCCTTTAATAATATTACGGTTTCTTTTTCGCTAAGTCAATGCTTATGGTTTCATATCCTACTAGGTATTCTCGCCCCTTCCTCAACTATTTCCCGCACTCGCATAATTACTTCCCCCGTAGAGGTCATCGTGCGGGGTGGCGCGGTGAGAGGATTGTATTCCGGGGCTGAGCCTCTTAAGCGGCGGCTTGATTTATGGACAGGTGTCGTGCCCAGGAGGTGTGGTTCAATTCAATTCAATTCATTTTAATTTATTTTTGCTGAAAAAAATACATCTTGCAGAGGTTACAAGGCTAAAAGCTGTTAGTAAAACAGCTTGACTGGGCTCATGAACCTCTATAATGTCAGTAGACGATGAGACGCACATAACTGGGTGATTGTGATTTGACAAAAATATTTAAGCGACATGAAATTGTGAAGAGATATTAGTAACAAGCTTAACATGAGTACATAAGTCAATTTCTACAGCCACACCAGGTACAAACTTGAAGACAAGCCACAAATTGAACACTCAGTATGCTTGGGTGATAATAACAGTTTACAGAGGTACGCACAACCTAGCAATAATCAAAGTATGTTTTAAGCTCATTTAGGGTAACATTAGCTAAGGAAAGGTATTTGTTAAGAATAGATGGTAAGTTATGTTCTATTGCTTGTAGTTTATAATTATTTCGAAAGTATGGTATAAACCGGCGGTCGATGTTGCGAGTGGAGATTTGGCTTGATGGGGATCTTAAATGTGCAGTATTTAATAAAAAATCCCTAAAGGCAGGAGAAGAATGGTAAAACGAGCGCAGAATTCGAAAGACAAACATGTTGCCGAATTTAGTTTAGACACCACTCTACCGGCGCCCCCGTGCGGTCTGTCTTCGACCTTTGTCGCGCGCCGGACTTCGTCCTCTTCTGCTCGGTGCTAGGGTCGGCCGGCTGCGCTGTGCCCAGTGTGCTCGCCAGGTACTGTTCTGCCAGGGATAGAACGTTCTACCGTCGTCCGTGACATTTTGGTGCTGGGTACGATACATGTACGAAGAGGTCCCAGGAACCTCCAGCGCTCCGTCACACCCCCTGGTCACGACACCTGTCATCAAGTCAAGCCGCTGCTTGAAAGGTTTAGCCCCCGAGTACAATCCCCCCACCGCGCCATCCCGCACGATGACCTCTACGGTGGCCAGCCAGACCTTCCAGCAATCTGTGAGTTCGCCACCGCTGCTTCTTCATACGATTCGTACGCCCGCGTCGTTTCATGGTGACAAGTTTGAGGATGTGGAGGACTGGTTGGACGGGTATGACAGGGTCGCTGAATTTAATCTGTGGGACGAGGACCGCAAGCCTCGGAACGTCTACTTTGCCCTCCAGGACGCTGCCAAGACGTGGTTCGAAAACCACGAGTCCGCCATCCACACCTGGCAAGACTTCCGGCGGCAGTTGCTGGATACGTTCAGCAGCAACGAACGCAGGTAGCTTGCTGAATTGGCCCTGCAATCGAGAGCGCAGCAGCCAAACGAGACCGTGGCGATGTTGGTGGAGGACATTACCCGGCTTTTCAACCGCGCTGATCCTTCGATGTCGGAAGCCAAGAAGGTGCGCCATTTGATGCGGGGAGTGAAGGAGCAATTGTTCGCTGGGCTCGTGCGCGATTCCCCGGCTACACTCGCCGATTTTGCAAAGGAAGCGGCAGGCATGGAGCGCGCCCTGCAACAGCGGTTTGCGCACTACGGCCGTCCATCAAACATCACTGCTGTGGAGTGCCACATGCCGAGGCCCGGGGATGAGAACACCTCCCTCCGAGAGCTCATCAGGAGCATCGTTCGCGAAGAGCTGCAGAAGCTTCGCTCTGTGGAGCAGCCTCCTAGTGTCACCGCCATCTCGGATGCTGTCCGTGACGAGATACGCCGCACGGTGCAGCCCATTCCACCTCCCCAACCGCCAGCGCCCTATGTGATGACAGACAGCGAGGCATTGCGAAGTCCTGCGCCACCACCGCCGGCGTTCTACTCTCCTGCCCCTACCGCGCCGTCCCACCGAATCCCGTATACGACAGCGCTGCCAGACGACCGCCCACCCGTCACGAAGGCAAACATGTGGCGCACGCCGAACAACAGGCCCCTGTGCTTCCACTGCGGCGAAGCAGGCCACATCCGTCGCCACTGCCCGTACCGCCGGATTGGCCTGCGCGGCTTTTCGCCAGACGCACCCCTGCCACGCTATGGTGAACGACCCCGCGAGATCGATCAGTACCTAGTGGCCAACGTCCCACCTGCACCCACTGCCCAACGTCAGTCCAGGTCACCGTCGCCTCGACGGTTTTCTTCATCAGTCCGCCAGTCCTACGTCCGGCAGTCCTCCAGCCCGCGCCGGGAAAACTGAGGTCTGCGACCCCCGCAGGTAGGGCCGCCGTCACCGGACATAATGACGAACATCCTCCACTCACCCGCGTTAGCATGCGACCCGACCTCCGATCCCACGCCGCGACGACCTTTCGACGCCAGGAGACGCCTTCGCTTGACGCTTCAATTCGACAATCTGAACGAACCTATAGTCCGACGACTTTTCGCCGAACAGAGATCCCTCTGTTTGACGCCCCAACTCGACCGCGAGAACGATCCCCTAGTCCGACCTCCCCCACACAGCGTTTTCCTGAAGGTGACCAAGCTTCGGCTGAAATTCCGATCATCGTTGATGGCCGCCGCGTGACTGCTCTCGTAGATACCGGCGCCGATTTCTCCGTCATGAGTCGTGGTCTGACCTGAGGAAAGTACTGACACCTTGGCCTGGAACGCACATCCGGACAGCTGGAGGCCATCTGGTGACACCGCTTGGGGTCTGCACCGCTAGAATGGAGATTCATGGCGTAACCTTCACTGCCTGCTTCACTGTGTTGGCTCATTGCTCGAAGGACCTCATCCTCGGGTTTGACTTTCTTCGGGAACATGGTGCGATAATCAACCTCCGCGAACTTGTCGTGACGTTCTAACCTCAATGTGCCATAGCCGACAGCAGTGAGCCCGACATGCCTGTTTTTCGCGTGTGTGATGACAATGTCACGCTACCACCACGCTCCAGGTTGTTTATTACGGTGGAATGCTCCAACCCACGCACGCCTAACGGGGTTGCGGAGGTAACCTGTCGTTACTGCTGAGTCAACAAGTCTGCGTTGCGCGGGGTGTTACTTCCCTCCGCGGAATGCGAACGCAGCTTTTTGTTGCCAACTTTAGCGCCGAATACCACCACTTGCCGCAAGCGACAGCCATAGCCTATTTCGATGAAATTAGTGACTCAGTCTCCCACTGCGCCTTGTCCCTCAACGATACCCATGCATCGACGTCTGACGCCCCCGTTATGACTGACGTCATCCCCGACCTAACCGCCGATCAGAAACACCGCCCCCACAGGATCCTCGACTCTTTTCGTGACTGCTTTGCGACCACTTCTAATGTTCGGCAAACATCGGTCGCTCAACACCGCATTGTAGTGGATGAAGGCGAGAGGCCTATAAAACACCACCGCTATGGAGTGTCTGCGAAAGAACGGGAAGTGATTCGGAAGCAGGTTGAGGAAATGCTCCGCGACGAGGTTATCCAGCCGTCAACAAGCCCGTGGGCTTCGCCCGTTGTGCTGGTCGCCAAGAAGGATGGCACTCTCCGATTCTGCGTCGACTATCGTCGCCTCAACAAGATTACTAGAAAGGACGTTTATCCGTTGCCCCGAATTGATGACTCGTTCGATCGCCTGCGTCGTGCCCGATACTTTTCCTCTCTGGGTCTACGCAGTGGGTACTGGCAGATCGAAGTCGATGAACGTGACCGTGAAAAGACCGCGTTCATAACCCCCGACGGTTTGTACGAGTTCAAGGTGCTCCCCTTTGGCCTGTGTACCGCTCCTGCCACCTTTCAAAGGATGATGGACACTGTCCTGGTTGGCCTCAAATGGCAGTCGTGTTTCGTCTATCTTGATGATGTGGTTATTTTCGCTGCGACCTAAGAAAAACATCTCAAACGCTTGAGTGCAGTATTGACGGCAATCCGATCAGCCGGTCTGTCTCAAAAACCCGAAAAATGCCACTTCGCGTACCAACGGCTCAAATTTTTGGGCCATGTTGTGACACCTTTGGGCGTCAGCCCCGACCCCGACAAGACGGCCGCTGTAGCTGCGTTTCCGACTCCCACTGATGAGCGAGCTGTGCGCCGGTTTCTTGGCATCTGCCCATATTACAGACGCTTCGTGCAAGACTTCTCCAGGCTGGCTGAGCCTCTCACACGGCTGACAAAAGACGATGAGCCTTTCGTCTGGGCACAGGAACAGCAGGACGCCTTCGAAAAGTTCTGCAAACGCCTACAAACAGCGCCCATTCTTGCCCATTTTGACGAGGAGGCGGACACAGAACTTCACACCGATGCCAGCAACATTGGCCTCGGTGCAGTCCTCGTCCAGTGGCTAGATGGTGTTGAGCGCGTGATTGCTTACGGAAGCCGCACGCTGTCTTGGTCCGAGGCGAATTACTCAACCACTGAAAAGGAGTGCCTAGCTGTTGTGTGGGCGATAACGAAGTTCCGGCCCTACTTGTATGGTCGCCCGTTTCGGGTCGTGAGTGACCACCACTCACTGTGTTGGCTCGCGAATCTTAAAGACCCCCTCGGGCCGGCTAGCTCGTTGGAGCGTTCGCTTGCAAGAATTTGATGTAACAGTTGTCTACAAGTCGGGCAACAAACACAGCGATGCAGACTGCTTGTCCCGTGCTCCTATCCCGTCCAGCTCTGATGACCTCGAAGATGACCCTCTATTTATTGGTGCTCTGACCACGTCCGCCCTCGCTCAACAACAGAGGGACGAGACATAATTGCTGCTACTCATCGATTATCTTGAGGGTACCGCCTCGTTACCGCCTCGTCTATTCGCGCGTGGCTTGTCGTCGTTTTGCTTGCGAGATGGCGTCCTCTACAAACGAAATTACGGCCCGACGGACTCTGGTTACCTGCTCGTGGTTCCAACGGCGCTCCGCACGGACGTTCTGCAGCATGCCACGACGAGCTTCCTTCCGGCCACCTCGGATTTTCTCGAACGATGGCACAAGTTCGTCACCGTTATTACTGCCCAGGCTTTCTGCGGCTGTCAAGCGTTATGTACGCACTTGCCGCGAGTGTCAACGTCGGAAGAAACCACCTTTCAAGCCGGCTGCCTTGATCCAACCCATTTCTACGCCGAGAATTCCTTTCCACCAAGTCGGCATGGACTTACTGGGCCCATTTCCCACGTCTTCATTGGGTAACCGGTATGTTGTGGTTTCCACCGACTACCTCACCCTGCATTGTGAGACGAAAGCCCTTCCCGCGGCACTGCTACTGAAATTGCTGACTTTTTCATCATCAGCATAGTCCTCCGCCATGGCACCCCTTATGTTGTTTTAACTGACCGAAGCACAGCGTTCACGTCCACGCTTACTCAGGAAGTTATGCGGCTCAGTGGCACAAGTCATCGTAAGACCACAGCTTACCATCCTCAAACCAACGGCTTAACCGAGCGCCTCAATAAGACTATTGCTGATATGATTTCTATGTACGTCGACGATGACCATAAAAACTGGGACGAAATACTTCCGTACGTCACGTTTTCCTACAATACTGCCCTTCAAGAGACGACGGGGTTCCCGCCATTTCGTTTGGTACACGGTCGGGAAGTCGTGACTATGTTGGACATGATGTTGTTGCCCGATATTGCGCACCCATCCGTTGCCGATGCTGATGCGTTCGTTCGCCATGCAGAGGCTGCCCGCCGGCTGGCTCGGCAACGAACCTGCATGCGACAAGAAGTCGATGCTCACCGCTACAACCTTCGTCATCGCGAAATCATTTTCCAGCCTGGCGATCAAGCGTGGGTTTGGAGCCCCATCCGTCTGCGCGGTCGCTCTGAGAAGCTTTTGCGCCGTTACTTCGGCCCCTACGAGGTACTCCGAAAACTCAGCGACGTGACGTATGAAGTGCGCCCGCAAGGGAGTGTTCGTTCTTCCAGACGCCTGCCGACATCCGAAATTGTGCACGTCGCAAGACTCAAGCAATACGCGTACCATGCCAGCTAGGACAACTCTCACCACGTTCAGTGCCTGGAACTCTGTCAACGCCCACACGTGGCTCCCCCTTACTTTCAGGCATCGAGTCGATGCCTTTCCAGGGGGGAGGGACAATGCCGCACTTAGTTTACACACCACTCTACCGGCGCCCCCGTGTGGTCTGTCTTCGCCCTTTGTCTCGCGCCGGACTTCGTCCTCTTCTGCTCGGTGCTAGGGTCGGCAGGCTGCGCTCTGCCCAGTGTGCTCGCCAAGTACTGTTCTGCCAAGGAAAGAACGTTCTACCGGCGTCCGTGACAGTATGCTAAAAGCGAACTACTTTGTAATTCTTAAAAGCAGTTCAAGTAAGAGAGAGATAAGGATCATTAGCGATATAGCGATTTTTCTTCTGCAGAATTTGTATTTTTGTTGTATTTGTTTTTGTAGTGGTCGCCCAAATGGAGTTGCAGTAATTGAGGACAGAACCGAAGAGAGCATGATAAACCTGAATTTTTATCTGAGTAGGGAGAAGCCATCGGCATCTTGATAGCACTCCTGCTATCGAAGAAAGCATTTTACATATATTATGTACATGCCAATCCCAACTGAGGTGGGTTGAAAATCTAACGCCAAAGATTTTGTGCTTATCTAAAACTTGAACTTCCTCACCTGCGTATTTAAGAACGTGTAGTAGTTGAGCTGGCCTACTTTTTGCACGGAAAATTATTACCATAGTGTTTGTAGGGTTTATTCGGAGACAATTAGAATAAGACCAATTCTGCAGTATCGTAAGCATTGCATTGCACTTTTGTGTTAGAATGTTCACATCAGGGCCAGAGATAAGTATACTGCTATCGTCGGCGTATATAATAAATTCCGCAGTATCATCAATCTGGACAATGTCATTTATGTAGACGTTAAAGAGTAGTGGGCCAAGAATACTTGCTTGGGGGACACCACTTTCTATTGGTAAAAAAGAAGACTGATGACTCCCTATATAAACAGATGGTTGCCGATTATTCAAGTATGACTTCATGAGGTTAAGAGGTATCCCACGGACTCCATTTTGGGAAAGTTTGTTAGTTAAAACTTTATGGCTAAGGGAATCGAAAGCCTTGCTGAAATCAATAAAAAGTCCTCGAGTAAAAATTCCTGTTTCGATGTTTCGCAGTATAGTTTCCTTCAGTGTTAACAAAGCTGTTTTGGTTGACTTGTCTTTTCGAAAATCAAATTTAGCATCAGACAAGATTCCTTTCGTGCTAAAAAAATTCGATAGACCGGAAAAGATGACTTTTTCAAACCCCTTCGAAGAAACCGGAATCAAAGATATTGGTCTAGAGTTTAATACTGGATCGCTGGAGGTTCCTGGTATCTCTTCGTTGTGTCATGTCCGTCCATGCGCAAGGCTCTAGCACCATCTGCAGCCTCTCTTCTTGGTGTTTAGTTAGACGGCGGGAGAGAGCACCCGGAATACGACGATGAGATCGCCACGCGTCTTGGGGTATCCATGGAAAGGCAAGCCCTGTCCCCCGAAGCGTCTCACTGTTCCAGACCTCACAGGTCCTTTCAAGCGCAGTGAGATCGTACCCGCCGTCAAGGTAGGTATGTCAATCCTCGAGCTCCACCGAGCCTGCCAGGGTGTTAGATATGCGGTGTACTGGATGTCTGCTCCGTCCCTCTTGAACAGGGGGTGCTCCTTTACGCGAATCACGAAGGCAATAGCCGGGGGGGAGCCCGTTGACGTCCTTTCTCCTGGGCATGGGAAGACCAGCCTGGTCCCGGAAGGCACTCCAGGCTTCACGTTGAACCGGACGAGCTTCTCATCGCGCCTCACGATGTGGCCGTCCGGTGCCTCGATGTTCCAACCGATCTTCACCTTCTTCGAGCAGCCGTGGAAGACTTCCTCCAGGGTCACGAAAATTTCCCGCTCGACCACAGGAACCTGCTGCTCGCGTTGGTTGGAATTCCCGGTGGCAGAGGACCTTGTTGACTGGCGAGAGTAGGGACTCTCCGTTGAGCCGTTTGCAGTGTGGCCAGACGAAGGCGCCGTTGAACGCGATTGGGAACCGGTAGGTGCGCCGCCGGAGGAGGAGCTGCCGGAGTGGTAGAACATCGCGGACCCACTGCCAAAACGATAGGTCGCCTGAAACGTTCCACAGTTGAAACCAGAGGTGTGCTGAAAACTCTCGCCGGCTCGGAACATACGCTTAAAGGCACTTCCAGGACCGAATGCCTGCTTAAATGCACCTCCAGGACCGAACGTTTGCTGGAATTTGCTGGCTTGCCCAAAAGTCTGTTGGAAAGTGCCGCTAGAACCGAACGTTTGCTGATAGGCGCTGGCAGGATCGCTACGTCCACGGAAGTTCCGGAAGAACTCATCTGACCTCCTTTGGTGGTCACCGCTGAAGTGATGACTGAAGGAGGATGTCTCCGGTCCGAAGTGACTGCCGCTGTTGGAAGAGAATCCGCTCCGGTAGCCGTCGCCGCCTGAGCTGTAGTAGGCCTCGCGCTTTTTTCGGTCAGTCAAGGCACCGTAAGCCTCGTTTATCTCCTTGAATTTCTCCACCGCGTCGGGAGCCTTGTTCTTGTCGGGATGGTATCTGAGCGCCAGCCTCCGGAAGGCCCTTTTGATGTCCTCGTCGCCTGCGCTCCTGTCTACCCCGAGCACTTGGTAGTAGTCCTTGACCATGTTCCGCTCTCGTTCACTGGGCTCGGAAGCACAAGAGGTAGGCGGGAAGCGTGAAGAAGAGACGCCTCTTCTTCTTCATGAGCCCCTTTGTAGTCTGTCTTCGTCCTTTGTCGCGCGCCGGACTTCGTCGTCTTCTGCTCAGCTCTAGGGTCAGTCGGCTGTGCTCTGCTCAGTGCTGTTGCCAAATACTGTGAGAACGCTCTACCGGCGTCCGATGACATTGTGCCTCAGTCGCTGGGTAGCGATCCATGTACGAAGACAGACCGCACGGAGGCGCCAGTAGAGTGTCTAAAATAAGTGTGGCAATATTATGAACGGCACCTTGAGATCTAATGCTAGAATTGCCCTGCTCTGATATTATCTAGGTTTGTCGATCGTTTCTTTTAACTGTAAAAGTACATCTTGAGTCGAAAGGTTTGATCTCAAACCAAACATCGCGTTTGGGAAGAAGCCACTTTCATCTCAATGTCTAAATTCTTTTAAACATTACTGTTTCCACCACCATGAAGGTGCTCCAGTGTAACAATACTGGCCTCAAATTCTCGACAATGACCTCTATATAGGATTAGGAATAAGAATAATTCCTGCCATCTTCCATTCTTGAGGAAGTGTTCCTCGTGACCAGCATTCGTTACAGGATTCCTTTATAGATTCCAGAGACTTTTCGTCGAAGTTAGCTAGCGTTTTTGATGCTCATCCGATCTCCGCCGGGGCAGGTACCCCTCCTCCTGTTCACGAATGCGGCACGCACCTGTTGAGATCTCCTCGTACATTCCCTCAGTGCGTGTTCCCCTGTATTCTTCCATTTCCGAACCGGCACCTTCTGACTCTATGTATCCAATTTAAGTTCTGCATTCAGCTCACTTTCGTTCCCCTTGAAGTTGTCTACAGGTTTCAACAGATTTTCTTTGTGCTATTTTGCTCTTTCCTCGGTCCTTCAGTCATCGCAATATGAACCAGATCTCATGAGGCCAATGCTACCATTAAAAGAGTCGCAGATGCTGTGCTAAATTCGAGACACACTGCTCCGGATGCTCCGTAAGCTCTTTTTTCTTTTGTTTAGTTTCTTGTTCGGCTTCTGCCTCCTACGCCTCTTTGTGAGACCTCTCCTCGCTTGCCATAGATGCGATAAATGCTGGACAATGGCCTTAATCTTTTTGATTTCAGTTTTCATCTCCTCGAAAAGCGTTTTCGCCCATGCGTCAAAAACTTCAATTCTGTGCTATTCCTTTCCGCCCATGCACTCCCTAAATTTACCCCAATTTCTTATTCTCGCTGCCTCACTCCTATTGCTGCCCTTGCTGCACTCTACCGCAATCTACAGAATAAAGCGATCAATCTCTAAGTGATCGCAGCCGAGGAGAATGCAACGGTGAAATTGGGAAGCGCAACTGGCCAGCTTTCATGGCTTTCGTTGGAAGAAGAAAGCGAACGACAATGCAGATGTTGCTTGCCAATGCATGCGCGCAATCTTCCGGAGCCAAGCTCAGAAACGGGCGCAGAGCTTCCCTGGACAGAGGACTGGCCACCGGTGCCGAAAGAAACCGCATCGAAGATGTGGTCGCCCAGGTGGAAGGGTGGGAGCGGTTCTGTGGAAGATGGCCTCCGAGAGGCCGCGGACGACGGAGTTCCGCAGGCGTCCCCTGACGAAACGGAGCTGCGACGAGAGCCCCCGTCGAGCGAGGACGAGCCCGGTACGCCGCAGCATTCCGCGCCGGGCGGCGTGCTCCAATCGATCAAAATGGACACGGTTAGCATGCGGCGGGCCTTCGTTGTTTTCGCCATCCTGCTTGTGATCGCAGCCACGAGTCACATTGTCGCCATGCGGCTGAACCTCATCACCCGGCGTTTATCAGCGGCCGGCCTCTCCTCATTGGTGTCACCGCGAAGTCTGGTCTCCCATGTAACCAAGTGGGCAGCGACGCGGGTGTAACTGCCAGGCTGCCTCCGCGGTGCCGGACCAGGCGGAATGCTCTGAAGTCTCGGGGTCCCAGCCGCCCCCGCTGCTACGGGGCGGTCTACTGGTGGCAAATTCTCGTCGTTTGTGCCAAGGACTCGAACTGCTACGCCAAAGTATTTCAGTGAAATTGCGCGCAAAATCCACCTTTGCCACGAAAGGAAAAACTTGATGATAGAAGGCATGACCTTGAAGATATATTGAGCAGCAATGCCCTCAAAGGCCGGCAGCAATCAAACTCGTTGTTTGCGTTTCTGGCTATGTTCTCCTCAAGCTGTTGCGTATTTCCTAGAGCAGATTTGAGGCAGTTTCTCAATGCGCTCTGAAATGCGCGGATTAAGAGTACTCGGCGTCAAGATAACGTGCTTCACACTGTAGAAGTCTGATATTAATCTTGCTGAAACAAAGAGATGTGACTATCCGTCGTCGCACGCTGGTTGCCTGAAAAAATGCTGGCCATATACCAAACAAATGGCCCCAGGTTGCTAGGGTCCTTATGAAACTATTCTCGCAGCGTTCAGTTCCGAGTCTTTATTTGCATAAAAGTAATAAAGCTGAAAAAAGTGCCCCGATAATCATAGAACGAGATGCGACATACCTGCCTAAGTTTAGCGCGAAGTAAGAGCATTAACAAGAAGCTTCAGAGACCACCGAGCAGAGGTAACGACGACTCTATTCGCAGCCAGAAGCTCCGGCGGGTTATTACGAGGGGAAAGACGAGGAACGACTGCGGGAACATTTGGTTGTAACTCGAATACTAGAGGGGGCCGGGGTAGCTTGGCGTTAACGGCAAGGAAATGGCGCCCCAGCTGTCGTCGTCAGTACTTGTTGGTGCGTATCTTCTCAGCTCATTATTGATATTTCTTCATTTGTTGGTTGCGCCGGTCACATATATTTCCACGGGACAAGCAGTAATCTTGAATTCAAAGTCAGGGCACGTCCTTGTGTGTCTTCAATTTGTTCCTGTCTCAATTCACGCAGTTTCGACCCAATTGTTTTGACATCGTGTTTGAACACCAAAGTAGCTTTCTGTTTGTCGGATCTGGCACTCTGTGAGATTATGACCACTGACCCACCTTTATAAAATGCAACGACACCTGTGACACCAATGTTTCGCTTGGTCAAATAAAATCAAGACTTCAGAGTGCCACCACCAATGTTTTTACTGGCCAACGTTGGGTGATGAAGTTTAATCTTGCGAAAGCTAACAGCCCCCTCGTATTTTGATATCCAGAAGCTCAGTTTGCGGCTACGTTCTCTACGGCTGAAACTGTTTATGGACGAAGATGACAAAACAAAATAAAAGCGAGAACGATTTTTTTTTCAGAACCCTCTTTAGTGCCCCTCAACAGCTGCGCTCTAAAATATGGCTAAATATGGGAACAGTCCAGTAAAACAATCGGCGTTAGCCGGCGGATGGGCTTCGCCGGCTGATTTGCGCTTAACGTTGGATGTTCGGTCCCTCGGCCTGTCGCCAGCGCCGCTGCTCTTCGGTCCGGCTTCGCCGCCGACCGGCTTCTCGCTGGGCGAAGAGCACAGCTGCGCTTTGTCAACGACGAGCCTCGCCAGCACAAGCTAGACAAGTGCCCTTTCCAGTCATTTAATATTGGCTTTGAGCGCGGAACAATTTTGCTTCACCGAGTTCCCTCTATCTCTCTCTGATTTATACATTCTTTTTCTTTCTCTTCAGGGGACAAACAAAGGGGTAATAAAAGTGCAGTTGCAGCACCTTCCGTACACTCTGGTTTTTCGGTTTATTCTTTGGTTGCTCCGGGCGCCCGCAGAGAGAATCTTGGGCTCAGCTCCCGGTAGCCGAACACTTGCTTCCGAGATGGTGTTGGCAGAAGTGCATAATATATTAGATTGTCAAATGTTTTAGGGCAACACCCAAAAATCACAAGATTTTGTAATTAGTTTGTAATTGTAATTTGTGACTTTGTGATTGTGGTAGACCTGCAATCCACCTTTTTGGTTCCCCCCAAAAGCATTTGACCAACGCTACCATATGTTACACGGCCTTGTTAGCTCAGTTAGAGCGACTGCTATGGTGAAGCCGCGGTTCCGGAAACCCGAAGAGGGACTTATTTTTTTAAACTACGAAGTTTCTGTTGAAGCTGTATAGGTTTCCTTTGTAGTCGGATGGATCGCTTGGCTGGATGCCAATGATCGTAATTAGATAACCAATTATACCGGCTCATTTCCCTGTTGGCTTTACCGGCTCCGATAGTGAGCGGTGGGCGGCATCGTGCGTCTAACTCTTATTTAAAGCTGTCGGAAAGAGCGTCCCTCGAACTCCTTTCTACTTCTTCCCATTCTCCCACCATCGCCTCTCCATTCGTGATCTCATCTTCCTCTACTGACCGATTCGTTCAGTCACCTTGGGCGGGCTTCATCCATGTGACGGCTAGATGTGGCCTCCGTACACCAGTTGGGGCCACAAAAAACCAAAATCAATAAAGCAAAACGCTTAGCGGCTTTATCGAGACATACATCCTGTTCATCTTAAGTTTTCTTAGCATGTAAGGGCCATCACTTTGGAAGAAGAGACGCCCTCGTTGAAACCTCCTCTCTTTTAGCAATCGTAGTATACATCTATGCAGGAGCATCAGGGGCAGACTTAGGAGTTTCCCAGGATAAAAACATTTCAAGAAATGACCGCACTGGACCCCCCCCCCCTCACCCCTCGTCCGCAGTCCGTGTTCGCACTGATTCCAATCATTTTAAGAGATAAGAAGGAGGAGAGAAAGAATAAGATTTTAACCATTTAGCAGGGACTCAAATTGGCTTATAAAGGCTTTTTACAGCACTAAATAAATCCCTTTCCATCCCGCCGCAAATTTAGTGCCATTGTCCAGTGCATGGAGCAGGTTTTTCACTACCAGACCTAGGAACAAAAGAGGACCGCGCAGAAGAACGGCACGGATACATCAGAAACACAGCAGATATGACAGGCGCTCACTGCCCACTATTTATAGTAAAGTATATATAAAGCCGTATAATTAGGGAGGGAATGTAGCACGGAGGCAAAAAAGGAAACTATAAGAAGGAAAGTACCGTTCTTGAATCTGCGCGTCCAAAAGACGATGTCGAAAATAAAAGTCCCGGCAGGAGATCACGCAGAAAGCGCTAAAAACATCGAAGAAAACTCAGTCGCATTCTGAAAACAGATGAAGCTTGTACAGAAAGGAAAAAATGTCTGTGGGCCATGTGTTCGTCAAACGAAGCCGAAGAATGTCCAACCTTGCTGCCCATTAGAAACTAGCGTCATCTGCTGTCGGCCAGGAGTGCACTGCGTGTAACTAAATGCAAATACCTAAAGCTTGTGGTTTTGAGAAAACTAGAGAGTCCCGAGAAATTCTGCCCGAATATGGTGACTGTCACGGCCGACTCTTCCTTTTCACTGCAACTGCGCATTGTGCTCAGTGTTTCCGACGGCCCAGACAGAAAGCGTTAGTGATTACTGGAGCACCCGCATTGTAGAAATGCGTAAAATGACATCGAAATTTATAACATCACACATCATGACGTCTCACCAAGAGGTGACCGAAAGTCGAGATCCTGCAACCGGAAGTTGATAAGTTATCGATCAGTAATCGATACGTTATCGATACCACAATAATTCTCTTATGTTATTGATTGATTGTAAAACATTTTGTTCGCCGAAAAGAGCTTGGTAAGAGGCCTCGTTAAGTGGTCGAGAGTACGCAGCCCTCGACGACTTTGTCAGCCCACTCCACCGCCAAAACTTCCGTTCTGGGGTCCGAGCTAGCCAGCACGGTCTCCCACCACTCGAGAGAAGGAGCGGTGGGAATCCGCCACAAATCCGGTCACGTGGTGCGCACTTCCATAGTTTTCGAATTTGGCGCCACTTTTGCTCCGGCCCCGTCCAGTTTTTCAGATTTTTGGACCTAATTAATTAACTAATTAACGCACTTCAACCCCTCGATTTCCCGCACGAGATTTTTTGATGCTCTATCGAGGGTACCAATCTTTTTCGCAGAAACCCATTCGTTCGGACGTAACAATGTGGACAAGCTCCGCCGCGTTTTGTACATTTTGGCTCTAATTAATTAACTGATTAACCCACCTATCCGATTCCCCATACGAATTTTTTTGATACTCTATCCGATGGTACCATTCTTTTTGGCAAAAACTCATTCGTTCGGACGTAGTCGTGCGCACAAGCTCGTGATGACACGAAACCGCAAACACAGGGATGCAATGCTTGCGCATTAATCAATGGGACGCAGCGAACATTCAAAACCCCCGCGGCAATTTTCAGTGTTCAGCGCCACACAGAACGTGGTTCTAGCCGTACAAACTAGAATTGTTTGTCCAGGTTTTTTAGGCTTCTCCATGCAATGGAAGATCAGGCGATTCATTTTGCGTGAATGGAAGCGATTTTGTTCACTGCCGACGTACTTGTTGATGGCACCCTGCATACATAACAACCAGATTTTATCACGAAAAATAGTTCGTTGTAGTATTGCAGCACACAAACGCATGGAATGATGGGAAAAAAATTAGAGATTAACACTGCGCAGAGTTAGATATGTTATTTATTTCGAAAGAGGCTTGTCTTCTCTTTAAGTGGTTTTTGTCCCAAAGCGACTCAGGCTATGACGGCGCCCTAGCGAATAGCTGCGGATAATTTCGACCACCTGGCGTTTTTTAATGTTCACTGACATCGCACAGCACACGGTTCTCTAACATTGCGCCTCCATCGAAAATCGATCGCCGCGATCGGGAACGAACCCGCGTCTTTCGGGTAAGCGGCCCAGCACCATAATCAGCGAGGCAACCTGACGGCTATATCGAAGCAATGTACATATACAGGGTGTCTTTTAAACATTTGAAGATTTTTATTTAAAAAATTTGGAAGGATACGTCAGTGCGGTCTGTTGAGTCGGATTTTACAGCAAAGTGTGCATTATATACCTCAAATATGTTTGTATCTTAACAATTAATTAAATAAATTCCTCGATTTTTTCTTATTTTGGAGGCAAGGTTGTAGTGCGAAATTTGTGGCCGTCGGCGCCGAAGGTGAGCCCTTTTTTTAATTTTTTTAATCGACAATGGGGTTCGAAATATCGCATGTTAAAAATACGCATGTCACTGCTTGCTGAGTTGGCTTATTCGAGTTATCTAAAAAGGAAATGGCGTCGCTGTGCCTCCTCTTTTTCAGGAAATACACAACCTCGCATGTATTGGATACATCAGAAGTGCGAAGCCTGAGACGCTGTTTTATCAGAATAAAATTTGAGAAAACCTCGTCAGTGGCTTTCAAATGTGGATTTTTTTGCGTCTTATACTACGAACCACATTGCCGATTATGAAAATTAAAAATCACAGCTCGCCTTGAGTGGTGGCGGCTATTAATTTCGAAGTGCAGGCTTTCACCCTAAGATAAAAAATTATAAAGCTTTATTAGTACAATTTAGAAAATAATTGGTTATTTATTGATTCCCTTGAGGTACACCTTATGCCCAAAATAACCAAGCAACATTGTTTTGCGTCTAAACGGTATAAAGAAGCCTTTACGGCACCCCTAAAGACCGAAAGGCGTCAGAACATGAGTACAGGTGTTCCCCTTGTTTCACATAGATTCTGAGCTTTAAGGGCTGCCATAACTGCTTCTATATGCTGCTAGGAAACGAGCCACCGTTGCCCACACGCTTTTGAAAAAGACGCCTTCAAGCTCGACAGACCGCACCGATCTACTTCTCAGTTTTAAATGAAAACCTGCAAATGTTAAAAAAATCTCACTCGACAGGGAGAAGAAAGAAGATGTGGCGAGGAGGATGCAAATCTAACTCGAACGCCTAACTAACGCGTGCGAACAAAAACTACATTAAAAGTGAAGACAATTATGCTCAGAACGCTAGAGCACAACATGCAACTTGTATTCACTCACCTCCGAGCGGATATCATGCTATCGAGCTTATATATTCAATACTGCGGGTGGTCCCATGAGTGATAGTGGCGAATGGGTAATAACCAAAGTTCAGTGACCAAATAATGGGGCTGTTCATGCAATCTATGGCGAGTACGATCTAAGAGATGTGGTTACAAGGTACTGTTAGTTGAAAAACATCTTTACTCTACGAACAGTGCGAAAAGGTGTGGAAATGCGTGCCCAAAATATATTTGCAATGTTGTCTTATAGTTGCGACTCTAACATTATAATAAAATTTAGAAGATAATAGTAAAGTCATGTTCAGAACGTGAAAGTAACGTTTCCTATGTAACTTATAAAGTGATATGTTAATTTTGAATGTTGATGTAAATTTACAATTGAACATGTAACATTACTGAATTTTACATAACATTTTATAACACTATTCTAATGTTTGGTGCTACCTGGGTAGTTGTTGGTGAAATTGGTCGCAAGCCCCTGTGGCGAGTGGACGGAAGAGTCCAGAGGTGACGAACGGTCGCCTGAAGACGGAGGCGCCATTTTGCCTTTGAGGTGCACGTAAAAGGTGCTACGTTCTCACGAGCGCAAAAACACGAAATGACAAAGTATAAAGTAGAGCAAACAAATATATCTCCCTGGTGCGCGCTGCGTCTCCTTCAGATAGCTTCCTGTACAAAATGCAGCGGTGCAGTTACAACGCGATAGCGTTAGGGGCCCCGTGTCGCAGAAAAGCCGGTGTCGTCGTCAGCGGCGTTGACCGTAAGCGAAAAATCCCAGATGCATTAATAAATAAAACAGAGTAGGAAATTTGTCGAGCTGGGGAATCGATCCAGGGCTTTCGCACGCTAACTCGTTTGTAATGAACAAAGGCGCGTCTAGTGAATATGGTGTTGTCTTAGAAGGGTGCTTTTGAGGCATATACTGTGGTATATATTAGCAATGATCAGCATGGAAATTACAGAAGTCGCATTTAAGGGAGTAGCAAAGTACGTTTCCGCTACTTTTTGTCGTCGCTTGGCGCGCACATAGCGTCATCTGGACACGCCCACTGAACCCTCCTGCTCGCAATGTGCGCCACAGCCCCAACAGATAGCGCGCGATAGCAGTGCCTACTGTAGCGCCTCCTAAAGACCTGTTCCAGTGACTAGCGCCTCCCGCTCATCTCGTTCGGGCGCAGCGGGGCCGTGCCGGAACGTAGGGATCACGGGGTGAGCGGCGAACAACGCAACGCACATCCAAGGCGCGCTCACCACGAAGCTTGCGGCTTGCTGCCCGTTCGTTCGGCGCGGAAGCTATGCTGTCGTTCGTGGCATCGGGTTTGTTGAGAGGCCTCCTAGCGACCCCAAGCGATTTGTCTAAGGGTCAAGGCCTCGCGCCCAGCGGGCGATGGCGTTCCGTGGACTCCCTGGCAGGCTGTGACATGCTGCCATGTTCCACTTTTAAAGGCGAATAAAGCGTCCTCCAACTTTTTTTAAAATTCTTCCATTGAAAACACAGACGCAACTGTGGGACTACATTATTCAGCGGTAGCGCACGCGTACTTTGGCTCTCTCACCTTCGCTTCACCGCAGCGTCGCTCCACTCGGCGTGCGCCTTACCGCAGCTCCAGAATGTATTCATCCGCGGAAGAAAATAGTTTCTAAATAGAAAATAGCAATAGTTTCTAAATAGAAAACAGAAAATAGCATAAAGTGGCCGCCGGGACAAAAGACAGAAAAACCTGACGAGGCCTCGTTACCCAACAGTGTGACGCTGAGATTCTAACGCTGAATATTTTATTTGCGCGCTTGGACCGCGTTGCAGCAGTTGCTATTTCGAAAAGAGAGCTGTCGCTCCGCCGATGCAAACGGCATGATCTCTTCAGGTTTTCCTCTAAATGTACGAAATTTTCTAAGAGAAACTCACAGACACGTTGACAACGGGAAAATACCTGGGCAAACTTGACAGTTTTCGACCGTTCGCATTGAGAAAAAACCAACAAATGACCATAAGGAACGAGACGACTAAAGCAGACGTCTTCTCGGGAGCAGTGCACTAACCCTCTGACGGCAAGCCAGCTCTGCGCTTCCACCTTCATGCCACCTACCACAGCACCCACTGTCTCTATATCTAGTACATTTCAATTATCACAAATAGACAACAGCGAATAGCTGAGCCTAATCGGTTGTCGTGTTGAGAAATCTGTAAGCTATGCAGCACCCAGTTAACCACGTCGTAGACTTTCACGACCGTATCTTTCTGCACGGCACATTAAAATGTTTGCCTCCCCGAAAGAGTTAAAGGGGATCCGCACCGCCGCATTCAGTCTCGTCTGTAGCGTGTGTGAGCCGCCATGGATGATAAGTGTCACGATCATCTGGACAATTGGGTACGTGGAGCCACGGACACTGGAGGCGTTTTCGTACATCATCGCCCGAGGCGTGAGCCATATCTCACAGTGAGCAACAGGCTGGAGTTCTGGTAACACAAAACGGCTCTCTACAGCCGTGAGATGAAGAGGAAGACGAAAGCGAAGATCTGTTTTTTTGCCACGACGAGGCATCATCATCATCTCCAGCCCTTCGAGATTCGAAACTGTCACCACATACCGTCCATTGCACTACGCCAGCGAGAACGAATTGGCCACATTGAAAAAGATCCCGCTCATCGTGTCCTTCAGTGAAGTACATCAAGCCGGTTTCCTGCCGATGGCTGCAGCTGAGAATAAGCAAGATGCGGGCCCTGCGGAAGATGAAGAGCCCGTTGAAGTGGTCGGGGACGTCCTGATCGAAGACGCGGAGATCATCACCATGAGCGAGAGCGTGAGTGAGTGCACCGTGCCCGAAGGCCACGACGGTAGCGCGGCCAGCTGTGTGCGGCCGACGTCGGCCGGCGAGGACTACGGGGAAGGCCCGCCTGCCACGACATTGATGTGCCTCGAGAACGGCCTCCACAGGGACACTGGTGGCAGCGCCAAGACCTTTCCGTGGCCCATGCAAGACAGTGGACGATGCAGTGCTGGTGAGGACAAATTCCAGTGCTCTCTAGCTAGCTCGGATATGTCGTGCCTGGACGATAGACAGGAGCGTGACGCCGAGGCTGGCAGTTCAAAGGCTGCTGAAGATGCCCGCTCCCAGATAGGCCGAGCTGACAAAGCTGTGCAATGCGACTTGTTCTCAAGTGAGTGGGCCGAGCAGTTAAACAGAGAGGCTATACAACGTATTGAGGAACTGAAACGACAGATCAGGTTCTACGATGAGCTCAATCGCAATAAGTCGCAATGAAGTGGTTGTCGTGCGTACTCGTGCGCACAGGGACAGCGAACGGAAGTTATGCGAAGTGACTGTGCATAAAATAAAATGCTTGTTCACCCTGTCATAACTCTTGCTAATAGTGGTTATTGTGTTAACAACCATCCAGATGGATCACTCTAGTGGTCAGATGGTGGCAGACCGATGGGAGCAAAGCAATAGTGGCAGATTGTGACATGAGGCATGCAGTAGATGGTGTTGTACACACTCGATGGGCCAGCGATTATAACATAGGGAATGATCATTCCGATCGACTAATGAGAGAGGCAGACTGGTGGTGAGTGTGCCAATCTATCTTAATGGCTAAGCAGGTTGTGGTTTCTTTCTAAAATGTGTATGCGTAACACGGTGAACATACTACCTCATAGCTTTGATGCACTAAAAAAGCTTCGCAAATGGCTGAACTAGACAGAACCGCACCCAAACTGACAGACATTGAGAAGAGAGCATTAGGTGGCCAGTGCTAAGCCAAAGCTTTATTGACATCAATTGAGAAGCCTAGTGCGGGTGATGAGAAGCTGCTGCAATCCTCATATCTGGATATCTGCTGGCATCTCCACTGCGGGGTGAGTCTGATCATAACCGGTAAATAACGAGAACGAAGAACACGGATAACGCATATACCTCCTCTGCCTTGTGAGTATGCAAAGATACTTTCTCTAAATTCACACACTAAAAATCACCATAGAAATGTGCCACTGTGTAAAGCAGTGCTCTATATCAGTGCATGTGTGTCAATATTTGGATCACTGGGGCTTAGGAGTGTATTTGCTCAAACAATGTTTGGTATGTGTGTAGGAAAATGAATTGAATTTGGAAAACGGAGAGAGCTTCAGAGTCGTTCGAGTCCAGACGAAGACATAAGGACGACGCAGGCACTATTACTGACAACTGAAAGCTTTATTGCCGGTGTTCATAAAGAAAAACGATGAAAGCTCTCACCTTCCGATTCTCTATGCAATGGAAGGCAAGAACTGTCAGGAACGTCCGATACGCATCTAGAAAAGCCGTTTCACTCGCTTGCGGTGAAAAGAAAAGCTTTGCCAGAGATGTTCCAAGACGTTCCACCGGTTTTGAAGATCATGAATGTTTCAAGTAATTCACAGCAAACCCAATTGACATACCTAAAGATGATGTTTGATCAAGTAATGAAGAATAATTTTTGCAATCGCTGGAATGCAATGAGAGACTGCATGAAGGCGCTTTCATTAGTGATCTGCAGTGCTGTCTAGGCGCACACTCAGGCATCTTTCAGGCTGTATGAAGTAGTGTTTACCACAAGAAAGTTCTATATTGTAGACTACTACCATTTTGCAATCGGTGCACATTACCTGACGCGATTTGAGCACACCCTTTCGTTATGGTTACTTTGCTTCTCCACCTTGTTGCATATTGCTGCATCCACCCTGCTAACCTTGCCATCGGTCGTGATCACTGCCTGAACATCAAATATAGATATGCATTTTTTTCCACCAGTGTGATCCAGTATGCAGATAAAGAATAACGGGCACTTTTTTGCGCAATTGGTTCGCATCTTCCTGAGCAACTATGGTCGTTACCCATTTCGTTGTGGTAGACAGCCATTCTGAAAGCCAGGCTACTGTTGTTCCGTAAAGCCCACACTGCATATGTCAGAAACCTGCTCAAGGGAGGCAGCTTGGATGTGGTGGCTGCATGTCTGCTGAAGTGACATGCTCAAGAAGGATACTGCGATGCCCTACTTTCGATAAGAGTTTTCCGTTATTTTGATGACTTCCTAGCGTTGCGTGAGAGTCGGGCAATGCAAGAACAGTAGCTGACATTTCGAATTTTCAAGGAAGAGAGAAGGCCTATCTTTAGCGACTGAACTGCCAAAAGATGGCTGTTTATAAATTGTAGGAGACCTTGCGCTTCAGCACAGATCATGCGTTGACAAGATTCCCGAAGTGTAGCAAAGCAGCTTTTTTGTTTCATATCAGGCTGCCCCAAAATGGTAAAGAATGGCATGGCAATATGCTAATTGTGCACCTCAATTCAGAAGACGTGCATCCACTACCTCCAAACAGCCGCCCTAAGGCAGGTTTCTTGTTTATGCAGTACGGGCTTCCCCAAAGCTACAGTATCCTGTGTTTCGGAAAGGCTGTTCGCGACAGTGGAAGCCGCTAATGACCGGAGATGGCCACGAAAATGAGAATCAACCGGGCAAAAAAGTGGCCGTGATTCCTTATCTGCGTACTGTATCATACTGGTTGACACAAATTTTACTTAAATTTATGTCCAGGCAGTATTGACGGTCTACAACAAGACTGCAAGGTATGTGCACCCGTAAGAAACAAGCTGCAGAAGCAAAGTCACAATAAATGAAATAGTGTGCGCCGCCGCGGTGGCTCAGTGGCTATGGTGCTCGGCTGCTGTCCCGAAAGACGCGAGTTCGATCCCGGCCGCTGCGGCTGAATTTCTTTGGAGGAGAAATTCGAGGCCCGTGTACTGTGCGATGTCAGTGCACGTTAAAGAACCCCAGGTGGTCGAAATTTCCGGAGCCCTCCACTACGGCGTCTCTCATAGCCTTAGTCGCTTTGGGACGTTAAACCCCATCAACCAACCAACCAAATAGTGTGCTCAATGCCACATGAGGTAAAGTACACCGACTGAAAAAAAATGGTGGTCTGCAAAGGTAAAACTTCCATGTGGCAAACACGACTTTGAAAAGAGCAAAATATGCCTCAATATATATATAAGAGAGCACTTCATACCACTAAACAAAACGTCGTCACCCAATTTCTCATTGCACTGCAGGGATTGCAAAGGTTGCTCTCCATTCCTTGATCAGGCATCTTCAGGCATAGCAATCAGGCTAGGTATGCATTGGTCAAAGCATTTTTGATCAGCTAACACGAAGGAGAATGTGTGGCAACGTCTTCCTTGTCACTGCAAGCGAGTGAAAAGGCCTTCATAGATCGACATACTTCGTTCTCGTTCTTCGTCTGCTAACTCGAACCTTGAAGAATATCTCAACTTTCCGTTTTACTGGATGAGAGCTTCACGGACTTATAGGAGTCGGTGCAGTGGGGGTGGATCAGCTAATCCTTATTTTTCAGAAGTGTATTCGTTGACAATTTGCTTTAAAAGCCCTGATCACGCCTACCATAGGTGGGTAGGTCGACTATTTAGCTAGGTTATTGTTAAGAAAGCCCTTCTGACTAGTGATCTAGCGAACGGTTACTGGTGATGGGTCTCAAGGCTGAGCGAGGCACCTAAGTTCGTCGGAGTAGGGGAAGGCTCAGTTATAAAATACACGGACAGCTTTGCCTTCGGTTCTGTGTGTGGAGTATGAATGCAGGGGCTGGGAGAAGGTGGTGCCACATTTCATGACCTCAGTCACTCTGTGGAATGCTAGGACAATAGTGATGGGTGGGGATGCATGTGGACCAAATCTTCAACTGCTGGCCGGAAAAGTGAAGGCAAGTGGCACCTCTGGTGCCAGCAGTTTGTGCGGCATGCATCTGTGCAGGCCGTCGCTGCAGCGTTGCAGGGTGGTTTGTGGTTGTATGCATAAGCCTGTTAGTAGTCTGCGTGGGTGTGGACATGTTGCATTGCATAGGCGCGAGGTGGTGGTCGGCTCCTGGAAAGCCCAATGCTGAGAACTCTGAAGCTCAGCTCTGGCAGTACGTTACGTACTATACGAGAAATGCCCTAAATTATATTTTTTGCACAATTTGATATTCCATGCCATTTGTAGCAGGGTATGTACAGATGCCTTCCGGAGGAGACTTAATCACAATGACTTCTGCAAACTGCAGATACAAGTGTTTACTCCACAGGTAGAAATAACAAAGCCATAGCTTGGATTCGCGCAAAGCGAACTGACATAACGAATGCATGACCACGGATAATGGCAATAAAGACTACGTGATGCAGGCGATATTCAACATTTCAAATCACACACACTTCATCTCAGTCAAAAATTTTTTGTGGAGCTGGGGAGCCCATTTATAATTACGGTTACGCTTTTGCTGGACAGCTACAAAGGGCATCCTTCAGGCATCTTTGTGCTTTTGGAGCTTGTCAGCCAAACATCTGGCAACCATGGCAAAGTAATGAGGCCGCATGCGACAGGTCTTTCATTTTTTCGGCTATACACACGGTAGCACTTGGCTGGACTGCTACAGAGGACACCCTTCAGGCATCTTTCGTGCTCTTGGAGCTGGTCAGTCGAACATGTGGCAATATTGGCAACGTAATGAGGACGCCAGCGACAAGTCCTTCATTTTTTTGACGCATTTCACAATTTTTTTGCACTCTTAATTTCTTGTATGAATATTCCTGTTGCTCACTGTTAACTGGCCAATATTATTTTTCTTTTTATTCTGCCCACGCTACTTTATGTTCATCTTTGCACATATCCCACTCAACTTGTTCATGCTGACAAGAGCCCTTTCACGTCAGCTCTCGCCACATTCTTAATGCTGTGTAAACCTCAAAGAATGTATGGAACAACTGCGTAGCTTATGTTTTGCCAGTTTATTCTGATACGGCGGTATTTCGATTATAGCCCCGTTCTTGCAGTAGCCCCTCTACGAAAATAGGTATGAGCCGCTTTAGGAAGCTTACTGTTTTATGGTCACAATTGAGGGCATCGAAACTGCCTTGAACTCTCTGCTGTCATATTTTTCATGTAGTTAAAGAACTAGACGGATTGTAAATAACGAGTGAACCCCTGCAAAAAATTTGTGAATTCTAAGCTTGAAGCTGACAATCTCCTTCATGTATGCTGAATATATGGACTGCAAAGCAAGAAGAGATTGCTCCCATACACCTCCGGGCATTCCGATTATCAAGCAGGGATTAGTGGACGGTATATATGTTATATGCAAGAAATATGCATATAACAGTTATGTGCATATAACAGTATGTTATATGCAAGAAAAGTTTTATGAAATGCAATAGCAATAGATGAAATGCAATGGATGGATGGATGGACGGACGGACGGACGGACGGACGGGTGGATGGATGGATGGATGGATGGATGGATGGATGGATGGATGGATGGATGGATGGATGGATGGATGGATGGATGGATGGATGGATGGATGGATGGATGGATGGATGGGTGGATGGGTGGATGGGTGGATGGGTGGATGGGTGGGTGGATGGATGGATGGATGGATGGATGGATGGATGGATGGATGGATGGATGGATGGATGGATGGATGGATGGATGGATGGATGGATGGGTGGGTGGGTGGGTGGGTGGGTGGGTGGGTGGATGGATGGATGGATGGATGGATGGATGGGAGCGCCCCCTTTGAAAAGGGGTGGTGGCAATTGCCACCATGCTCAGCTTTTGTTTCTTTATTATTTTTTTGTTTACTGTGTTGGCAATTCTCATTAAGATTCGCCATCACCTTTGCCAAGGTTTCCTACAATTCTAACCTTATGCCACATCTCTGCTTTTCAGCCACCAATCCTCCAATCGCTTTTTGCTAACTTCCACTGCAGATTTATTTACATGACCATTGTTATCTCTAAACCCTAGGGCCTCAGAAAATGTGACTGTGCCTGCATCGACATCCGGATGGATACCATCACATCTGATTATGAGCTGTTCAATTGTTTCCACAGATCTACCACACACTGCACATGTGTCATCTTCTTCGTTAAATTTCTTTTCGTAGCTGCGCGTTCTAAGGCACCCTGACCTAGCTTCAAAGAGTAGGGCATTGCCTCTTGAGTTATCATAGAAAAATTCTTTCCTGATCTGCCTTTTCCAGTATCGATATAGTTCTACACTGTTTCTTTTCCATTGAATTCATCCAATTTTTAACTTCCGCGTTTTTAACCTGTCGTTTAATGCTCTTTCTTTCTCCGTCCTCATGACCGGCATACTTACTGGTTAGTTTTCTAGTTCTTTTCCGCCACTGTGAGTCAACGCTCTTTCTGTATAAGTATTTAAATACCTTAGCTGCCCACCTGTTATCGTCCAATTTCTTCAGGCATTCTTCATATATCATTTTACTCTTAGCTTCCCGTGCTTCGAACGATGCCCAGCCCATATCCCCTTGTACTGCCTCGTTTGTGATTTTGCCGTGAGCACCTAGTGCTAATCTTCCAACAGCTCTCTTATTTACGTCTAATCTCGACTTAAGCAGAGAACCACATTGCCGAAAGTAAGTCCTGGCACCATTATTTCTTTCCAAATACCTCTTAGTACTTCATATTTGTTGTACCCCCACAATGCCCTATGTTTCATTGTCCCGGCGCCTCTTCGTCTTTTTGCCCTAAGAGCCTGTTCATGCTTTTCCGTGTATATCTGCCCTTCGTTTAGCCATATCCCGAGGTATTTATATTCGGCCACTTTGGGTATTTTGTGGCCTTGTATTCTAAGCACCTGATCAGTTGTATCGTTAAATTCATCAGACCTGATTTAGTTGCGCTAAAACTGAATGCTAGAGTCTCCTTCGTCTTTACAGGAATTAACCAAAGTTTGTAAATCTTCGTGGCTGTCTGTTAACAGTACAATATCGTCCGCATACATTAAACCCGGGAATCGCTGCTCAACTACATTTCCGCCTAATCTGTACGACAGATTATAGCCTAGATTACTTTCTTCTAGCCTTCTTTCCATATTTATCACGTAAAGCATGAACAGCAGCGGTGATAGAGGACAACCTTGCCTTAATCCTTTGTGCACCCCTACAGTTGTGGTACTTTTTTTTCTCTTCCCATGTAATTTCAACTTCATTATCTCGGTAGATTTCCTGTAGAAAATCAATTACCTCATGACCGATACCTAAATCTTTCAATATGCTAAACAGGAGTTCCCTGTTCATGTTATCGTATGCACCGCTTATGTCCAGAAAGGCTAAAAACAGAGGTCTGTTTTCCGCCTTAGCTATTTCTATGCATTGGGTAAGCACGAACAGGCTATCATCTAAGCGCCTACCCCTTCTGAACCCATTCTGAAGTTCTCCGAGTATCCGATTACCTTCTACCCATGACTGCATTTTTAATTTCACCACCTGCATTCCCAGCCTGTACATAACAGATGTTATCGTAATCGGACAGAAGGATTTTATGTTCATCTTATCTCCTTTCCTTTTATACATCAAATTCATTTTACTCTGTCTCCAACTGTGCGGAATTTGCTGATTTGTTATGACTGTCTCCAATGCTTTTATCAGCGCTTCCTTGCTTCTTGGGCCAGGTTCATTAATCAGCTTAATTGGAATTTCGTCTATCCCTGCGGATGTGGTTTTAGGAATATTCGCTTCCGCCTTTTCCCAGTTAAGACTAGTCAGTTCTAAGCTGTTCTCTATTGTGCTGTCCTGTGTTGCCGCCCCACATGGGAAGATTACCCCATTGTCGTTGCTAAAAGACGCAGCTATAAATGACGTAATGTAGTTCACAGCATCGTCACCCTCTAAACATTTTCCCTCTGCATCTATAATCTGTTCCTGCCGTCTTTGATTTGTTTTTCCCAACCAGCTCATATGGTTCCAGAATTTTCTTGGCCCCCCTTTATTTGCCTCGTGAACTTCAGCCAGCCATTTATCAGAGGACTGCTTCATTTTAGCCTGGACTAGGACCTGAACTTGCTGTTTCTTTTGTCGATAAGATTCCCATTTTTCGCCTATTTCCTCTTCAGATAACTGCGCCCCCTTTGCTTCTCTGTGTTCCCTTGAAGCCACCCGTCGTTGTTTGATGGCCTCCTTAATTTCCATATTCCACCAGCTTCGTGGCTTCCTCTTTCCTCACCAGCGGTTTACTCCTTTCACTTGTTTCCTTTTTGTAGCGACGAGCAGTTATATCTGATTATAATCCCACTTTTCCATGGGGCGTTTCTCGATTACTTTTTCTATATCGGCTGATATTAGCGCTATTTTTTCGTCGTTTAATTTAGCGTTGTCTTTTTGACTTCGCTGCATTTCTCTTTTGACTAGGGCTCCCGACTGTAGACTAATACGTTTATGATCACTTCCTAGGCTGTACTTCCCCTCTTCGTCTATTTCCATTATTGCGAGCTTGCTATGGATGCCCTGCGACATTAGACAGTAGTCAATGGTTGTTTGCCTGTTACGGGATTCCCACGTGATTTGTCCCTCGCATTTAGGTTCTCTATTGACAATAACTAGGTTGTGCCGCTCACACAAGTCTAGCATTAACTTCCCTTTACAATCAGTGTATACATCCTGATCCTCGATGTGGCCGTTCATGTCTCCAAGCAAAATAATATCGACACCGTCTCCAATCTGCTTTATATCGCCATTGAGGCACCTAACTAGATCCTTGTTTTCTTGCCTGCATTTGTCCCCTGTCCCTAAATAAACTACCCCTAGCCATGTCCGTTTACCAGCAATTGTACCGGATATCCAGACATGTTCTTTTCAAGTTGATTTTATTCTTTGCCAAATTGTTCATTGATGTATCAGCATACCTAGTCCTCCTCCCTTCTTCTCCGTTGTTGTTCTGTTGCACCCTTCGCAGACATAGCCATCGATTAAAGGTGGATCTTCTAGATCCCTCAGGGGTGTCTCGCATAGAGCGTACACACCTACTGCTTCGTCCTTTAACTCCTGTACTATTTCTAGCCATTTCGCTCCCTTTCTACCCCCTTGCATGTTTATGTAACTGATCCTGGCGTTAAATTTCTTTTCCGTAGTTTTCTTTCTGGACCTCCTAGCGGCCATTTTGTTGGGCTCAGCCGCCATTGTTACATTTACTACATCGCTTCTACCTACCTCTACGCCCTGAGCCACCGTGGACCCCCTAAAAAATCTACCGCTCGGCCTCCCATGCGCCAGCCTATCTCTTCTCCTACCCTTCCACTGAAATGGATGCCAACTCGTCCAAAGTCTCTGCCCAAACCTGCTCTGTGCACTTCCTCGTTTATGTCTACCACGTCAAAGCTTTTCTCGAGGCCTAACTGCCTTATCTCTCAATTAAGATTCATAACGTCGTTAGCAACCTCTACATTCCTGCCTTGTACCTCCGGCACTGTACACACCACGATCTGCGCTTGCTGTGCTATCGCCCTTATACCGTCAACTCCCTCAGCTAATCTTTTCCCTACTTGTGCGGCGTTAGCATTATGGACACCATTTAGCCACGCCGCTACCACTACCAAGTTACGCCTTGGAACATTCTCGGAAAGTTCACTTTTTGTTGCTCTCAGAACATCGTCCATTGTCCTTCCTGTAAACACCCCGACTGCTACCCGCCTATCACTCTTCACACGGTCCAGAATAGCTCTTTTGCAGCGCCTCATATTTGAGTCACCAGCGATAAGCACTAGCGTACTCTGCCCCTCCCTCCTATCTTTCGGATCTTGCTGCCTCTTATCAGCGACTGTGACCTCATTTCCTGGAATTAGCTCGTTCCCCTTCTCAGTATGGCGTCTTGACTTCCCAGCTGCCACCTGTGCGTAGCTGTTCCTGCCTGAACATGTCTGACCTACTGGCTTATCGCTGTCCATGCCAGTGCAAACCCCATCCACGTGGCTGGCGCTGGAATGCCCGCCATTGTGGCTTCCAATGGCGGTGTCAGCCGTTTTTGACTCCAACTGACAAAGCTCTTCTTGAAGCTTGCGCTTCTCTGCCCTCTCTATCTGTAACTCTGTTTCTAGAGCATCCATCCTTAGCACTAGTTTGCTGTTCGCCTGTTCAGCCCTGTCCAGGCGTGCACCTAATACGCAGAATTTGCACATGAAATCTGCGCCTTTGGCCTCCTCCACTGAATCGAACCGCGTTTCTTTTAAATTCACCGACGCCTCACACTCCATACATCTAACCTTCAGTAGCTTAACCATCTTAGCAACACTCGATTATTGCTTCCACCAAATGCTAAGATAGCTACAGGCTCAAGACAAACACACTTGAAACCACGAGCACAAATAAAATAAAATTCTGCCTACCGCAAATGCCGATCGATTACTTAGAAAGAAATAGCTATCTCACTAAAAGTTAACGCACAAAAAATCACTCAAACAACTGCCGGCCAAATAGTCCCGGCCGAATATAGGTCACTGACCTAAATTCTATTCCTTAACCTGCACTTCCCCTAACAGCCTAAAAAAACTAAACACACTTTTAAAACTATTAAAAGAAAGTACTCATCTATTTTACGCAGTCGCTCTCGCAGTCGGTCCGGTCCCGGTCTCCACGCGTGATCCGAAGAGACCCTAAACCTACGTCCGCACAGCACGGCTGTCAACTGTCCTCTAGGCATCCCCCGAAGCGCCGCCATGTGGGCACAGAGAAAAACAATACAGCTTCCTTCGAAACATCACACTTGAAGAAAAATTCGCCCTGCTCTGGGGACGGTACCGCCGGGTTCCGCCTATTGTCCGGGTCATTCGCTCTGCCTGCTAAGCTGAACAGGGCGGCTAGTAGACGCTAGGCCGAATTGATCAATTTTTCGACTCCGGAAGCAGGGAAAACATTTCTTCAACTTCAAAGTTTCTAATTTAGCGGCATAACTTTTCATTATGACCGTACGGCAGCGCTTTGGTGGATGCTTATAAGTGTTACTCCCTTATTATGCCGGGTAGTTTCCACACTGACTGTATTCAGGTGTTTCGGCGGCGCAGACATTGCGCTGAGCATCCGTCAGGTCCAAAGGCTGCGCCGCCATTTTCCTTCCATATGCATAGAATTCTCTCTCTCTGTTCCGGACGGAAGGTCGTCCTTCACTGACACTCGGCCTAGAAAATTTTCCCTGCAACGTGTCGATTCTCATTAACGCAGCTTTACATGCTGGACCATTGGGCGGGCGAAAATAAATCAGTGCAGTGTACCACACACCCATGAGACATTCTTGTGAATTACTACACACATTTACTAGAAAGAAATATTTAAACGAGGATTATGCATTCAGAAATCTTCCCCACCCCTGGGCGAGCTGTTTTTGCGGCCCGGAGACGACTTCTTGCAAACGGAGGTCGCTGCAGGCCATGCTGGTGAGGATCTCACGGCAGTGCGCTGCCACCTGCGCACGCAAGCAGGGGTCCTCGAGCTCGAGGCGCTCCGCACGCCGCGGAGTGCAATGCGCCAGCCGCCCAGAAGAATGCCGGCTGGCAGTCATGCGGCGCCTGCTGTCTCGTGTCGCAGTCACGACGAATCACCGGCTGCTGGGCGCAGCCGTCTGTCCCGCAGGCCAGGGAAGACGCTGTGCGCGCGGCGGGTGCACGCGGGGCGTAGTGTCCCGGGCACGAACCTGCGGGAGCATTCCGTGGCCACAGTTCAATGTATACCCTCTGCGAGAGTTTGTGCTCCACCGCAGAGCCAGCGTGCGACTAATTTGCTATGAACAGCACTTGGGGCTCCTGATTAGGACTGATAAAGGTGTTTAGAAAAGGTTGAACTGAACGAATGCGTGGAAAGTTATTGGCAAAACAGAACTTTACTTTCGCTCGCCGATTGAGGAAAAGACGGTTTACCAAACCCGTTATCTTAGAGAAATACTGCGTGTCGGAGATTCCAAGACCTTTTAACCTGACAGAGACAGGTTCAAAGTACAAATATTTAGCATTGCTCATCTACGCTACCATCGAGCAGCTAAGCAAGAACTATCTAGGAAAGGCGGTGAGTTAATGGGGGAACAAGGAATGAGGGTAAAAACTCTAATGACGAAGGCACAACACTCGAGGTAAGAAGCTGTAGACCAGGCGCCAAGTGAAAGTCAAGTGCCTATTGATATTCGTATTGTGACAGAAAACTGCAACAAGCCTCGTTTTGGGCTATAGTTGGTCCATCACATCAAAGAACGGTGCCGCCGCGGTGGCTCAGTGGCTATGGTGCTCGGGTGCTGTCCCGAAAGACGCGGGTTCGAACCCGGCCGTGGCGGTTGAATTTCTTTGGAGGAGAAATTCGAGGCCCGTGTACTGTGCGATGTCAGTGCACGTTAAAGAACCCCAGGTGGTCGAAATTTCTGGAGCCCTCCATTACGGCATCTCTGATAGCCTTAGTCCCTTTGGGACGTTAAACCCCATAAACTAAACTAAACATCAAAGAAGGACAGCTCTGCCGCGGGAAAACAAGTAAACCATTACTTAGCGCTCCCCGGTTGTAGAAATTTAGGTGAAGGGAGCATGCACGTACGTCGGAACGGCCATCGAAAATAAACTTGTCCGCGCACTTTGCTATTTGCGCATTTATTTGCCGGCATTGGACAAGTGCAACGCGCTACAAAAAATAAAGACCACCGGGAGAGAGAAATCTTTTAGGCGGTTTTAAACCACAAAAAAAAGCATCATTGAGTTGGAAGTCGACGGATGACATTATTCGACATAGAAATTCGCTACCGCAAAGCCCAGCACCCGACTTAAACGAGCCATTTACCGTGACCACGAGCAGCCACAGCTAAGACCTGAACGTCGAAGTCATACGGCCTTTTTTCTGCTATTTCTCATCATTATCGTGTTTTATTTCGGTTTTTATTTACTTGTATTAGATTTTAGACGTTGCTCGCTATCAGGACTTTTTATACAGCGTCCTAAAATTTTTCACGCACTCATTATGCTATAATTTTTCCATTCTTTTTATTTTTGATCGCTATTACTGTGGAATATGCTTTTCTCTTTTAATATCTGGTATGACCCCCTGTGCGTTTATAATTCTGGCAACGAAAACATTATGCACGAGCACGCCGATATATCTAAGGTTTACCGGGAAATAATTTCAATTCTTCCGTGCTTCCTCCTGCCTCATTCTTGCTGCACGGCCCTGGGCAGCCTAGTCTTGATACCAGCAAGAATGAGCGCCATCGTGAGAAGTATTTGCAGACATGAGAGCCTTACTACAAGCCGGCGCTTCTATTGCACTCCGTGCGCAAAACTACGTCTCCAGCGCAAAGACGTGCCTTTAGATCTTCCATGCGCTTGTGACATAGCTTCACGTAAAGCTATGAAGGTTCAGGCATCGACACGTAGTTGAAGGCGAAATTAATGAAGAGAAGAATTGGTTATACGATGAAAACGTGGGCGTGGCTGTGATTACTTTGATTCACTTCGCGTGACGCTTCCTTTAGATTATTTTTACTTTGCTGTTAAGGTACTCTCTCGGCCCTTTTGGTGTGCCGCACATATCGCATGCGGCCCATAAAAGTAACAGAAGCTGGAGGCCAGAGTGAGACGACAGTTCTTACCTCACGAAGAGATACGAGGCTGCATAAAAAGCGCTGTTAATAACGCCTTCCACGCCGGCCTTGGCTTATGCTGTCTGCGATGCACCATGTCTTGGGGTAAAAGTCGCTCCCAGCACACAACAAAACAAATGTCACGCGTAAAAGTTCTAGTCACTAATTTATTGTGGTGTTAAATTGAATTCGCCAGCAAAAATGCACTGCAGTATAAGATCTGTCCGCAGTAAAGCCACTAAGAGCTGCTGACCGGTGTCACCTGCTTGTAATAAATATTTTACCGAGCCCTATTAAGCCATGTATCGCTGCATTAGGCTTACGCTTCCTGCTGTGCTTGTGGTCGAAGCTAATTCGTCCATGCAGTTACAGTGCTGCCCATCAAATATAATTCTTGGGTGTTGTCGATCGGTATTGAAAATGACGCTGTTCTAAGCTGAGAACCGTCTCTCATAATCATCGGCTGAATTTGCATTAAGTAAGCCCGTATAACCGTACTATAAAGCGCAAGAGAACTTGAAGGCAATTATGTTTTTTTTCCCGGCAACTGCGTTAATGACTATCATACGCAATAAACCGCAGTCTTCAAAGACAAAAAGCAGTTACAGCACGTTATGACTTCCTCCCCCCAAAATTGTAAGGGGCACTTGAGCTCCGCCTTAAGGGTATGACGTAACAGTATTAATTTGCTATGCCTACGTACGCAGAATTGGTAATTCCCTGCTTAATATTCATGGATCGCGTCGTACCACTCCTGGCGTAGTGGTGCAGCGCTAAACGATGCGCCACTGCCCTGCAATGGTAGGTGCTGCCATTGGTGGGGCTTGTGCGACGCAGGTGTCATTAATTTAAATGCCATCTTCCGCGGTGGACAGCGCAAACTCACTTTGGCAGGTTAGGATGGCGCCACGAGGTCAGGCGGCCTAGGAAGACCACCTGCTACCTATGTGGCCCACCCTCCTGGGCTCCATCTGTGGGGATAGCGTTAAAGGCTCCGCTGGCCAGAAGATCCGTTGTCGGCGTCTGCGTTGTGAGCGAAAATTCACCAGCGTGCATCTGGCAGGCGGTCCCCAGAGAGCAGCCTAGGAGGCAGCCGGGCAACATAGGTCACGTGACCTCGTGACCTCATCACAACCTGCCCAGCGAATAGTGAGCAAACTGCCCACCTCTGCAGGAGGCGGTTAAATTAACCATTGGTTACTCGAGAAAAGCAAGCTGGGTCGCACAAGGCCCACCGCTGGGGGCGCCTGTCATCGCGCGGCAGTGGTGCATTGCCTAACCGCTGCTCCACTGCACCACTGCGCCATTAGCTGTATGAGGACTCCCAGGGATCTATGAGTATAAAGTAGAGAGTGACATTCTGCATATATGGGAATTAATCTAGTATGCTGTCGGATCATACACCGAAGCCGGAGCTCAAGTGGGCCCTCCAATATTTTTCGCTCACGGTGAACGACGCCAACGACGCTGCCGGCTTTCGTGCGACACGTGCTCCTTAACGCTACTGTGTTAATAAATAGTTATGTGCTCTCTGCTAGTCAAAAACGTTCAGTGAGCTTGAGCGAACTAAATTAAATTTATTTCGCACCTTCAACTGGGAGCTAGTAGAGGCAGGTGAGAGCGCCAAAAAGTACGTGCTGCCCTAGGAAGCGCATTGCTTACCGCCCTGTCGACGTCCCAGCGGGGGATGGTCCCCAGTGTGGCGGAGACGAGGACCGGTGGAGACGCCGAGAAGGGCGTCTACAGCGTCTCGTCCAGCTGCAGGGTGGACGGCGGCGCGAGGCAGAAGCAGCAGCGGGACTCCTGCGCACACCGACAGCGGCCCATTCACGCCATTGGGATGTTTTTTTTTTAAGTGAGAACCATCCGCATTGCGCTGGACGTAATATACAGGAGCAGCGGGATGGTATGAGATATATTAATTATGCAGCTCGTGGCTGCGGCAAAATTGCACTGAAACATGCGGATCGCCTTTCAAACCAAGAGTCAGACTGGTTTGCCACGTGTGCCCATGGCGCTTGCATGCGCATCCGCTGTTAGAAAATGGCGCATCTGTAAGTATTCTTTGCTGGCGCGCTCCGATCTACTTCTGAGACACGTGGACTTCGTACAAACATCAGAAGCGGACGCACACTAGATTTATTATATAAAAGATGAGCACGTGACTGACTTGACATGGTCAACACGAGCATCAGGACTAGGAAACTATACGGACAGTCTTGTCAGCGTGCATATGTGAGGCTCAGCGAGCAGTGATGACGTGACTGATCGCCCTGCTACATGAGTGCATGCGACTAATCCGAAACCCCTCAGTAATGTAAAAGTATCGCCATCTCTTTCTTAATTCCTGTGCCGCCACTCCCTCTCTACACTTTCGACCGTGGCTCCCCCTACGCGGTACCGAACCAGCGGACGCTCTCGGGACCGATCACGGTAGGTACCGCTGTGGTGCTTGCATCAGCCGCTGGCCTTCTTTGGCACGCACCAGCGGAGCGGAGAAAGGAAGAAAACAAGCAAGAAAAAAAGCGTGAGAAAATGCGCTACGGCGTTCAGCCAGAATGAAGGTTGAAGGTCGAGGGATTGGACAGAGGTGGAGGCGGGCGGAATCCTTCAGAGGTTGGCGTTAGTTTTTTGCGCGGATCTTGTACACACCCGTGTGGCGACGAACCTAGATGAACAACGTCCGAGCTGAGCGCACCTCTGCTCGGCACTGCGTCATGGTGCTCTCGCTGGTCACCACTCATGAAACTGAAATCCGTCACAATAACCGGCACTCAGTTCTTGTCTCTTGAAGAATCAACTCAGTTATTTGCTAAAGAAATAACAACGAAATTCGCGTATTTCGAACGAGTATTTCTCTACGTGCACCTGGCGTAGTTTCGATTGGTTCTGGAAAATAATATTAACTCTTGGAAGACTTGGCAGAAAAAAAGTGTCTTTGCGTGTGACCACTGGAAACCTCGCTTACTGCATTCCGAAAATAAATAAGGTGGTTGCTGCAGGCACTCTGGTAATCAGTTTTCGGTGCATAATAATATTAAGAAACGAAAGGTATAAATTCGTCTGTATGTACAGAAATCACTTTCTGTAAGAATAAGCGGGTGCAGTGTATTTTCGCCCATCATTTTCTTTTTCATAAACAGTGTGACCACAGCGGCGCATTATTCAACCATGCGTTGTAAGTGTTAAAGTTACGCCTTGAAAGATGCAAAAGAGAAGACGCCATGATAAACAAGCCTACCGATAAAGTTAGCGATATCTCACATTTACTCGTCCTCACTCGGATATTCACCGGAATGTCAGGTTAAACTTCTCTCTTTATGACGCAATTTCACTTTCCGCACATGTAAAACGAATCCTTGTGGCGCGTCTTTTCTGCAATACCCATTGTAGACACTCCGTTTTAACCTTTGCAAGACACCGTAAGTCAGGTTTCCTTCGTACAAAAGGACCTTGGAACCACGGCCGGTCCTAGGGGCAGATACTATGTCCCGCTCAGCATACTACTCGGTGCAATGCGTTTCACCATTCCTTCGCGATTGCAGGGAGGGGAGGTTGAACCGCTCCTGGAACCAATGGCTTGGTAAATTTCCGCTCAATACCTTTATCGCAGTAACAACCAAGGCGGAAGCCTGCAAGAAGGCCGCGTGGCATTATTCTAACAATGGGTATAAGCCGAGCGCACTTACAACGGCGGCAATTGTAACGAAAGATCGCTTATTACGAAAGAGGGTGGGGCTATCGAGAAAAAAATGTATTAGTGCAACAACATTGCTTCTCTGATGGAACGAACAACTGCGGCCGCAGACTAGGTTACTCGATATCTTGCAGGTGAAGAGAGCGAAGATTGTCTCCACATTACCGTCCCCGCACCCCCCCCCCCTCCTCCAAAACATCTTTTCGAGCGAAAAAAACCTGACCACCCAAAAAGCGAAAAAAATTACGAGATGTATGATATGATGACAAAACATTTTGCTCGATGTGGCCGTCCAAAACGCGTACCTTGAAAGCAACGCCTAGCGCTGGTGGAAAGTGCAGTGAGCCCTGGTTACTGTCTTCTCGTGTGAGGACATGAAAAGGCAGCGACTGAAGGCCGCTGTTTATCATCGGGAAGACTCACAAAAGAGCAATGCTTTGAAAACTACGCTCTCGAACTCTACAGGCACCATACAGAGGCTTGGATAATGTTCCGTCTCGTGTTCCAAGAGGCAAAAATGTAGACGGACATGGGGATGATAACTGACTTGTCCGACTGGCTTGAAAATAATTGGAAAGTCCTATTCATGCGGCAAAGGATGGGCGCGCACATGGCGCACCGTATCCGGCACATTGTGCGGCACACGACGTGCCGCCATCTCCTCGCTGCGTTTACCACGCTCTTCTGCCACCGAAAGCAACAAGCAAAACGAACCTGTTGAAAGGGGCATAATTCACGTGCTCACGCTGTTCTATCAGGGCACGTCGCCAGTGTATACAGTTGGCAGTGACTGACCAGGGGCTGGTGTCCCAATGCCGACCTCTCCGTTCTCCGCTTCAAACGATAAGGACAAGTGCATGGCACTGAAGGCGGAATCTACCAAGAATTGCTTCCGTAGGGCACATTTTATACGCTCCGGAACAATGAAGGAGGGTGTCTAACACTCATGCTAACGAACACACGTCCATCTGTGGCAACGTGTCGTCGATGCGCTGCTGGCCCGAGCATATGTCGCCTGGGATGACTTCGTTGGTGCGGGCAATGACGCCGACACCAGAAAGCCTTAAACTGACGAAAGAATAGCACTCTAAGTATGAACACTTCCATTGGAGGTAATCTGATGATAATGTGCACGGATGCTGACCTACCTCGAGCTGCCGTGGAGGCTTCAAACGCGATTAGTTACATGGCGTCCCTAAAGGCCGAACCGCAAGGCAAGCGTTTATTCGGCGTCGGCTCAGCATCTCGGCTACTGGCGTCACCATCATCCGCCTGACTATACCCACTCTTGTGCTAAGGATGCTCCCATGTCTCTAAAATTAACCCTGTCCTTTGCCAGCGGCGGCCACCGTGTGCTTAACATTTTGCCGCTCCCTGCGATGCTTACCTTATCTTGGAATTCACTCTGTTACCGTTAAGGACAAGCGGATAACTTGCCTTCGTATTACATGTCTTGCCCAAGCACATTTCTTCTTGATTTCGACTTGGATGTCATTAACCCACTCTGCCCACTTCCGGTTTCTTAACGTTCCACATATCGTTTTTCTTTCCATAGCTAGCTTTGTTGCCCTTACTTAAGCTTAACCCTTTTTGCTAGCCTCCACGTTTCTGCCCCATAGTTGAGTATCGGTAAGATACAGCTGTAGTATATTTTTCTTTTGAGGAATGTGATAAACTGCTATGCATGATCTTAGACCACCGGCGGTATGACCTCTACCCCATGCTCATTCTTCTAATTATTTCGCTCTCATGATCAGGATCAGCGGCTACCCTAACAGACGTATTCTGTTAACACTTCCTGCAGCTCTCTACCAAATGTCAACAGCGCTTTCTTTGCGAGGCTGTTGAACTTTGGTTTTAAGGCGGAAGCCTTTAATGCCCCATCGTTGTAAGCAGGAGTTCTCGAAATAAGTGTCACGCTTTTCAATTGGTTGAAATGGTGGTGACGTCACAGTGCACGAATTTCAAACTGGGCCAAGCAACCAATTAAAGAAATGGTTTAGTGATGCTCCAAGTAAAATAAATAAAACCCAGTAGGAAATTGGTCGAGTTCGGGAATCGAACCAGGGTCTCCTAAGTGCGAGGCGAGCACGCTAACCACTCCGCCACGCCAGCTCGATGGATTGCAATAAACAAAGGCGGGCCTAGTTAATACGGTGTCATCGTTCACTCCCATCTTACTCCCTTCCCGGACGAAAAAAATAAAAAACAACAAATTAAAAATAAATAAATAAAAACAAATAACTAAAGGACTAAAAAGAAAAAATAAAAAAAAACGAAAAAATCAATGCGAACATCTGCGCAAGGAAAGGCTTTTTCGCCTGCAGCCCTTTAGACAGCCAAAGTGCCGGCTGAATATTTCTGCATGTTATTTTTAGATCCACCGTTCCGCTTTGCCTGTGTAACTCATTGATCGCCCTTTCTAGTTCATTTCCTGAGTACTTAGCAAGACAATGCCATAAGCAAATTACAAATAACTTAGGTATTTTCCATGAACTCTTATCCCTAACTGTTCCCGATCCAGGCCTCGGAGCACCTCCTGTAAACAGGCGGTTAATAGCATTGGGCAGATCGCATCTCCCTGCCTGACACTCTTCGATTTGGAAATTTTATTGCTGACTTTATGTAGTACTATGGTAATTGTGCAGTCGTTGAAATATCTTGCAGGATTTTCACATAACGCTCTTCTACTCCCTTATTACGCAATGCCTTCATGATTGCTGGTGCTGCTACTGAGCCAAACGCTTTGTCGCAAAAATGAAGGCTATATATAGGTCTTGGTTATATTCACCTCATTTCTCTATCACCTGACTGATAGTGTGAAGATGGTGTATTGTGGAGTATCCTTTACGAAAGCCTGGGGGATAATTTGGTTGTTTGAAGTATAAGGTTGTCCTGATTCTATTAACGATTACCTTAGCAAATACCGTGTAGGCAACAGATACTCAGCTGAACGACCTGTAATTTTTCAAGTCCTTCACGCCTCCTTTCAAAATAAAATTGGCGTTCTCAGCTTCTTGCACCCTCGAGGTCATAAGGAATTTTGTATACAGGGTGGCTAGGTAGTTTTTCCAGCACAATTTCCCCTCAGTCCTTCAGCACACCTGATCTTCACCAGCTGTTTTCCCCCTTTTCGTTTCTCCTAGGAATTTTTTAAATTCTTGTTGCCTTACTGGCGGGATGTGCCACTGCTGTGCGCTACTGCCTCTCAATTAACTTTGTAATTGAATCGGATGTTGTATAGATTTGTGTAGAACTCTTCGGCTACTTTACCTGTGTTATCCATATGTAGGGAATGACATTGCGCATACATCTGGTTTTTACCTAAGCCTAGCTTCTTCTCCAGAGGTTTTAGGCTTCCTGGGTTCTTTAGAGCAAGCTCCATTATGTCCATTAAACTTCCTAACGTCGGTTACGTTGCACATGGTGAAATTTGATAGCCTTTCCAGTTCTATTCTGTCTGAGGGGTTGGACCCTTTCATTTTTAGCGTTTCATTACAAATATTTCGTCACCTGAGATCGGTTGCCGGCATCTTGTTGAACTATCCTACAACGCACTACTACTGGTCTCACCGTAACGAAAGCAGTGATATTACCGTTCAGTGTTTGAACAGTAGGATCGTCTTTCTGAGTTAAAGCCGAATATCTGCTGTGCAGCTATATACTGAATTCCTCAACTTTACCTCTTACCGCCAACTCGTCAGCGGTTTCCGCTTTAGTGGTCTCTTCCGTTGCGTCTTCAAGTCTAAGCTAATTCTTGACCTCACCATTCTGTGGTCGCCACAGCGCACCTTTCCGAGGACCCCCACAAACCTAATGTTACCAGGGTGAGCGCATAGTATGAGTCTCTTTCGTTTGTAGTCTTGCCATTGGGGCTTTTCCGCCTCCACTTCCATTTCTCTCGTTTCCAGATAGAGGTGCTCTTGACCTTGAAGTTATTTCTTTCTAAGAACTCGACCAATAACTCCCCTTGCTACTCTGGGAGCCTACTCCATAGTCGCTACCGCCTGCTCTTCTGCCCGCTTCTTGCCTACCTTCGCAGTGAAGTCGCCCATCGGTACAGTGTACTGTAATTTTACTTTGTTCACTGCCGATTTCGCGGCTTCATAGAACCTTTGAACGGTTTAGTCATAATGCCTGGATGTAGGCGCGTGGGCCGGCGCGTCCTTCAGCTTGAATAGCTTATTAGGCGTAATTGCGATAGCTGCCACCGTGTCTTTAATACTATAGAAATCCTCTATTTTGCCAGCTATATCGTGATTGATGAGGAATACCACTTCTAGTTATTGTTTTTCAGGTAATCCATGATAGCACCGTACGTTCCCGCCCCTTAGTAATGTACACGCCTCATTTGTCTTAAGCTCACTAATCCCTTTGTCATTCCATTTAATACCCGCTATTTCCTTGAACAGCACTGCTAGGCTAGTCTCGCTGCATTAGGGTCTAGCGCTAACCGTCACCAGGGTCAGTTTCCAGTGGTGGCCTGCTCAGAGCAAGAGATTTTTAGCATCCTCCGCTACGTAACAGGTCTGACCGCCGCCTTATCCAGTTGTTCCGCAGCTCTTAGGGACTTATGGTAGAGGGGTAATTGATTTCATCATAGAAAGTTGTGGCCAAGTACTCCACCAGGGGGGCCAACTATTTCTCTAGAACCCCGCGATTAGCACGATGCAGCTAATGCCAGTGGAGAAAGTGGTGGTTTAAGCATTCAGATGTCTGCCGAGGCTTCGTTGTTCGGTTTTCATAGTGAAAAAGGGGAGGGAAAGGAATACTTGCTTATTTGCCGGACTACTTGGCGCAGTGACACTACCACAGTGAGAAGGCACGGGGACAAATGCCTGCATTTTTTCCATTTCTTGCCTAGCCTTACCGGGAGTACAGCAGAAAGTTGAATGTCAGATTGAAATACGCACCTGGCTTTCTTTGAAAAGAAGCGCGCAGAGCAGGAGCGGATAGATGACGTCCAGCAACGCTACGGAGGCGGAGGAGACCACGCCAGCCAGCAGCTGCTTCGCGCGGTCGTGGCGCGCAGGGCTTACATACCTGCGCAGAGGTAACTGTCAGTGCAGACACCTGCGAAGGGTATTTCTAATGCTCTGACGCCATCGGACCCGCCGCTCTTACCTGAGGTGTCGAGGAGTGCGCATAATGAGCCGGAGCTTCCCGTGCGCAATCTTTTTGGGACGTTCTCGGACCGTAGGCTCAAGGAAAAGCGGCGGGTGGGCCGACAGTGTCCGCCGCCTTTCAGACTCCCAACGGATGGCTGACCTCGAGACACCGGAACATCTTCTTCTTCTTTGTCTCCTTTTGGTTGGTGTCGTTGTTGTTTTTTGGCTTCTGGTGGAAAGGCACATGCCCACAGCGCGGATTGGACGGGGTGCCTCACACGGGGTAAATGGAATGACGGTGGGAGAATAACCACGTGCGGTAGCTTCAGCTCATTTTCTCCTTTTTTTTTTTGTCGCTGTTGCCGAAAAATATCCCTGCACACTCCGCTTTTCAAGAACGTCATGCCGAGCAGACAACTTGATTTATCGCGGCTGTTTTTCACCAGTCATTCCCGCTTATAACGAAGCTGCATCCGGAGCTGAAGAGGAGGAATTGGACATAACGACAACGATGAATAGTCTATTTAACAGACAACAGAATAGAAAGACAAGAAGATTTAGTTAATGTCGAAATGGAAGGATGGAATACATGAATGAATGAATGAATGAATGAAGACCTAGAAAGAAGGCTTTCTGGATCCTTATATTTGGAGCAGTCGAGATTTAGAACCTCAAGATGTGGGTGCAGGTCCACTATGGATTGCAAGACGGCCACTCGATGATTGCGGTCTGTCGAATTGGCGTCGAAGGCTTCCTGGTTCTGACCCAGTTGTTGATATCACAGGTTTCATCGATGCTGTCGTGGTCAAAGCGAAGGTTCCGGTGGTGAAGTAATCGAGTATGGCGCCGTGAAGATAACACGTAATTGACGAGACAAACTCAGAATTCAAGTCATGGCAGGGCGAAACGCTAAAATAGTATAGAAAACACTGTTTCTAATGCGGCGTTTATTCAATCAGGGCATAAAATGGGGATGGTTATATGAACAAAATAAGGTTGACAAATCTAATGAAGTCTAGAAGCGACCTATAATGCGGTCTCTTCGTCCAAAAACATAGTAGTCAACACCGTCCGGCGAGGGACAGGCTGCAACCGGGTGCAGGATTCTCGTCGGTTTAAATGTTGGGGTGAATCAAGGCAGGTGGCGGCTGCAGGCTTTGTCTTTCGAGGATAGGCGTAAAAGACACCCAAGCCGCAAGAAAATTCCTCGCAAGTGAGGCAACTTTTGAGTAACGGCAGGAGTGAAGTGAAATGACCCGGGTCCTCCAAAGTGCAACTTCCTCTGCACGTGCGCAGTGCTCGCTGTGCTCCCTTACTAAAGGCGAGTGGCTTTTGTTAACAAATATTGGCTGCATATCTTTTTCTTTGCAATGGCGCCTAAAGTATAAGCGTAAGTAGGTCAACATATGGAATTCACCCAACCTTGGTAACTAATGCATAACTGAATTTATTTTCTCATGTGATTTTCGTTTCACATTCAAAGGCTGAACGGTGGGGGTAAGGTCAAAGTTTGGTGCAGGCTATTTGACGCATTAAAAAATTTGCATATAATCACCGCATGGTCTTTTTAATTTGAACAACTCTTACACGCGGCGGCCCCGAGAAATGCAATAAAGGACAAATAAAGAACAGTTTATGATATTGATGTTTTTACGAGACGTAAACCAATCTTGTCATTACATCACCAGGGTTCCAAATCTTTTTATGGTGAGAGGTACGCTTGTCCTCACGGCGTCTAAAAGTTGCGACTTCCATGGATCCAACCAGGTCCCACTGGAAGCCTTAGAAGATATTCTCGTGGACTCCTTACTTTTGACAAAGGCCGTACAGTAACCACCTACCCTAGCACATTACAGATTACTGGAAGATGCAGTAGTCCACTGACGGCTGCGTCGTGCATCGAGATTTTACTAATCACCAGGATGTCAGTACGTTACAGGCAGAAACTGAGGCTGTTTTTGATTCCTCTCATGAGCATTTGGAATTTCGCTGCTCTGAGTACGGAGTTTTACGCGCATCCCGAAGAGGGTCAAGAGCAGCTAACCGCCATCTTAGTAACAGTATCCTTGGCCTCGTAATATCTTACCGCTACCATCGACTAACCATTACGTCATACCTTATCCGGTCGCTTTATATGATCCGCATAACCAGCAACACGAGCAAGAATGCTCGGATACCAGCGATATAACTTATTTTGCACTTCCATGCGCCCAGAATCGCTCGATTATGGACATCAGTCAGTACGAGTAACCTGAGTATATATCTCACGTATGGGCCGCGAACCACGTTAAGCCAATTCACTCCGACTTGTACAAAACAACTCTACTCTTTTTTTAACAACTACAGCCACACTGCCAGCATTTCGGCTTTGAAACAAAACTCAAACTTAGCCACATTTGCATCTCGCCGTTATTTTGTGCGAAAGCAACAGTACACGGGGTCAAAACGAACAACGACGTCCCTGACGGCGACAATGGAGAAATAAAATCAGTATTGCCGCGACTGGGCTTCGAACCCATGGCGGCGCGAATAGATCAGCTCTGCTGGCCACAGCTCGAGAGCACTGTGCTATCGCCGCAACTTTTTTTCTTTATTGCATGGAAGAACTTCCGTAGAAAGGAGGAAAACTTCAATCAGACTGGTTCCCGTCTCAAGTTACCGGGCTGCTTAATAGGGGCCCGCCATAGCCCTAACTCAACACTGAATCCCTATCAAAACATCAAAATTCAGGGAGGCACACACATGCATCTAGGCACGGCAGCCAGCTTGGAGGTTCTTCGCGTGCAGCATATACACTCCTCACCAAAGCACACTGTTCACGAAACACAGATTTGGACGATCTTGGTGGCTCGGCATGTCTGTCCATCATACGGCTTTTCCAAAGACTGAATAGTCCCAACAACATAAACAGATCGTAAGGCACAACAGAGTTTTTGTCAACAGGCAGAAATCTAATAGCGTATGGTGTAATTTCAATGTCCTTCTTAAGAGTTCGTTGTAGTATGTCCCAAAAGAACATGGCATCACGGCACAGGATGAAGCAATGATCAATTGTCTCAGGCACGTTACACAGACGGCAATTCACATTCCAGGGTACAAATATCCCCTTGTTATTAAGAAACGTCTTGACAGGCAGCGTCGCTGTGTGTAGTTTGAAAAAGAACGTTTTCGCGGCTGCCTGAATGTACATCCGCCTAACACGCTTTAGAACACTGATGTGCAAACACCCCAGATAATTTTGAAAGTAGTTCGGACGGCGCGAAAACAACAAAGGCAAAGGAGACACGAACACAACAGGACGGGCGCCAACTTGCAACTGAAGTTTATTGCACCAGACCCCTACATTTTATGCATCACCCCAGCCATATCTCGCAAGCCTATCACACATCAAAACGAAATTGTCATCAAAAGTCCTAACACCGGAAGTAGGCGCAACTATTACAGACAGATATGCATTCTGCACTATACACATGATAACATTTTCCTTATTTTATAAGTCTCGAGATTAGAAGAGCGCGCAACCCACATGAAAGCAATTCTTTCTGAAAAGAAATACAAACGCTTGAACAAGGCAACCAGAGCGCAAACTCAACAATCCTGATTTAACACAAATTTTGATAATGAAAGAATGACCAACAACAAACGCGGAAAATTTTTGGTGGACATGAAAACGTAAACCTTCGGGGAAACCTCCCAGCGTCAATGAACTATTTCTAGCGTCAAAATCATTGAGAAAACCTCCCAGCGTCAAAGATAAAACGTAAAATCTAAAGACAGCCTTCAAGAAAAGCCACCTCAGCGTCACTAATTGAAATTGAAGGCCTACTCACGCATGCGCTTCCCGCTTTCTTAATAAAAAATGCCTCCGCTACTTCCCGCTCAAATCTGTCTTTACCGCTCTTCAAAAAAACTGTTTTGCTCAAATCCGCACTACACCCTTTGCAAGTCTTGCAGTGGTCAGCAAGGAAACTTCCATGTTGTTGGCGCACATTCCGCATGTGTTCGCTGGCCCGTTCATTAAAACATAGACCGGTTTGCCCTATGTACAGAAGACCACAGCTTAGAGGAATCTGATATACCACTTGTGATCTGCATTTCGTGAACTGTTTTTGATGTTTAATAGGGCAAACCGGTCGTTTCTTCTCAGGTTTTCACATAGTGCAAATCTTTGACAACTTTGATGGGGCCGAGAACACAACCTGCACCTGATGTTTGCTTGCTACTTTTTTAATGCCATGGGAAACCTTATGCATGTAGGGAATCACAGGGACCGATTTTTTTCTTGCTTCTAGAAGTTTCTCATCCCGAGGCAACTTCAATCTCTGAACTAACATTTCAGAAACAGCCAAAATCATATGGGGCGGGTAACCGGCTTCATGTAACCTCTGAATTTGGGCAGCAAAGCTCGATGACATCCTGTGATGGCACGACTTTCTTAAAGCGCTCAGAAGGGAATTAACGATTATTGCTCTTTTTACGAGTTTTGAATGAGCACTATCAAACGGCAACAGCCCTTTCTTTGATCTGGGATTGTATGCCCAGCATAGGTGATCCTTCATGAAAACCAATCTAACGTCTAAAAACTGCAGTTCACGATTCACTGGTAACTCCCACGTGAACTTGAGGCCCTGGCTGTTATTGGTGAAGACTGATAACACACTTTCCGCCGCCGAAGCTAGATCGGACTCATGAACATTCTTCATGATAACCAAAAAATCGTCCACATATCTAAAAATGGATACTACACGTGGGTCTATAAGATGACTTTTAATTTGGTTCCCAACAGCTGACAAGAAAATATCACAGAGTACAGGTGCCACTGAAGACCCTGTGCATACACCTTTTTTCTGGACAAAGAAGCTACCTTCAAATGAAATGGCGGTCGAGCCTAAGTAAAATTCTAATAAGGCTACAAAACTGTCACTGCTAATCCCAGCTGCATTTTGAAATTGAACTTCACCTGTTGTGATGATCTTTTCTCTGACCGCGCTTAGGAGTCCATGATGAGGAACAGAGTAGTATAAATCTTCAATATCAATGGAGAAACCAGTGTATTCGAGGGAGGGCAAAACGTTCAGTTGCTGCACGACGTACGAAGAACTGCGAACCATGAAAGGATCATCTTCCACCAAAGAACCGAGGTGCTTCTGTAGGTAGCGACTGACAACGCACTGCCATGTTCCTTTTTCCGATACGATGGATCTTAGTGGCATTCCAGGTTTGTGGGTTTTTACCGTGAAGAATATTTCAAGGAAGCCCCTCTCTTCATCTTTTGCTCGCTTCTTGATGGCATCCAGGTGCAAGTCATCCACGATTTTGAGTGCTTGTCGTTTTCTCGTTCGTGCGTTGAACTTGACCAGTTTGAAGTTTTTGTTGATGGCTGCAACCGCCTTTTGTTGGAACAAACCCACGGGTAGGACAGCAAAGCCACCATCTTTGTCTGCTTGGAGCGCCAGGACACCTTTTTCTTTGAGGGCACTGGACACCTTTTCAAGAGGCGGGTTTTTCGGGGGGTTAGCCCCGACGCACCTCGTCAGGCAGGCGACACCGTCATCTATAATCCTCTCTTTTCCACGCTCCGTCGCATGGCCGGCCACCCTTCTAACCATGCCCAGCAACTCCTGCCGCTTGGCATGAACCGCGAAGCAGAACTTTGGGCCTTTCTCCAAGACTTCTTTCACTTTTTCTGGAAGAACCGCATCTCCAAGGACGACAAGCTTGCTGGGGCGAACGCAGGAAGGTTCCTTATGTTGGCGAAGCAGGCTCGTGACCGCACGTTGCCAGAGAAACTCTGTAGTCCTTGCCGACAAGCTTTTCAATTCTTCTAGCCGCCGGTGCTCTTTTGTCGGGTCTCTTCCGAGAAAAACAAGGACACGTACTCTATCCTGGAACATGCGGACCTGCCTCCAGTGCTCAGACTTGAGAATCTTGCAAATGCGCCTGATGTGGCCCCAAGATGGCTGCAGAACGCCGACAAGGGCCTGCACCTCAAATGGAATGATTTTTCGCTTCAAGCAGAAGGAAAGCACCCGAGACTGGCAAGTAGATACGACAATAAGGTTGGTACACGTAATGACGGGGTCGGTACAGAAACTTGAATAGAGGAAAGGGCCCAATGCAGAAGAAATATGCTCAAGAAGTACTTTGATTTGGGCTAGTTGGTTCATATTTTGAAAGTAGTTCGGACGGTGCGAAAACAACAAAGACAAAGGAGACACGAACACAACAGGACGGGCGCCAACTTGCAACTGAAGTTTATTGCACCAGACCTCTACATTTTATGCATCACCCCAGCCATATCTCGCAAGCCTATCACACATCAACACAAATTGTCATCAAAAGTCCTAACACCGGAAGTAGGCGCAACTATTACAGACAGATATGCATTCTGCACTATACACATGATAACATTTTCCTTATTTTATAAGTCTCGAGATTAGAAGAGCGCGCAACCCACATGAAAGCAATTCTTTCTGAAAAGAAATACGAACGCTTGAACAAGACAACCAGAGCGCAAACTCAACAATCCTGATTTAACACAAATTGTGATAATGAAAGAATGACCAACAACAAACGCGGAAAATTTTTGGTGGACATGAAAACGTAAACCTTCGGGGAAACCTCCCAGCGTCAATGAACTATTTCTAGCGCCAAAATCATTGAGAAAACCTCCCAGCGTCAAAGATAAAACGTAATATCTAAAGACAGCCTTCGAGAAAAGCCACCTCAGCGTCACTAATTGAAATTGAAGGCCTACTCACGCATGCGCTTCCCGCTTTCTTAATAAAAAATGCCTCCACTACTTCCCGCTCAAATCTGTCTTTACCGCTCTTCAAAAAAACTGTTTTGCTCAAATCCGAACTACACCCTTTGCAAGTCTTGCAGTGGTCAGCAAGGAAACTTCAGCAAGAAACATAAAAGAAAGAGAGAGGATGCCTGGACCAGCAATGCTTTGCCAGGCTTAACGCCAATTCAAAACAAATGAAAAATAACTAAATGTTCCAAAGAAGAGCAAAAAAAAAATTAAGCGAAAAACAGAGCATTAAAAAAAAACTCATAAGAAAAGGAAACAAAAGACTTGTCATAATAAGTTAGACGCAGGCAGATAGCCACCAAAGCCCAGCGTGCAGTCAGCGAAATAAATAATAGTAATAAAAAAAGAGAAAACCCAAGTCACTGCAAAGTCATTGTCACCGTAACAGTCAAAGAAAGCACTGAGCGCCGGCCACAAAATAAAAATCAGAAAAATAAAAATATAATCAAGACAAAAGAAAAAAAAACCGAAGTCACAGTCACTCAGTCAAGGACACAGTCACAGTCACGCAGTCAAAACAGAGTCGCAGTCACACAATCAAGGACGTAGTCACAGTCACAGTCACGCCACGACAAAACCACCTATGCTCAATAAAGGAGCACGGGGCGCTCCGCTGTGCAAAGCTTGGGGAAGATAGATTAGAGGAAAGAGAGAAATCAGCGTGAATAATTTGGAATTGTACTACTTATGAGGTGAACCATTTGAAGGAGAAGAGCACAAGCAGCAGGGTTTCGGAGAAAGGAGGGGTAAACAGATGGTGTGATGTCCGATGAGCAAAAAGATTTTAAACGAGAAACTAAAGGAGCAGTAACGGAACAGTCCCGGAAGTAATGACGGATATTTTCACATAACAATCCACAGGAACAAGTTGAAGACGGAGACAGGCCAAATCTTTTAAAATAGAACGGAAATCTACCATGCCCAGTAAGTAACGTTATTAGAGGATTCCTGGGTAGACGAATAAGGGGAATGTTAAGTGTATCAGGGATCCAGTTGAATAGTTCAGTGCCACCATTATTCTCGCGCCAAAAAAATGCTCCATTAAAGAAGTGAAGAATGATGCAAACGGGAACGAACGCAACGGCGTGAAAGGGTAGAAATATGTAAACTTCCAAACTGGCCGGCACTACCAGCAGCTTGGTCGGCTAACTCGTTTCCAAAGATTCCAGAATGACCCCGGATATGAAATAAAAGAAATGGGGCTAAAGAAGACAAATGATAGAGATCTTTCTTAATTGCAATAATAGTCGGATTGTAAGAAGTAACTGAAGACAGCGCAGAAAGCAGAGATAGAGAATCAGTGTAAAAATGAACAGGCGTAGAGGGAGGGTTGTGAATAGCATAAACAACAGCAGAATGAAAGGCTACAAGCTCAGCGGCATAGGCGCTAGAGGGTGGTTCTAAAGAGAGACGGTGTACATAGACAATATTTTGTGTTGAGCTAAGAACAACAAGTGCTGCACCAGCTAAGCGAGGAGTGAAAGACCCATCAGTGTAAATATGCAGGGCACGTTGACAAGAAAATAATACAGCTTCTTGAGAACTAAGTTGAACAAAAGAAAATTTTAATTTTAATGAGGGATGGTCTGACCAGGGATCAAATAAAGGTTGAATGTGAGAGGGATCGTAAAAAGTATTGCCGTACACTACGGGTTGACGTAACGTGAAAAGCATAAACTCTGCGCATAACTGGTCCTGATACATAGGCAGAGGAAGAACGTTTGCAAGAACATGAAGAGCAGCGGTTCGCGTAATATGATAGGCACCAGTAAGAGCCAGAAGGGGAATTCGTTGAAGAGATAAAACACGATCTCTTAGCCGAGAAAGGGGGCAATGAAACCACCAAGCTAGGGCGGCATAGGTAATTGTAGGGAGAATAACCTGATGATAAATTTGGCGCATATGAGAAGGAGAAACACGAAAATGGAAATGGAACCAATTAAGGAGCTTGGTGGTAGATACAAGAATTTTCGTTTGCAAATAATTAACATGGGTAATAAAGCTTAAATAAGAGTCAAAGACAACACCTAATAATTTAATACTCGGTTCACACTTGAGACTGTAAGCGTCTAGTCGAATAGTCGGCTTACGCTTGTGTAACGCCGGAGCTCCATTAAAAAACAAAACATAAGAACACTTTTCTGGGTTTAACTGAACGCGGGACGTGGTACACCAGTTTTGAATTAAAGTTAAAACATTTGAGCCCAGCGTTCACAACTCGCGGCTAGTTTTGCAGGGATGAGTACAATGGTGTCATCTGCATATGCCTGAATGTGGATAGGTGAGGGCACAGGAAGGTTTAGGAGATCATATAGCAAAATGTTCCAAAGCAGTGGCGAAAGTGGTGAACCCTGCGGACTGCCGAGGGAAGAAGGCACAGAAAGAGTACAAGAAGGAGATTGATAGGTGAAATGGCGGTTATGAAGGAAAGACTCCAGAAGGGAATATAGATTTCGAGGGCAACGATGTTTTCGTAAAAAATGTAAAACCAGAGGGTGCCAAACACTATCAAATGCTCCTCTGAAATCCAGAGAAGTTAGAACCACAGGAATTTTTTTTTGTTTATAACTATGTATGAACTCCCGCAAATGATATAGAGCCTGAACAGAACTGCGACCATGCGTGAAACCATACTGATTTCTATGAAGTAATTTATTTTGGCGCAGGAAGTAATACAGCCGACCATATAGTAAACGCTCGAGCACCTTACCGAAACACGAATTAATACAGATCGCTCGGTAAGAATTTGGAAGGTGCTTTGGTCTGTTCGGTTTGGAAATAAAAGTAATTCTTCCAATTCTCCATGTCTGCGGAAAGTAACCCAAGTGCAAGGCAGAATTAAAGAGGGAGACGAAAAACAAGGGATGAGCGTTAAACAAGGCGACAACAAAACGGGGAGAGATAAGATCAGGCCCTGGAGAAGACGACAAATCTAATGAATTGATGACAGCTTCGATCTCCGCAGCAGTGAACGGTAAATCTTGGACAGAGTTATTCTAAGGCTGCGCAGTAATGTCCCGAACATGAGTATGAAAAGGCAGATCACGGGAAGAATCATCTGTAGCGACGTGAGTACGAAGGAGCAACTGTATAGCGTCAGGAAGCGTTTCAGTATATGTGCCATCAGCGTACCGTAGAGGAAGGATAATGGAAGGGCACCTGAGCTTGCCAAAAGCATGTTTATATGGCTTACCAAAGATATATTTACGTGTAGCTGTGGAGCAGATCTCTTTTATATAACTATCATGTGTGGTTCTGACGTTAGAGCGATACTTAGCAAGAGCTTTATAATAAATTGAACGGTGAAGAATTCTCAGCTGTGGGTCGGAAATGCGTTGAAAACGGCGACGAAGAGCGCGCACACGGGACCTCTCCATGCTCAAATCAGCCGTCCACCAAATGGAACCCTGGGGAAAATGTGGTTTAACCAAACGCAAGTTTTTCTTGTAAAGTGACATAAAGGTGGCGTTAAATTTTGAGAGGACATGATCAAGAGTACACGCCGAATGAAACTGATAATTGTAAAAAGACTTGAACCAAGGCAACGAAGTTAACTGGGAAATTAAGCGGCTGGAGCTGGCTCTGGTGAGCCGCTTGAACGGCGACAACGGTTGGGAAAGAAAAGGATATGTAATAAATCTGTGTTCGGAAAGAGATAAATCAGGAATGACTTCTTTCCCAGGAGTAGCCCTTTGCAAGCAAACTAGGTGAAGCGAGACTAATGTCAATCCAACTGGAAGCGTATGGAGTTTCATAAGTTGGTAAAGAGTCCGGATTATTCAGAAGAACCAGGGCATTAGAAGCCGCAAAAGCTTCAACATGAGTTCCTCTAGCATCAGTGGTATTGCCACCCCATAAAATGTGTTTTGCATTAAAATCACCGCAAATGATAATTTTGTCAGTGGGTGAAGTGGTGAGCAAAGCCAGAGATACTGTGATATCCGCGTGAGGCGGTACATATACTGCTACAAAAAGGAATTGATCAGTCGATGTCGATTATAAGATGGAAACAACTTCAGGAGAAATTAAAGTAGGGAAGATACTAAAGGTAGGATTGTGTAGCAATATGACACACCGAGGATTTTCGGGAGACAGGATTTTGTAAAAAGTGGAGGGAATTCCTACAAATTCGTTATGGGTAGTAATATATGGATCTCCGACAGTGGTGATTGTGATATTATTGTCCAAAATATATTTAACCATCGGGGCAGTCGCACACCGGGTGTGATCCAAATTGACTCGGAGAAAATTGATGTGGTCGGGCGGAGGACACGGGGTTACATGAGGAGCGCTACGAGCCATAATTGGTGCGGGAACGTATTCGCTCCGTACGTTCACGCAAGAGTGAACAAGAGACATGCCCGGCAGGATGATCGGACGGGCGACCGGCGGCCGCGCAAGGGGCGCACTTCCGTTGGGGATCCTGGATGGAAGTTGGGCAGGCCGCCAAGGCATGTGACCCCGCACAGCGGGTGCAACAAGCATTTGAAGGATCATTTTTCAACGTGCAAGCCGTCAAAGCGTGGCCATATTGAGCGCAATAAGTGCAGAGCGGCACATGCAGGTCTTCGCGCACCTCAACTGAAGTCCACCCGAGGGTCACGCGACGTGCCTCGCATAAACGGACGAAAGCAGGAGGATCCACCTCGAGGACGTGGACGAACTGTCCGGATCTTTGGGGAAATGAAAGTCTGACCTTATAGGAGGATGGGTCCAGTTGAAGATTAGGGTTCCGGCGGTTGAGTGCCGTAACTAGATCCTGTGGCCGCACGTCGGGGTCGACCCCTGCCAGGCGAATGTGCGGGTTCCTCTGTCGCGGGACACGGACCTTGATCGCGGTTCTAGTGGCTTCGATGCGGGTAATGGCGGCCTTGAGACGGTCGAGGTCTGCAGGGTCACTGGAGGCAACCGTGAGGGCACGAGGGGAAGGCCGAAGGGCAACAGCTCCGATTCATTCGGCCTCGGGATTGATGTTTTCCCTAATCAATGCAGCCACCTCACGGCCGACGTCTGCTGAAGCCGCGACGGAAGTTAAAAACATCTGATGCGGCAGGGGGTTCGGTCGAGTGTTCCCAGCAGGTGGAGGCTGTGGCTGGCCAGGGGTCGCGTCCAGGGCTGAAATTCAGATGTCCCTCTAAACCGGAACCGGAGCACCACGCAGGGCATCTGCGAAAGTCCGGGGGACCAATGCCTCCTGCCTCAGGTCGCGAAGTTCCGCCTCAGCCGCGGTGACCCTAGCAGACATCTCCGCAAGCTGTACTTTAAAGGCGTCCAGCTCGCGCTCTCTGGCTTGCAATGCGGTCTGCAGAGTCCTTGAAAAATTGGTCTCGGCGACCGCGCACACAAAAAAATGCGCCGTTTGGCGGTACAGGTCGCAAACCAGACACCGTAGGACTGCGCGAGCTGCAGGGCCTATCTTATTGTCTTTGTCCAAGATCGCTGTCATTAGCTGTTCGTGAGCCCGCATGGCAACAGCGGCCGTGCCCAACTCCAAGCTGGCGGGTTGAGGCGACTCCGGAAGCCTTGCTGGCTGCGAGAGACCAGGCGACCACAAGACCTGGGAGACTCCAGGTTCTACGGGGGCACAGGAGGCGCCTGCGGAATGGTGTGCAAGGGCAGGATCCTGAAGCACGCCAGCGTGCAAAGGGATGTCCGTGTGGTGGTCCGAGGACTTGTCCGAGGTAGATCCAGGATTTGCCGCACACGAAGAAGAGCCGCTCGGGGATGGCGGGCCATCTGGAGTAACCCGATCGGCCATGGCCAAGCTGGCAGCTGGTAGGCCTAACCAGCCAGCCGCCAGAGACCACAAGCCGCCGAAAAGGGCCCCTCCGAGTAACAGGATGTGCCAAGAGGCCGTGAAACTCCTGCGCGCCTGGTCACGGGTACGCATAAGAACGGGATGCTTGGCAGCTTCGTGTCGAACCTCGTAGCAGCCAGCTTATACCCGTGCCACATGGCCTGATTTAATGCCATTCAGTGCTTACTGCCTGAAGTTCTAATGGCATTTGTGCTGTGCCACACGCATAAATTTAATGGCATAAGCCTTACTGCCATTCGCGACCTACTGAGTGACCTATAACTCATTCGCCCGTGCAATGCGTACTCTCGTTCCCATTATGCACGCAGAAAAGCATAAGTAACAACTTCCTAACCAGTAGCAAATGGTTAATTCGTAACGTTTTCAGATGAAGCATCTATATATGCCGCGTTTTCGACGTGAAGAACGCCATTTTATCCAGTCTTTCTCACAGGTACTCTTGACATGTGTGCCGACATGCGAGTGTTTGGCTACTTTTTCGACTTGTAAACCAAGAACAGCCGTATTCTCTGGGAAATCAATTTTACATCACGTTTGAACAGCATTCAAGATATATTGTGCTCACTAGCACTGCTTACATTCCGATGAAACTTTTGAGTGCCTTGCAAGCGTTATCGCCATCCTGCTTTCGTTAATGGCATTAAATGTGAACTTGTAGCACCAACTCCAAAAACAAAGGCATTAAAAAAACTTAATGTCTGAAGCATTTACTGTCATTTGTTGTGCCCGTGTCGCACGGGTATTAATCGTTGCTCATTAAGAGGGCGTGGGCCTTCTCTCACCTTTCTTCGCGAAGAGTGCAGGGGTTGCTGCTTTCGAACGAACAAGGCAGTGCATAAAAAATATTTGCACCAATAGCCGTGTGGCTAGTGAATCGGTCCAGTGCGAAATAAAACAAAATACTCCAGGCAGCGGTAATGAGAAAAGAAATAAACAAAAATGAAAAATGAAATGAAAGGAAAGAAACTAAGAATTATAAAAAAAGTGTCTTGAAACAAACTACAACCTTGAAGTAACACTTGACAGTTGACAGTTATTTTATTTTATTTTCTCACTATACAGTGAAAAAGGAACCAAGGGAAAAGCCGCTCAGGCATGGCTTGAGTTGTCCTTGGCGACTCAACAAGCACTGACAGCAGTGAGAACAGCGCAAAAACAAAGCAAAATACGCAACAATAAAAATGGAATCATACCAAGTGTTACAAACATGCAACTTCTTAAAACAAACTACACACACCAGTTTAGCGCAAATCACATGGCACACAAAATAGAGTAGGATTCAGTAGTTTCAACAGGTGAACATGGCAATCAAATCAGAAAATGTCAGTTTAGCAATGTCGATACCCTGATTTATGTAGTCATTTAAGAAAGCAATTAAAAAAGCAATTCATAAGAAAGCAATTCATCAGAATAAGAAAGCAATTAAGAAAGCAATTAAAAAAGTGGCGAAAAAGAAAAGAACCACCGAGTGATAAGGAACAGCCAAGAAAAGTTGACAAAGGTCAACAAACCTTTAAAAAAGGTGGGGGTCAGGGCCCTTCCTGGTTTCTAATAAAAAAAAAGTTGCAGCAGACCTTAAACATATTTGCAAGGTTTACAATAATAGGCACTGTGTTCCAGTTCCAACTTTTGGGCCGGAAAATTGAACTAAGCGTTCCCAGTATGCACTGCGACTGGCAGGCAAATTGAAGTTTCTGTTTACTGCGTGTCTTGTGTTATAGTATGGCAATAAGCAAGAACTTACTGGCAGAAGAATATTACTAGTAATATTGTTTTTAATCAATGCACACATTGCAATAAAGTATGGATTCAAATGGCAATACGCTATGCGCCTTATGTCGACAACTGAAGCCATTGATTGAAGCCGCAAGGGCAATTACATGCAATGCTCTCTTCTGCAGTCCCTGTATAGGAACTAAATAGGTTGTGTATGCTGGACCCCATGATTCGCACCAGTAGCTAATGTCACAGTGAAAAAACGCAAAGAACAAGTAACGGACTACACTGTACGGAAAAAACTGCTTTGCCTTAATAAGTGCATAGCAGCTAAAAGCTATCTTTCTAAGCACCTTTTTGATGTGTTCTTGTAAATTCAAGTGTCGGTCAAAGATGACGCTGAGGTATTTGTAAGAATAGAATACACCTGCTGAATTCTAAGGTTGTTTTAATGGCATGTGAATCGTATCGTTGCCAATGTTCTTGTCCTAGAGGGGAATACTAAATATTTAGTTTTTTCTACGTTTATTGTTAAGTGGCTTGCACAAAACCATGAGGAAATTTTAGACAGTTAAGATGTCATCAAGTTTTCCAGTTCCGAGAGCGATTCAGCTGAGAAAAAAAGAGCGGTGTCATCCGCGTAGATTAGGGCCTTTGGAAATCGGACGGCTTGCGGGAGATCATTCACGAAGATAGAAAAAAAAAACTGGACCCAAGGCCTGCCATTTCTTCGCCGTTTTGTCCTTTGAAGCAAAGAGTAAAGAACATCTGCACCATACTCGATCGCATTGGACATTCCGTGAATAGCAGTGGATACACAAGGTGAAAAATTGAAGCCTCCAGAATCGCCGTTGCTGAATTGAAAAGGCGTGCCTTTCTGCTAACAGTTATGGTAATCGAACATAGCTTTTTCCTTCTTCCGTCCCGTTTTTCGTGCGTTGCTTTTTTTCTTCCTTAAATTTCCCTGAGCAGAGACGGTGATGTCTAGCTCACGCCGGGGAGACCAGCTCAGGCTGATTAACCGTGCAAGACCGGCAGGAAAACCCAAAGGCTTTTGGAATGGAATGAGGGCCCACCCAAGTGACCTCGATTTGTTCTGTGCATTAAATGTTTTTCTCAATCACTCGACAAATCCCCGGAGAAGTAACCCCCACCTAAGTCCCGTGACCTTGCGGCGTCGTCATAACCTACCCACCGGATTGTGAGCGAAGTGACCACTCTGGCAGGAGGCAGTTAAACATTCATTTACCACGCAGGGTTGCTCGTGAAGAGTAAATTTGGTCTCACAGCCCCCGCCAGTGACAGCACCTGCCGTCGTAGGACAGTCATGCATCAGTTAACATCTGCTCCACTGCGCCAAGAATAGTATGAGGACTCCCAGGGATCTACTATTAAAAGCCGAAAACAAGCAATTCTGCATGTAGGAAATAATAATAAATAGGTTTCTGTTAACCTTCACTTGCACGTGGCAGATATTGTTACGACTTGGTGCATCTCAGTCTGCTGCCTCTCTCGAGCAGACCTGACCGAAGAATGGTCGATGCGACGGTAAGTGAACTGACGTTTATATACAATATTTACAAGGCTTTTTACAAGATATGTACGACAAGGGCCATGAGCACAACGGGCTTGGACGAGGCCCTGCGGAGAGCGTCTCTCTGGCACGATGGCGTGTCTGCTGCCCGTCTGCTACCGCGTCTCAGTGCGGCTCTCCTCTTATAGCCGCCGGTGACCGTTGCGTTCCTCTGCACCCGGCGTTCCTCTGCTCCAATAAGGTCACGCCACAGGCCACCGCTCGGATTGGCTCGATGCGACGCTAGTGTGGTGGAGGAGGAGGAAGGGTCAGCCGGCCAGCCAGGACGACGCCATGCCATGGCGGCGAGTCCGTGCCTGCTTTGCGCGACGGCGGGCGCACAGCTCTAGTTCCCCGACAGGCCAGCGGAATGAGGGTTCAGGAACAACAGCACCCCCGCCGCCAGACAATGTGCCACGAAGACGAGCTGCTTCCGCGTGGCTCGGATGTGGGGCGCGCTTGAACACCAGGCTCCTCCCAGTTCCCGTCCGGTGTTCAGCCGCAGGTGGCTCCATGCTCCTTTCCGTGGACAGGCCCCGCTCGCAGGACAGGATCGCTGTGCCTCCGCCTTATCACCCAGGTGTCTGGACCAGCTTCGCTCGGTCCTCCGGAAGAACTTGCTGCTCGACACCGGTCGTGCATGATTCTGCACCTTGCCAAGTATCGACCGACAACAGGCAACACACAACACGAGCAAGAGCCCTCTGCCACCCGTCAAACTGCCAGACTCTAATGTCACAAAACTCGGCTGGCTACATTTATGCCCCCCTTTTTTGTTCCCTCTTCAACAAGAGACACATGTGGGACACAAGAACTCTAAAGTAATGAACTCAAAGTGCCAAACGCATGTAACACACGAAATAAATGAATCGACAATAAATTTGGGTCTCTTGAGATCACTTGGACAGGATAACCATCGGCTGAGGTCACCAATGAGGACATCAATTTTGCCCCAATTTACGAGCGGACTTGACAACCGTTCACAAAGTGACAAAATATGTCACGAGACGTCGAAGGCAGCCTTGCTCAGAACGCACGGCTTAGTGCGTCTACGTCAGCGTTTAACTCGCTTCTAACGGACGTCAATCAATACTCACTACCGTGCAAGCTAATGTCGCTGCCTCTTTCGCTGTAGCTGCGCTTTCCTCTCTCTCCGTACTTGTCCTTCGAGGTTCTACGGGAAGAAGACAAGAGCGAGTTAGTTTCCCTCACTGACAACTTGTCCCTTTCCTTACGCTTCTCACGCCAGTCGCAGCGCTCAATTCCGAGCGCGCAACGCTTCCGGTGGGACCGTTCTTTCTTTCTCTTTGTTTCTGGCGGCAAGTGAGACCTTTCACGAGTCTTCAATTTCACGCGCACCCGTCCTTTTCGGTCGATGCGAGGTTCGCATCTACCCGGACTTTTGATTTTCCGCTTACAAAATGGCGTCCTCTCAACTCGCGGCTGTCCATCGCGATAACTATGCTTGGCGGAGCACTTAGACGCTTCCTTCTGGCCAGTTTACTTGTTACCTGTGTCACTACGGCCCCGTACAATCTTTCGCTTCATGAGCCACACACGCGTTTTCACTGCGCGCGCGTGCCGTGTTCTGTGGGACCGTGGTTTCTCACGTGACCGCAGCGGAAAATGACAGCCTGCATGACAGCCTGTGCCCTCGCACATTTCTTTAGCTCCGATTCTAACGCTAGTTTCGGGGTTGACAAAGTGACGGACTTTGCTGCAGTCACTTTGCCAATGACGCTGGCGCTTCCGATGGTGGCAACGCGTTTCTGCGCGTGTGCCCTTTCTCTCTTTTCGAAGGCACCACTCTTTCTTATGCCTGCCTTTCATCTTTCGGTGGCAACTCTCTTGCTTGCCTTTCCTCTCCTTTCGGCAGCACCACTGTTTCTCCTGTTTGTTTATCACCTTGTTTGTTTATCACTTTCCTTAATTGGCGGTTCCTTTCCTCCAGGTCGCAGCTTTCTATCTTGAGCTTTCCTTTAATTTTCTCCTGTGGAAGCGCATGCTGCTCCTGTCGCCTAGGTTGCTGCTCTCTGATAATATCACTCTGATTCTCGGCCGATTCACGTGCGGTACCTGGCTCACGTCTATCTATGGCGGCTGTACTTAATTCCTCAAACCTGTGCTCTTCCGCCTGAGCGTCCCTTAGTGGGTATCCGGCCTCATCTTTCTCGGATGGAATGGCGTCTGCAACCCCCATGGCGTCTGGAATGTTCTGAAGTCCACTGCCATTAAGCACCTTAGCTACTTCAGGCGCACACGAACTAGCGTTCTCTCCCGACATGAGTGCTGGCACGCAGCTCTCGTCATGCTCCTGACGCGTTCCACCCGATTGCAGATGACGGTCTGCCTTGGACTCAGTTGCGGCGTTTCCGCTACTGCGGCTGCTTACCGGAGTGTGACTAAGCTCACAGCGCTGCGAAAGCATGAGACTCGTTTTGCATCGATCGCCGTAAACACTAGCGTCCAACTTAGCGTCCGCAAACTCTATATACGTCCGAATCCGTTGACCGAAAGGGTCGGGTTTCTGCGTTTCTGCCGAACGCGATGAACAACACGGTGTGTCATCCACTTAGTCTTCACTAGCATTGGCACTGGCCTTTTCATTAATGTCCGCCGAACATCCTCTCTGCCATTCCCTGCACCTGCTCCTGCTTTTGAAACGCTAGGAGATCCAATTTCCTTCAACTCCGCTCCAATCTCAATGGGCGAGACGTCTGTAACCGCATCGTCCGATGCTGTGGCTACCTTATCCGAGGATAGAGAGGTTTGCTCAGTTCGCGCACGCGGGGCATTTTCCACTGTTATAGCAGCAGTCACATCTGCCACGTACAGACAACCTTCTTCTGTGCCGCACTGGCAGGGCTGCTCCACAGCTATGCACTCCACCTCTGTGTCACGGTCGTCCGAACCTTCCGCATTTTCCACCCATTCTAAAATGTCGGCTTTAAGCTGGTAGGGAAAATCGTAAAACGATTTGGTACTATTTTCCTCTCGCTGGTACCTTTGGCGAAGGTCCGCCGGTGACACGTCATATTTCATCAGTAAAAAGCATTTCAGCCCATCGTAGTCTGCCAAGCCGCCGTCCAACAGGCGCTTGTTAACTTCATACGCTTCGCTGGAAAGAAGGGCTACGAACTCCTGTGCCCAAATATTCCGCTCAACGCCCTTTCTCTCGCAGACGCGCTCAAACTCCGCTAAATACTTCGCCATATCTTGGGCGATCACGAAGGGCCGTGGCCTGTCTCTCGGCTGCCGGCCGTTGGACTCATGCAGAACGGACAATGCTTCAATTCTCTCGCAACTTATCCGTTGCGCTTCAAGCTCTAGTACCATAAGTTTCCGAACGCGAGCACGCCGTTTTATCTCAAGCTGCTTCCGTATTTCTGCCTCTTCGCGCCAACAGCTTTCTTTGCCCTCGCGATCAAAGCGTCCCTTGGCCTCGCGTTCCACGCGTCCTTTGGCCTCGCGCTCACGGCGTTCTTTCGCCTCCTCGCGCTGACGGCGTTCTTTGATCTCATCCCAGGCCTCGTTGGCTTCCTCAGCCGTTACTTCCTGTGCCCGCATGATCTCAAGGATCGCATGTTTTCGTTTCGTGGGGCCCAAATCAGTGCCCAACTCTTCGCAAATTTCGAGGAGTTCCTTCACTTTAAGGTTCTCCATCGCACACAATAGCCTCTTGCTGTTCGCCCTTTGCTTAATATTCCCTTGCCGTTCACTACTATAGCACTACTAGCATGAAACGCGCAAGCAATGTTTTACACCAAAGCCTTGTTAATACCCTCAGCACCCGCTTTCGTTTCAAAGCGCTCCGACTTGGCTCGAAACAGCAAAGCTCTCTCAAGTGCAACACCCAGCCCTACTCTAGACTACAATCCCGTGTGCTAGAGCAGTCTGGCGAATTGAGGGGAAAACATCAGGCTCTCACCGCGCCGAGGTAGCTGACGCCGGTAGATCCCGCAGCTGCCATCCACTGTTACGAATCGACATCCCACCGCTGCCACTACTGTTGCGCTTTAGCACCCCACCGCTGCCACCAATGTTACGACTTTGTACGTCTCAGTCTGCTGCCTCTCTCGAGCAGACCTGAGCGAAGAACGATCGATGCGACGATGAGTGCACTGAGGTTTATATACAATATTTACAAGGCTTTTTACAAGATATGTACTACAAGGGCCGTGAGCACAACGGGCTAGGACGAGGCCCTGCGGAGAGCGTCTCTCTGGCACGATGGCGTGTCTGCTGCCCGTCTGCTACCGCGTCTCAGTGCGGCTCTCCTCTTATAGCCGCCGGTGACCGTTGCGTTCATCTGCACCCGGCGTTCCTCTGCTCCAGTAAGGTCACGCCACAGGCCACCGTTCGGATTGGCTCGATGCGACGCTAGTCAGCAGGAGGAGGAGGAAGGGTCAGCCGGCCAGCCAGGATGACGCCGTGCCATGGCGGCGAGTCCGTGCCTGCTTTGCGCGACAGCGGGCGCACAGCTCTGTTTCCCCGACAGGCCAGCGGAATGAGGGTTCAGGCACAACAATATGGAACCAAGACGAAAAGGTGCATTTCAGCAGCTTGGGTGCGTCTGCTGTTCCACAAACAAAACATGCTTATGGAGGAGGGAAGAATAAAACAAAACTAAAGCCGGTATACACATGCAGCGTGATCACGGACCCAACTGAGGCCATAACGAATACAACGCAGATAGTATGTTTGAATATCTCTACAAAAGAATCTCACATTATGCACGAGGTAAACTGTCATACGAAATAATACGCAAAGCGCAGATATACAGGAACAGGTGCAGATAAGCGCTGAGAAAAGTCTACTCGTTCCTAATCACAAAATCAAATTTACAGTCTTTAAGAGAAAGGATGAACGTTGCTTACATTTTCTGGTATTTGTGGACTGTATCTTATGTTAGGAACTGCAATGCTCGTTTGCCATAATTAGTTCGGGTGCGCGGAAAAATCAACTTCTCGGAGCCTCGCGTAAAACTTTCAGATTCAGGCGTTGGTTCAGCTAGAGTACTGAGAAAATCACACTATAGGCTGAGAAAGGTTGAGACGATGGTCATAGATGTGATGAACAAGTACAAACTTACATTTAAGGAAAAACCTTCGTGTGTGATCACTGTAACCAGCTACAGAAAAAGCCGAATTCCTTTGTTTTGCATACCTAATAATTTGTTAACATTACTTTTTTACGTTGCTGACAATACTAGATTGCAGTAGTTCAGGTGTGATTTTTACTTATGCAAGGCAAAGTAACGATTTTAGTCGATAGGAGTTTTCGTATCGACATCTTGATAGAAAACCGACTGTCACTGATAGTTTCTTGAAAACAAGTTTACCTGATCATTCCATCTTATGCATGTGTCAAAAACGACGTCAAGGAGCTTAACATTTTCACCGATTTCAACATTATTATTACCAAGTCGAACTGGAATGTTATTAATCGATGAAAAAGCAGAAGTGGAATATTAGTAATAACTGCAAAAATTAACTCTCCCAAAGAATGCCGCGTTTAATTTTTTCGTGTATAATTTAAAGCTATTCGATGATGATGATTATGCATTTTTGTGGCGCAAGGGCATCTGCGGCCAAAGAGCACCACGGCACGAGCTATTTTCTTCTACTCACGGTGGGGTCAGAGACCCATTTCCCAAACACTTCGCAATAAATATTCCGGTAATCAGAGCAGAGGATGGCTTGTACCCATTGTATCAACGGTGGGTACCCGGTGGCACTGGGGTGTGAACCCCTCACCTCCCGCTTGTGAGGCGGATGCTCTGACCGATAAGCCACCGCTATGGTATGTTAAGCCATTCGATGTACACAGTTCCGCAAACGGGTCACTCAGGAAAAGACTGGCATCGTCAGCGTACCGCATCTTTTATGGCGTATCCTATATTGATGATATCATTAATATAAACATTAAAGAGGAAGAGACGCCACAGTTAGTGAATTTGAAGCTGGTTTTGTTTCCGTCAACAGAAGTTGCCCGTTAACGTTCTGCTATCCATGAGCCAAGTAAATTAAGTCACGCACCAGAAACACCTCATGTTTGTAAGTTATGGAGAATTATATAGTGATTGGGAAAATAAAATAGTTTAGTAAATTCCACAAAAATTCTGTGTTCTTTAATTCAATGTTTTACAGTATTATTTTTATATATTCTAGTGAGGCCGGTTCAGTAGATTTACCTTTCGAATCCAAAGTGGAAATTAAAATTTGTTCTGACAGTAAGCACTTCATAGTAGTTGTCACACCTAATTCAGGCAACAAATTAGTTTTAAGATCTGTTTTAGGATACATTGCAACACCTCTCCACATGAAGGAGGATTTACAAGGAAGTCTGTATAGCCAGGAAGTACCAGAAAATCATCCTCACCAGCAGCGCACATTTCGGTTAACAAAATAACGTCAAAGTTGTGTTCACTTTCTTCAGAAAAGTAATCAAGGTTGTCACATTTATTTTGGATTCAACTAACGTTCAGCTGTAGCACTGAAAAATTACCTATCAAGTCCCAACAGTGATTAAATTGGTGGGGAAGTAGTAGCTCCTAGTAATGCATGCTTGATAGTGCGGTTAAGAGGTAAGCACGGCAAGGTCACTGTCAGACCGAATGACAAAAGCGTTATGACCTTGCCGCTTCCTGACGAGCACGTTGCAGTTTGCAGGCCAAGCGAATTTTAGAGTCAACCTGCTTTGCCCGATCTTTGACGAAGAAAAGACTTTGCGCATGTGTTTTGTCATGTTGCAAGCGATGCGCACACGGCGGTCTTGAGGGCTCAGCGTCAGGTTTGCGGCAATCCATTTATCTCTAGTTTCTTTTTAGCGGATACGCACACTAACTCCGGACGTCTTGCTGTTTTTGGCGGGCAACCTCTGAACATCCATAACGCCTTCAGGAGCAAGCAGATCACGGTGCAGTTTTGAGCACACGTCACTGACCTTTGCCAGCAAGTATAGCTTTTCGCTGCAAACGATACCTTGGAAGTGAAGACCGAGTCGTCTACTACGCCATTCCAGATCTCCAATATTATTTTTCATCGCAGCCAATTCAGAGGGATCACTGTTCTGTTCCAAGCTGAGCACTCGCTCTTTCAGCCAATTTCTCTCCGTTTTCTGGGCATCAAGACTTACTGCAAACTTTTCGAATACCTCTGAAAAAAACACGGAATTGATATCACAATGCGATCTATTTTTTCTATGGTTTGTGGTTTGCGGGAGTTTAACGTCCCCAACAAACCCAGGCTATGAGTGACGCCGTAGTGAAGGGCTCCGGAAATTTCTACCACCTGGGGCTCTTTAACGTGCACTGACATCGCACAGGAAAACAGCTTCTAGAATTTCGATTCTGTCGAAATTTGACCGCCGTGGCTGGGATCGAACCCCTGTCTTCCGGGTCAGCAGTATGTGCCATAACCACTGAGCTAACGCGGCTACTATACACTGAAGAGAGTTAGACTTGGTACCCATGTCAAGGAGCAGTACTTGAATATCGGTCTCAGAGTGATCCGGTGTCCCACTTGTATTCTTCAATTTGCTTCCCTTCAATGCTACACTTCCAGCCTTTCTTGAATGCCTCCCATTTACTTTTAAAAGTACCGTGAGAGAGCCCTGAGGCCGGAACATGCCGCGACATAAAACAGATAGCAGCTCTGATTACAATTGAAAGAAGGTGCATCAGCAAAAAGTGTTTTTGTACACACAGAAACGCGACATGTTGCGGCTGGAGTAACAGCACTGTTCATAATAAACAAGCTTTTCGAAGGTACACAGCATCTTGGCAGCACCGGCAGCACCAGGGCCAAAGAAAACCGAGGTTCCAAAGTCACCTGAAAGCAAATGCAAGACGTTTCGTCAGCGAGAGTGATGAGAGCTGCCACTCCCGTCAAAATGCCGGATACTTCAGATAGGCCTACAGAATATGCACTCCCTAGATGTCGCCGTTGCACCGCCGCGGTGGCCCAGTGGTTGTGGCGCTCGGCTGCTGACTCGAAAAACATGGGTTCGATCCCACGTCGTGGGTTCGATAGAGACGAAATGCAAGAGGCACGTGTACCATAGCCTGAGTTTCTTTGGGTCGTTAAACTCCCATAAACCAAAACCAAACCAGATGTAGAATTTGGTGGCCCGCCGGCTGCGGTTGGCAACAAGGAAGTCGTCGATCTCTCTTGTTCGGGACTGTGCATCAGGTTGCAAAAAACCGTCGCAGAACACTTGTGGAACGTCCCGAGCACAAAACGAACGACGGCCATAGAACAGCAGTTCCCAGAGGCAAGGCAGCTGAAAGTGCACAGAAGACATATCGTCAGCCTGGGTGATGCGAACTGTCGCTGCCGCCGTACTATGGGCATAAACACATCAACGCCGTCGCGTGATATGCTTAAGGCGAAGTTTAAGTGTCTCCACCAATTTTGTTGTTCTTGTGACCGTGGCGGGGGCTCTTCCTGGCTTTCTAGGGTCACGGTTTTTCAGGGTATTCCTTTCGCCAGTTGTTGTTTCGTTCTTTTTGCAACTTTTCTTTCTGCTTCATCCACACCCCTTTCATGCCCTTGAGTGGGCGGGACTGCAAAGAAACTAGTCTAATCATGGCTTTCCTCCAGTCTTTGGTCTTCCTCCCCTCATCTTCTTGGGCTGCGCGTGTTTTCGGTCTTGCAACGTTGTGCTCACTCTTCGTCCCTCGTGCCTTCATGCAGCTCTAGGGCGGGGTACTTAGGGGACGTTTTACACTGGCAGGCCTTTCAGGAGACGAGGTACTCATGCGATACTTCGCACAGCGCTTTTTTAATGCGGTTAAATCTGAGTTGTCGTCACACGAATTTTCCGTTGTTGACCGTGAAGAAATTTATTGATTAGTATAGAGAGGGGCCACGCCACCTTCTGACGTCATGATAACCAGCCTTCCATGGCAGGTGTCAACCTGGCCACCAAATAGTGGGCAAGCTGTCCACCTTGGCAGGTGGTAATTAAATTAATCATTGTCAAGAGAGGTCACGCTACCTTGTGACGTCATCAGAACATGGGTTGTGAGCAACACCATGCTGTGAGCAACCTACTGCCTAGACAGCAACCTAGATAGACAATCTAAATCAAAAATCAGAAAAAGATGTGACATATATGCAAATGTCGGCAGCGTCGCAGCAGAGAGGATATCTGCTTCTGCAGCTAGCGGCACGAATTTTCCATTAGATTTGAGGTGTCTGTCTGGTCTGGTTGCAGCCATGGCTGCATCCCCAAATCAGGCGTATTTTGAGGCTGATAGACCGAATATTTTAACGAAACGGACGCAAACACACTCAGATATTGCGACAGAAGCTGTCGCATGTCAAATGTAATGCTATGGGATGTCACTCTTAGGTGACTTAACCGTCCCCACAGTTTCAACAACTCATTGTTAAGGCTCCCATTCTGTACAAAATCCGTCGTCGGCTTTGTGACCGAAAAGCAGGGACCCACCTGCCGCTTAGTCACGTGAACTAGGTGACGTCATCAAAACCGGATCTATGTGGCATGTTGCCACCTGCCACAATGATCGGGTTTTGATGGCGTCACTTAGTTCACAGGGAACCTGCCCATTGGACTGTGACCAATCTACCGAAAATGGCGAGCCGTGAGTTGGAAAGTTCGGCAGAGACACTTGAGACTGTTTACGTGTGAGACGGCGAAATCTGGCCAGCTCGCTTCGTGAACGCATCGTTCACTGTCCATAGCACACGATCACACACAACCGGCCTGGCGTCAGCTTACCTTGTGGTGAACAAACGGGGCAGAGGGGATCGCATTGCCACGCAGCCGGCAACGTCTTAGCTCTACATGGCTGTTGGAAGCCGCCACCGCGGCGCCGTGCATCCCTTCTGCGCCGCGCGCTGCGGCGTGATGTAGCCCGATGCCACGCAGTTTAGAATTCTGCCTCTTAGCCTTCGTCGCGAAGCACCACTTCTGGCCGCGGTCTGCCACAACTGCGGTAATGGCGCCCCAAAGGTGCACGTCCGGAGCCCAGTCGCGTTGGCGACATCGTGTCGGTTGCTGTGACTATTAATATGACAGGATTAGAACCCTCCTCACGGGTAAAGTCAACCGTGGTGGCTCAGTGGTTATGGTACTTGGTTGTTGGCCCAAAACACGCGGACTTCATTTCGACCGTGGCGGTCGCATTTCGGTGGAGGCGAAATGCTCGAGACCCGTGTACTGTGTGATATTCATGCACGTTAAAGACCCCAGGTTATCGAAATTACCCGGATGCCTCCACTACGGCACATTCCATAGCCTCTGTCGTACTGAGAGGTTAAACGCCATAAACCAACAAAATCGTCCAATCACAACGGAAGAAGCTTGGCGCTGTGGTCTCTTAGAAAATGCCTGGTTCAAACAGTATACGGTTGTAATGTCACCACATGGCATAACCTGGCAGCTGTCATCTCTCCAAAATCCTCTCTTTCCGCCTGCAACACAGCAAACGAAAGCCTAACGACGGAAAGGACCCCATGGTCTATCATAAAAATCGTTGACTGGACGAGTCATCAGGTCACGTGACGTGCCACTTTCGACCTCCACCCTCGCGCTCCCATCCACTGTCACTTCGGACCCTGGAGATTTGCTGACCATAGGCTGGCTGCAGTAATGTCCAGTACTCCACGCGGAGTCGATGGGCTGGGAGGTAGTTGCGGCCGGTAAAAAGGGGGAGGTTTGTATCTTTGTTCGTAAGCCTGTATGCAACTCTTGTGCAGTCGCCTCTAATTGGCTATTTAGAGCGTTACAAGAACTTTTGATGCGCTTTTCACGGCCCCGATTCCCCGGTGTAGTTAATATTAGTCACTGCCATAAGCAGTAGCTGACTGACCGGCCTCTTTTCAGTGATCGGCTGCAGCATGTCAGCAGTTACTCTGTTATTTATGCGGCTATGGTATACCGACTCGTACCAGCATATATTCTAATATTAAAACTGCTCATTGTGAGAGATCCATTGAAGAAAGGCAACGGAATTGTATGATATAAGGGTGACAGTTAGGGAAGGCCATTGATTTAATGGTGAGCGTGAGGGCAGAAAGGTTAAAATGAGGGCACTTGCCCATCTCTGGTCCGCACTAAGCGTCAGTGCTACGCATAGAATGCGAGCTAGGGACGAGTATATCAAAGCTTTTCTTCTCATATCCGGTGATCGAAATGGTGACCATTCGTATGTCGCTCAAACAGGCACCCTTATATGATGAAGAACTTATAAAAGTGATAATCCTAATCGGCATTGGCCTCGGATGGAAACTAAAAGCTGCAGGGCACACTCAAGCTCCGCCTTAAGTGCCAACTCCAAGGGCCCTTCCTAGTCGTACGCGCCCAGCGTCGGCGCTCTTGGCGTACGCCGGAAAGGGCGTCCAAAGAGACATCCATCTCCATGACCGTGGTGCTGGCTCGCGCCCCTCTCGACACGACGGAAACAATTTCAAGCCATGAAGAAAAGCGGGTGGGGGCGCTGAAGGGACGACTTAAACCGCAAAGAAAGTTGGGAGAAACATGAAAGAGCTTGAAACCATGAAGAAAAAATGGCCTGGCTTAGCTCATGGTTAAGCCTAGGATGCGAAGCATAGTAGCCAAAAAAATTAAACACTACCTGGCTATACCTGGTTAGCCATTCATAGAGAAGACATTACCTGGCTATACCTGGTTAACCATTTCATAGACAAGAATAAATCATGTGTTACTCTAGCATTTCGCCGCTCGAACCGATTAGAAGTACTCGAAGCTCATCCTTCACCTCGGCATCGGTTGTCGAACGCTGCCGTCTAGCTGCCGTCTAGAAGTAACGCAGCCGTACTTCTCGTTCTTCTCCTGTTCCCGTGGCTCTTTGTAATTTGATCTTTGCGGTCTGGCGAGCCGTCCTCTCCCTGGCCGACATCTCGCTGCTCAACTGACTTGTTGTTGTTGTTGTTGTGACTGAGAGAAGGATGAAAAGGAAATTGCACGGGCTTGCTACTGGCTCGAGCCAAGCCACCACCGCTGCCACGTGCAGATAGAGGAGAGTTAAAAGATCAGAGGAAGGAGAGAGATGAAAGAAAAGACGCGCGTCGCAGCAACAACTGCGTCCGCCGGAGCTGACGCTGCTCAAAAAACAGATAAGCGGCCGAAGCCGCGCACGCCGAAGCGAGAAAAAATACTCATCATCACAAACTCAACTCAACTGACTGTTGTTGTTGTTGTGACTGAGAGAAGGATGAAAAGGAAATTGCACGGGCCTGCTACTGGCTCGAGCCAAGCCACCACCGCTGCCACGTGCAGATAGAGGAGAGTTAAGAGAGCAGAGGAAAGAGAAAAAGGAAAGAAAAGACGCGCGTCGCAGCAACTGACTCGACGAGTGCGTCGCCTTTTATACAATCGCGTGACGTCAGTATCTCCTAGCGGTAGGAGCGGGAGTTAGGCCGTCGGCGGAGGCTGCGCGTCCGCAAGCGAGCGCACGAGGCCCCAGCTTTCACAGCTGTTGTGACGTCATATCACGTGGAGCGCCGATGAAGGTCAAGTGGTAGCTACGTGGCCGTGCGCGGCGCAGCAAGGAAGAGCTCGGTTGTGCGGCTAGTATGCTTCGCATAAAAAAGTACCCGAGAGCCCCACGGTCCTCCGATATTTGTAAACCGGACCCCGTTTCCGATGCGTGCGCCAGCGCGCCCGTGCGCGGGCGCCGATGTCTAGCACGGAAAGATATCGGCGCCTCGCCGAGGTTCGCTGGTGTCTCCTGCAGTGCGCATGCGCAGAGCGGTTCTGGCGTACGCTAAGAGCGCCGACGCTGGGCGCGTACGCCCAGGAACGGCCCTTGGAGTTGGCGCTTTAAGGGTATGACGCCAGAGCATATTCGGTTAGCTCCCACATATACAGAAGGTCATTCTCTACATCCATAGATACCTAGGGGACCTCATACTCCTCCTGGCGCAGTGGTGGAGCGCTTACGCGATGCGCCACTGCCCAGAGAGAGAGAGAAAAAAAGGTTTAATGAGTAGAATGGTTGGCCGGGCCCTCACTCCTGGAGCCCACTGGCTCTAGCACTGATCACCAGAGGAAGCTGTGTGAGCTGGACAGCGCAGCCTACCAGTCTTCAGTTGTTGGGCTATTGATTCTTGGTAAAGCTTGGTTTTCTGGCATGCCCGTACCATATAGTTTAAGTTAGTGATTTCAACTCAGAACGCGCAATGTGGATCGAGCGAATTCAGAAATATATACCTGAATTTGACAGGTTTATCTAAGCATTCGATTTCAATTTCCTTAGAATGACCCACTTCAGTACCCCTTCACGTAGCGACCTGATGAACACTTGATGATGAAATCGGGTATCTCGATGGATTGATGGTTCGGCCTCGCAAACAATCATATTACTCGACCGAACGAAAAGTAGGTTAGCTATTTATTTACACATAAACAAAGGAGAAGAAACGAGCAAGGAGAAAACTATTTACCGCATGACAACCGTGGGTTAGACGAAATCGGCGCCCGCTTAATCCAGACAGAGCACTTAGATTTAAGGGCAGAGACAGCAACCAATAACCAATCAGGCGACACTTCTCACCAATCGATGGTTAGGGAAATGAAAGAAATGTTTCCGCCATCTAATCAAAGACTGGAGAAAAGATATCAGCTAACCAAATACTTGGGAAAGGAGGGCTTCCGAGCACACATACAAACAGCACTAGATTCACTGCACTCCGAACCTCTGCCTTCCTCTACGGTTCCTTTTTCGCGCACGTGCTTACGAGACTCACGTATGCCTCGGCAACAATCACTCAAGTTTATTTATAAAAAAAGAAGAAAGCTGTCGCTGAGGGGTCAAGCGCCCAGTGGCAACTACGTCCTGACCAGGTGCGTCTTCTGAGTACCCAAAGCTCAAAATGACCCACTGGCGCCGCATCGCGTACCAATCGGCCACCGTACACATACGTCCTCACAGTAAGCTATGTACATGAGCAGAGCGAATGACTGCCATGTAGGGAAACGAGAAGACGCAAAAACACATCCACTGGCCACAACAATGAAGACTGCAGGCATACAAACACTGAACACTGCACAAAGCTTCGTACGGAAAGAAATACGTGGTAGGAAGGCAAGAATCGTCTTTTCTTGGGCTAGTTGGTTTTTCATGCTGTAGGTGTTTGCACCGCACACGAAACAAGGACGGACAGAAATGGGAACGAAACAAAGCGCTGACTTTCAACTGCGCTTTATTGGAAAAATAAGCGACTTTTATACAAAAAAATTTTAACATGTGACTCAGAAGATGTCAAAACGTCCTCTACGTCCTACTACGACTACAACGTCCTACTACAACGTCCTACTACTAAACGTCCTACTACAACAAGTCAAGACGGAGACAGAACTGAGCGCTCTGGCGGCAGTGCCGCCGGCAACAATAGAGAAGTCACCGAGCCTCCGTCGTGCGTCCGCGCTACCACGAATTTGGTAACCCTTCGTCCGGGGACAGGCGCAAATCTCGATGTCGCTACATCGCGCCGTACACTCTGTGCTGGAGAGTGAATGGCGCATCAAAAAGTTCAGCGAACTTTACCCCCCCCCCCCCCCACCCCAGACGAAGAATGTCACACCGACACTTGCTGTCAGTGTCAGATTTCAGTTCAGCCGCGGTGTCCGAAAACAGAACTACACACACACGAACACGTATGTCCGGCTGTCCAATCTGTTCACCAACACGTACGCATAGCGGTTAGTTCAATCCGCATAAACGCAGCCAGAAACCAATCTGCACATTCTAGAGTTCACCATGTCAGATCGGTGCACCAAACTGGCAGAAATAAATTCTAGCCGCCTACATCTCGAAACAGAACATTATGTTTCTGTTGAGCTTTGTCCACAAGATCGGACCATAATTCGGAATTATCCGGCACAGTGCCGGTTGCAAAGGCTGCCGCCGCTATCGGAACAGCAGAGCTCACCGGCTCCCCGCAAGCTACGACGATTTCAGCTCCTATCCCATCTGCTTTCGCCCCTTTGATCTCCACATTAGGGTTACGCCTCTCATCGGTTACCTCACGTGCAGTTTTAGATCGAGTTTCAGGTAGCGCTAGCTCTTTGTACAGCTGCCCGCCGACATTCCTTTCAAAGAAAATCATGCCGTCAAGCCTTTTTTCCTCACAGTTACCTTCATCATCTTGCTTGCTCACTTCTGGTAATGAAACATACTGTTTCTCCTCCACGCTGATACCCACAGTTTTAGATGCATTATCCAAATCCCTCAGTTCCCTAGCTTGCGCGAAATCCATTGCAGCGATCCCTGTTAGCTCACAATCTGCTCGAAAAACTTTTGCAGCTTCCGGAACTGCCTGAAGCTGTACTGGGGCCTCAGGTTTGTCTAGAACAGGTTCGTGGGAAATTTTGAAATTCTCTCCAAAGTCTGCTCGATCTGTTTCTTCATGTAGCCGCTCTCTTTATGGCTGCTCTAGCAGCGAGAGCCTTTCAGGTGCTATCAACTTGCCTACATCTTCAGGCAGATCTGCTGTCCCGGAGCATATTGTGAGCACCGGCTGGCTTCATCACTTCATCTTTGACAGCTAGTTTACCATCGCCTGCAGAGAGTGTTGCGGCTATCAGATCCTGCTTCTCCTCGTCGTCGACCCTTACTGCTACCTCCGTGTTAGCGCCAACCGGTTCTGGCACGGTGCTGAACTCTTCTTCGCGAGAAATGCACTCATGTACAGTCTTTGTCAAAAGTTTAGAGCCCAGGGGGTTCACTTCTAAGCTTTATATTGGGACTTCAGGAGCATTCGTGGAAGTCCTACCTATTGCAGGAGGGAGCACCACAAATCTTCTCACGTTCAGGAAATTTGGAGCGCTATAAATTCATTCAGAACGACACAGTGTGGCTCAAAAGAAAACCCTCTAGGCTCCAAAGTTTTGACAAAGGCTGTACCTCCTGGTTCTGCTCTATCTTTGGTATCTGGCAGGAAATTCGTCACGGGCGTGAGTAACACCCCGATGCCTTCAGCCATCCCATCTGGTATCGCACACAGGGTTAGGCCTGCTGGCTAACTGCTGCAGCTTCCACAGCTGTGGCTATCGGCGCACAGGACAGATCAGCTTCTGCAACCTGGAGAACCACATCTTCCCGTTTTATTTCATCGGAGCACTCACCCCAAGAAAGTGACTGAATAGTTTCTCCTCTTAGCGTTATTTCGGTCCCTGAATCCACACAGGCTTCAGAACTCTGCCCTTTGGTATCGAATCGATGCATTCCTTGTCCTCCACCTTGTCTGGTTGACTGATCTTATTAACAATCGTCTGCGATTGGGAACCCAGCTTATCAGGCACCAGCATCTCCACATGGGCTACTGGTCTGCACACATCTGTACTCACAGCGGGAATATTTTGTTCTCCCTTTGAGTTCGGACACTCAATCATTAAATGCCCGCATTTCATGCAGTGAAAACATTGAACTGCCACAAATAACATCTCGCTATCAGCTTTCGTTCCCTGGTTTAATGTCAACCGCATCTGTGCAAGCTTTATCTTTTCCCGTTCAATTACGAGTTTGAGATTCTCAATTTCAAGCAGCTTTTCTGCCTCCTCAATTTCCACACGTCGCATCATGCCCTCCCGATCATACCGTAAGGCAGCCATGTCCGTTTTTTGTGTTTTCATTTCTAGTACGTAAACGCTACACCGACATGGTGAATTCGGAGGAAGCCGAAAGGTCTCCTACCTCGCTGGTCGCTGTCCACTGTCATGGTGATCTCGTCCTCCTGAGTGACAACAGCAGGCTCCTTGATGCGGATGAGTGTAGCCCTGGCTCTCTCAGCAACTCGCGGACTTCAACTTGCTTCACTTGGCCGCCTCGTTCTTGCTCTGAACCTTTCGCTGTGGACGCCTGGTTCCTTTCAGCAGCTTGCTGTCTCGAACACTCGACGGCTTGTCTTCGCTGACTTGAGCCTCGCACGTCCTCTCGAAATCGACCAGTGCTCTTGAAACTTCTGGACGTCTTTTCCTCGACACAGCTTCACGTTTTCTCCTTTAGGACGAACTACTCTGTACCTTGTCCAGCGACTTGTTCCTCTCACCTTCTGTCAAATGCCTCGAGTAGAAAGAAGTTGAGATCCTGTCACGACTGCGCCAGTTTAGTTTTCCCTTTACGTGGCGACCTGAGGAAACACTTGATGATGAAATCGGGTTTCTTGATAGATTGATGTTTCGGCCCCGCAAACATTCACATTACTCGGCAGCCGGAAAAGAAGGTTAGCTATTTATTTACACATAAATAAACAAAAAGAAACGAGAAAGGAGAAAACTATTTACAGAATGACTGAACCTTTGATTAGAGGAAATCAGCCCCGCTTAACCCAGAGCTCTCAGATCTAAGCCCTCTGCCTCCGCCCTTGATGGGGAAAGCAAACAATAATCAATCACCGACACTTCTTATCAATCGATGGTTAGGGAAAGGAAAGTAAAGTTTCCGTAAACTGATCAAAGACTGGGGAAAGGATATCAGGTAACCAAATACTTGGGAAAGGAGGGGTTCCGAGCACGCATATAAGCAGCACTGGATTCACTGAATTCCGAACCTCAGCCTTCCTCTACGTTTCCTTTTCCGCGCACGTGCAAACGGGACACACGTATGCCTCGGCAACAAGCACTCAAGATTCTTTATAAAAAAAAACGAAGCTGTCGCTTAGGGGTCAAGCGCCCAGTGGCACCTACAGCCTAACCAGGAGCCTCTTCTCAGTGCCCAAAGCTCGAACGACCCATTGGCGCCGCATCGCGTACCAATCGGCCACCGTACACATACGTCCTCACAGTAAGCTATGTACATGAGCAGAGCGAATGACTGCCACGTATGGAAACGAGAAGACGCAAAAAAAAAACATGCACTGGCCACAACAATGACGATTGCAGGCATTCAAACACTGAACACTGCACAAAGCTTCGTATGGAAAGAAATATTTGGTAGGAAGGCAACATGAGACGGAACGAGCGCTCTGGCGGCGGTGCCGCCGGCAACAATAGAGCAGCCACCGAGCCTCTGTCGTGCGTCCGCAGTCTCACGAATTTGGTTACCCTTCAACCGGGGACAGGTGCACATGTCCAAGTCGCTATATCGCGTCGTACACTCTGTGCTGGAGACTGAATGGTGCATCAATAAGCTCAGCGAACGTCACAGACCCCTGGCTTTCTCTTTAGATTGTTGCGTGGTTCGGCGTATAATTTCTTCTTTAGGCTCAAGTGTTGGAGTGAGTGAGTGAAAGACATTTATTGCTCCAAAAATCCGATTTTAGCGGTGGGCCGATGTCTTCATGTCTTCGGCCTCTTCACAAGGTCGGCGCCCCTATTCCAGGGCACCGTTGAGTCTTGCTGCTTCGCAGGCGTGCTGCACCAGTAGTACCCTTTGGGCCGTGAGCTCGCTGCTGGTCAGCAGGCCCTCCCATTGTTCCGCATTCGGGTCATTTAGCTTGTGAAATGCTCTGTTACGTTCGCATTCCCATGTGATGTGATATAGCGTGGGGGTTGCTCCGCACCACGGACATGTGTCCCTGTATTGTGTAGGGAACATCTTATGTAGTATGTGTAAATTGTGGAAAGTCCCTGCTTGCAGTCTCCGCCAGCAGACCGCCTCGTGCTGTGTTAATGACGTGTGGGGTGGTGGGTATTTGAATCTCCGCCCTCTGTGGTAGTTTAATATTTCTGCATACGTTGGTTCCACCGTCATGGGGTCCTCCAGGGTTTCTGACTGCCCTGCTCGGCTCGTGATCTCGCGAACTAGGCTGTCTACCCTCGAGTTACCATCTATCCCGGTGTGTGCCGGTATCCAGAAAATCCTGTGTCTTAAGGTCTTATTTGGAAGCTTTGCTTCGAGGAGGATGCTTAGCGCTTCCTTGCTTATTTTGCCCTGTATGTAGTTCCTGCATGCTGCTTTGGAGTAAATCCCTATAGATTAATATCGGTTCTGAATAATTTTGTCCTTGGTAATGTTGTGGGACCCGGGGTAATGGCGAGCGGACAGCAGCGTGAGCGCCTTCGTTTACAACATCCACAGAGTATCTTCGAGTTCACATGACTATTGAATTAAAGTCTATCTTATTTAGGACTGAGTATTCTGTCTGCGTGTTTATCCAGCCTTCCTCTGGCATAGTTACTGCATGCAATTTAGGAGTCTGTATTTACACAGGAGGCCTTCTGAGAAATCATCGTCAAATCAATTGCCGCCTCCTCCGCCTTTAGGATTCCCTGGCATCGAATTGATGCTGCATTAACTAATCTCTCCTGCGCATCCGTGCATGCTGTGGCTGATATTCTGTTGAACGGTCCTGTCATGTCCACTTAAATTGCCTCTTCCAACCAGCCACATGTTCTAATGACGTTCGTCCTAGCCCTTCTAGCTTTCTTAAATTCGGGGTGCATATTGCTCGGAATGGGCTGCACCTCGATCTTGCTTCTGAGCTGGATTTCGAAGTTCGCAGCGTCCTCCGTAGACAAAATGCATGGGAGGCCTAGTCTATCGACTACGTCCCTTCCTGTCCTGCTTCCTGATGACCGTATCCTCTGCGATATCGATCGGCCTTCTATGATTTAGTCTGCAGTGTTCTGAATACCCATATATATTATTCTTTACATTCCTCGCTTACCTGGTTAACAAGTGGTGCTTTATATAATTTGAGTATTATGACGTCCAACTTGTTCTCCTCTTCTTCCATTTCACACATGGTGCTGTGTAAGTGATCGTACACAAAATAAAAGCCTTTATTAAGTTTAGGGATTCTGTTTCGAAAAGTCCATGCGCAAGGCCCCAGCAACATCTGCAGCCTCTCTTGTTGGTGATTAGTTAGACGGCCGGAGAGAGCACACGGTATATGACGATGAGATCGCCACGCCTCTTGGGGTATCCACGGAAACACAAGCCCAGACCCCCGATGCGTCTCACTGTTCCAGACCTCACAGGTCCTTTCAAGGGCAGTGAGATCTTGCCCGTCGTCAAGGTAGGTATGTCAATCCTCGAGCTACACCGAGCCTGCCAGGGTGTTAGATATGCGGTGTACTGGATGTCTTCCCCGTCCCTTTTGAACAGGGGGTGCTCCTTTACGCTAATCACGAAGACAATAGCCGGAGGCGAGCCCGTCGACGTCCTTTCTCCTGGGCATTGGAAGAGCAGCCTGGTCCCTGAAGGCACTCCAGGCTTCACGTTGAGCTGGACGAGCTTCTCTTCACGCCTTACGATGTGGCCGTCCGGTGCTTCGATGTTCCAAGCGATCTTCACCTTCTTCGCGCAGCCGTGCAAGACTTCCTCCAGGGTCACGAAAATTTCCCGCTCGACCACAGAAACCTGCTCCTCGCGTTGGTTGCAAATCCCGCTGGCAGAGGATCTTGTTGATCGGGGAGAGTAGGCATTCTCCGATGAGACGTTTGCAGTGTGGCTAGACGAAGGCACCGTTAAACGCGTCTGGGAACCGGAAGGTGCGCCGCCGAAGGAGGAGCTGCCGGAGTGGTAGAACATCGCGGACCCACTGCCAAAACGAAAGGTCGCCTGAAACGTTCCACAGTTGTAACCAAAGGTGTGCTGAAAGCTCTCGCCGGCTCGGAACATATGCTTAAAGGCACCTCCAGTACCGAATGTCTGCTCAAAAGTACCTCCAGGAGCGAACATCTGCTGGAATTTGCTGCCTGGCCCAAAAGTCTGCTGGAAAGTGCCGTTAGAACCGAACGCTTGCTGATAGCCGCAGGCAGGATCGCTACGTCGATGGATGTTGCTGAAGAACTCACCGGATCTCCTTTGGTGGTCCCCGCTGAAGTGTTCACTGAAGGAGAATGTCTCCGGTCTGAAGTGGCCGCCGGTGTTGGAAGAGAATCCGCTCCGGTAGCCCTCGCCGCCTGAGCTGTAGTAGGCCTCGCGCTTTCTCCGGTCAGTCAAGGCACTGTAAGCCTCGTTTATCTCCTTGAATTTCTCCTCCGCGTCAGGAGCCTTGTTCTTGTCGGGATGGTATCTGAGCGCCAGCCTCCGGAAGGCCCTCTTGATGTCCTCGTCCCCTGCGCTCCTGTCTACTCCGAGCACTTGGTAGTAGTCCTTGACCATGTTCCGCTCTCGTTCACCAGGCTCGGAGGCACGAGAGGTAAGCTGGCAGCGTGAAGAAGCCACGTCGCTTCTTCTTCATCTGCCCCCGTGCGGTCTGTCTTCGTCCTTTGTCGCGCGCCGGACTTCGTCGTCTTCTGCTCAGCTGTAGGGTCAGTCGGCTGTGCTCGGCTCAGTGCTCTTGCCAAGTACTGTGAAAACCCTCTACCGGTGTCCGGTGAGTTTTTGGCGGAGTCGCTGGGTAGTGATCCATGTACGAAGCCAGACCGCACGGGGGCGCCAGTAGAGTGTCTAAAATAATGTTGGCAATATTATAAACGGCACCTTGAGATCTAGTGCTAAAATTGCCCTGCTCTGATAGCATCTAGGTTTGTCGATCATTTCTTTTAACTGGAAAAGTACATCTTGAGTCGAGAGGTTTGAACTTAAACCAATCATCGCGTTTGGGAAGGAGCGACTTTCATCTCAATGTCTAATTTCTTTTGTATATTAGTCTTTCCATCACCATGAAGACGCACCAATTTAGCAATATTGGCCGCAAAATCTTGATAATGATCTCTATATAGGATTAAGAATAAGCATAATTCCTGCCGTCTTCCATTCCTGAAGAAGTGTTCCTACTGACCAGCATTCGTTAAAGGATTCCGTGATAGATTCCAGCTACTTTTCGTCCCAGTTAGCTAGCGTTTTGATGCTCTTCCGATCCCCACCAGGGCAGGTATCTCTCCTCCTGTGCACGAAAGCGGCACGCACCTACCAGGTTGAGATTTCCTCGTAGATTCCCTAATTGTCTGTTCCCGTGTATTCTTCCATTTCTAAACGGACACCTTCTGACTCTATGTATCCACTTTTAAGTTCTGCATTGAGGTCACTTTCGTTCCCCTTGAAGTTGTCTACAGGTTTCAACAGATTTGCTTTGTGCTGTTTTGCTCTTTCCTGGTGCATCAGTCATCTCAATATGAACCAGATATCATGAGAGCAATTCTACCATTAAAAGAGTCGCAGATGCTGTATCGAGCCACACTGCTCCGGATGCTCCGTAAGCTCTGCTTTCTTTTCTTTAGTGTCTTGTTCGGCTTCTGCCTCCTCTGCCTCTTTGTGAGACCTCTCCTCGCTTCCCACAGATGCAATCAATGCTGGAAATGGCCTTAATCTTTTTGGTTTGAGTTTCCATTTCTGAAAAAAAAAACCGTTTTCGCCCATGCGTCAAAATATTGAATTCTGTGCTCTTCCTTTCCGCCCATACACTACCTGAGTTTACCCCAATTTCTAATTCTTACTGCCTCACTCCTACTGCTGCCCTCGCTACACTCCACCGCAGTCTAGAGAATAAAGCGATCACTCTCCAAGTAATCGCAGCCGAGGAGAATTCAATGGAGAACTTGGGAAGCGCCACTGGCCAGCTTTCATGGCTTTCGTTGGAAGAAGAAAGCGAACGACAATGCAATCCCCCCGCGTGGGTATGTGCCATTTTCATATGGTGAAGAAGAAGAAGATGACGCTTGCCAATGCATGCGCGCAATCTGCGCGAGCCAAGCTCAGAAACGGGCGCAGAGCTTCCCTGGACAGAGGACTGGCGACCGGTGCCGAAAGAAGCACCATCGAAGATGTGGTCGCCCAGGTGGAAGGGCGGGAGTCGTTCTGTGGAAGACGGCGTCCGAGAGGCCGCGGACGAGGGAGTTCCGCAGGCGTCCCCTGACGAAACGGAGCTGCGACGAGAGCCCCCGTCCAGTGAGGACGAGCCCGGAACGCCCCAAACGTCCGCGCAGGGCGGCGTGTTCCAATCGATCAAAATGGACACGGTTAGCTTGTGGCGGGCCTTCGCTGTTTTCGCCATCCTGCTTGTGATCGCAGCCACGAGTTACATTGTCGACATGCGGCTTAACTTCATGGCCCGGCGTTTCTCAGCGGCCGGCCTCTCCTCATTTTGTGTCACCGCGAAGTCCGGCCTCCCATATTGAGCAGCAATGCGCCTCAAAGGCGGGCAGCAATTAAACGCGTCGTTTGCGATTCTGGCTATGTTCTAATCAAGCTGTTGCGTATTTCCTAGAGCAGATGTGAGGCAGTTTTCCAATGCGCTCTGATATGCGCGAATGAAGAGTACTCGGAGTGAAGATAACGTGCTTCACACTGGAGAAGTCTGATATTATTGTTGCTGAAACAAAAAGAGATGTGACTATCCGTCGTCGCGCGCTGGTTGCCTGAACAAATGCTGACCATATACCAAACAAATGGCCCCAGGTTGCTAGGGTCCTTATGAAACTATTTTCGCAGATTTCAGTTCTGAGCCTTTGTTTGCATAAAAGTAATAAAGCTGAAAAAAGTGTCCAGTTCATCATAGACTGAGTTGGGACATACCTGCCTTAGTTTTAGTTGTATATTTTGCTTTTACATGAATCGCTTTCTCATTGTGTGTTTAAATTTGATTTCGCTCTTGCGTTTCATGGCCGCACTTGACTGGTCCCTACCGGAAAAGCTTTGACTCGTCACCTTGAAATCTCGGAGGAAATTCGCGCCAGCTGCAGCCGTTGGTAGCAACGCGTGGAGGAAGATGTAGCCGATTGGATGAGGGTGTAAAGTGGAAGAGCGATAAACGTGATTGCGGACATATTCAGATGCAAGAAAGAAACGGCGATGCATGAAGACGCCGCAGGAAGGTACAGTGCAGCAAACGGTTAATCATTGACTAAGCCTGTTCTTGGACAGATTCCGAAGCTGAAGGGCATGCACGACGAGATTAACAGTAAAGCAAAAAAGAAGAGAGCGCCAACATCAGTCAGCGGATCCAGTAGATACAGCGAGGCGTCAAGCGGAAGAGCTCCAGCGAAGACATTAAACGGGGTGCGGAAACAGATGAAGAGCGAGAAACGCGAAGAGCGAAACGAACAGGCGAATGGTGAAGTCGCCGGAGGAACGTGCAGTCGAGGAGCGCGAACAAGAAGCTTCAGAGAGCACCGAGCAGAGGGAACGACGACTCCATTCGCAGCCAGAAGGTCCGGCGGCTTATTACGAGGGGAAATACGAGGAACGACTGCGCGAACATTTGGTTGTAACTCGAATACTGGAGGGGGCCGGGATAGCGTGGCGATAACGGCAAGGAAATGGCGCCCCAGTTGTCGTCGTCAGTAGTTGTTGGTGCGTATCTTCTCAGCTGATTGTTGATATTTCTTCATTTGTTGATTGCGCCGGTCACATATATTTCCGCGGGACAAGCAGCAAACTTGAATTCAAAGTCAGGGCACGTCCTTGTGCGTCTTAAATTTGTTACATTCTCAATTCGCGCAGTTTCTACCCAATTGTTTTGACATCGTGTTTAAACACCAAAGTAGGTTTCTGTGAGTCGGATATGGCACTCTGTGAGATGATGACCACTGACCCACCTTTATAAAATGCAAGGAAACCTGTGACAGCAATGTTTCGCTTGGCCCAATAAAATCAAGGCTTCAGAGTACCATGACCAATACCATCGATCAGCTCTGAGCTCGAGGGCGCCGCTCGAGCTCAGAGTGAACTGTTCGGCGAGGACGTTCCGTTCAGGGCGTTGTCGGCACGCGCCATATGAAACCTCCGAAAATCGGCTTGCCTGCGTAGCAAATCGCCTTTGGCATGGTGGACTACCCCCTTTTGGGGCAGAAAAAACACGCAGCTCTTAGACTTCTGGAGCGAGAGTAATCGCGCGCATCTTTTCTTTACAATCCTCCAGTCGCAATAAACGCATTAAACGCAGCTCTGCCAGGACACTGCTTGACAGGCGCAGCATACCTGCCCCACTCGACGATGGGACGAAGCGCAGCTGGGCCAAGCTACTCCTCGCCAGGAGTGTGCATGGTACACCGCTTGCGACAGGCCTGCAGTGTTGCACCCAACTTGCGTTACAGGATGAGTCATGCCGTTAAGGTAGACGGGTTTCTGCGAAGTGGTCAAGCTTACATTTAGGTTTTTTTAGAGAATCGGCAGTTCTTACCTAATCATCGCATGCCACGCAGTGGCGATGCAGAAGATTAATGCAACAAGGATCGGCACGCGGATTCACTTCATTCGCTCCGTTGCGAGGGTGGCTCACTGGCACATTCTAGCGTTCTAGACAGAATTTTACTGCAAAACTCGTTAACACGCTAACAAGAAAAAAGAACCGTTAAGTGTCTTTCAGTGATTTTTCTGGTGTCAGGAATACAGAGGCAGCTTCGGAACATGAAGTTTCCACGTTGTGCAAAACGCTTGCATTGCCATTATAGCGCAGTGATTAGGAGGCACCACGCTTATAATAAAAGTGTGTTTGCCGACACTAGAAAGGCTAATGTTAATATGCGGCATGCACTATTTGTTGATAAAAACCCCTTAGCAAGCGTGTCTCAAAGATATATTTCAATCGCGAAAAGTGTCGTGCATGACTGCCTCTTTAAGGACAGGTGTTATTACGGCCCTCGTGTATGGTGATATGGGGCTTGGTTATCCATGGAGAGGGTGGTATAATTATTTCATTCTGGTTCCATTTAATTATGATTCACTTTGTAGCTCATTACTGCCCCGTTCTCTCGCCGTCACTGGAATCAGGCCAGTCAGCCGGATGGAGAGTCATATTTGAATGAAAAGAAATTGATCACAGCTTCCTGGCAATTAAGATGGCCGTAGTATTTATTTCATGTGTTCCATCCGCTGGTTATGAACAAACGAACCCAGTGCAGTGAAAAAAAAGCGGCTACATTGTCCTCGCTTTCCATCTGGACAAAGAATTAGAAATCTGCATTCACGCTTAAATTATAACACGATTAATGAAATTTTAGGTACGAATGCACAGAAGGGCAGTTTTAACTGCGAAACTCAAGGACACCACTGGCAAGCTTACTTGTTTTCTGCGCATGCAAACAGCATGACAGTCACCGGGCCTCTCTTGGCTGTAGAGCTAATTGCGAAATATGACCTTCTACTTTTTTCATTCTTGCGTTACATAAAAGCTTTCATCGCTGATGTCCCTGATTCCAGATTTTCTTCAAACCACGTGGTGTCGACCGCTTACCGCTCCGCTGTCACGCCGGACGTTTCAAACGCCATGCAGTTATTTCTTCTTTGCCTTGTTTCTTACATAAATGAAAGATTGCTTCGCTTACACAAGGTTGCCACCATCAAGAAACAAGCGCGAATTTATCGTGAAATTTTAAATCAAGCAGGATTCCTCTGTTTACTGCTCGAGCCGACCTCCTTAGTGCCACAAATGGGATTAATTCAGGCCCCTTCTCTAGTTTCTGGAAAATGCAAATAAAATCCATTTATTTTTCGGCCTCGCGTCACTGATTTGGTTCATGTGGGCGCATCGTCTACTCCACCAGTTTGGGATACGTGACTCGAACGCTCAACTTTCCGGCGGTTGCACGATGTAATTCATTCATCGACATGATATGACCGCCACTTCATAGTCGACCACGATTATTGGTTTGGTTTATTGGGGTGTAACGTCCCAAAGCGACTGAGGCCATGAGGGAGGCCATAGTGAAGGGCTCCGGAAATTTTGACCACCTTGGGTTCTTTACCATGCACCGACATCGCACAGTACACGGGCCTCTAGAATTTCGCCTCCATCAAAATTCAGCCGCCGCGGCCGGGATCGAACCCGGGCCTTTGAGGCCAGCAGCCGAGCGCCATAACCCCTGAGCCGCCGCGGTGGGGCCGTGGACCACGATGACTAGCACCCGACCGGCTCAAAATGGCCGGCGCCGAATTCGAGCTTAGGATGGAGCAAGAAACTGTGCTGCCATCTTCACAGCATTGAGCGTCTCCCTACCCCATGGTGCCCGAGAAGTCCGGCTGGCTGCCCTGCAAAGACCTGTCACTGTTCCCGACCGCTGTTCCCGACTGCTATCGCAGATTTTACGGCACCACTAATAGTACGACCATATTTTCGAAAATTTACCTCGTCGGGCCTTCTTGTCCAGCTTTCGGGGATACCAAAAGCTACGATCCGTTAACGCGTGAATTTGGACCCGTTGGTTATCCATGAAAACAGCGAGCGCAAAAAACGGGACGACAGAAAGGCAACACAACACGAGCGCTGCTAACAAGAAGGCATTATTGCAACGAGGAAATACGAGGTCTGTTAGAACAGTATCCGACTTTTGGCCGAAGAAAAAAAACTGGCACAACTGGAGCGTTAGAAACCTAATAATCTTCAAAGTAGTCTCCTTGGGACTCCACAGACTTCTCCCAGCGGTGCTGCCACTTTTCGAAGTATCCCGAAAAGGGCCCTTTAGGAATGTGGTTTAGCTCAGCTGTCGTTGCAGCCATAATGTCCTCTCATGTCTGAAATCGCGCTGCTTTCAATGGCCTCTCGATGTTGGGAAACAGCCAGAAGTCGCAGCGGGCCATATCAGGATATTAAGGAGTCTGCTGAACTACAGGAGTCTGGTTTCTCGCCAAAAAAGTCTGAATCAAGTACGAGGAATGCGCAGGAGCACTGTCGTGATGGATGCGCCAATTTCCTGTTCACCTCAACTCCTGTCTCTTGCGTCGCACAGCATCACGTAGGCGACGGAGGATGTCCCTATAGTACTCTCTGGTCATTGTTTGACCCTGTGGGGAGCGTACTCATGGTTTGCCACACAACGGGAGTCAAAGAAAGCAGTCAGCATCACTTTGACGTAGCTACGCATTTGGCAGGCCATTTTTGGTCATGGTGACGTGGAATGCTTCCACTGTGATGAATGGGATTTGGTTTCCGGGTCGTACCCGTGCACCTTAGGCTCGTCACCAATGATTATGGTGTTGATGAAGTCGGGGTCACTGTTTGTGGAATCCAGCATGTCATGTGAGACTTGAACACGAAGCTGCTTTTGCTCCATCGTGAGCACTTCAGCACTAATTTCGCCGCAACTCTCTCCATGGCCAAATCTTCCGCAATAATGGAATGTGCAGAAAAATTGCTGATGTCCACCTCTTCCGCAATTTCTCGGATAGTGACACGACGGTCCCGCATCACCACAGCGTTCATTTCGGCAACGACCTGGTCATTTCGGCATGTTGATGGCCGACCGGAGCGTGGCTCGCTCTCCACCGATGTGTGGCCGTCTTTAAACCAGTTGTACCACTGCTTAATCTGTGTGCTGCTCATAGCATCTTCACCGAAAGCCGTCTGAATATTCCGAATGGTTTCCACTTAGTTGTCGCCCAGTTTCTGGCAAAATTTGCTGCAGTAGCGCTGCTCCTGTCGCTCCGCGATTTTCCTTGCAATAAAAAACCGACGAGAGCACTGGGCACTGCCTCACTCAAACGCTGCTTCCCAGCGACTGACGCTGTCGGCAGGCGGGAAAAAATTCGTGTATGCGCACGAAGCTTCAAGGTCAGCTTATGCGAGCGCGCTTGTTTCATATCGATCAAGTGTTCGAAAAAAAAAATAAAATCGGATACGTTTCTAACAGACCTCGTATATAGAAAGATTGCATACATATTGTAACGTAGCGGCCAGCCGAAGAATGAGGCGTGGTGAACGATGGATAAGAGATGATTTAATGGCCGATGGCCTAGCGCGAGCGCTCCGGCCCGCGCCACTGACAGCTTCATCTTCTTCGTAACAATATAAACAAACAGAAAACAAGGAACCAAAATCGCGGCAGTGAAAAGTTAAATGCTATCTATGGCTGTTAACTTTTGAACACATAGCTGTTAACTTTTGTCTGCCGCTATTCTGGTTCGTCGTTTTCTGTTTGTTTATGTGTATGCAACCTTTCTATATGTTGCCTCGTTGCAATAAGGGCTGTTGTTAGTTGCGCTCATGCAGCAGGCGAGGGGAATGCATAGTCCGCTTGCTTCGGATTTGTTATTTCGGGGATATGTTCTCGAACCAACATATCCGTATCAGTTTTATTAAACTCTTGCTTATGTTGCTTCCAAAAAGAGTATAAAAATTTTCTTTCGGTTCTTCTTGCGCTGTAATGTTTTTACTGGCCATCGTTCGGTGATGAAGTTGAATCTCGCGAAAGCTTTGAGTCCTCTCGTATTTTTATTTCCAGAAGCTTAGTTTGCGGTCACGTTGTCTACGGCTGAAACTGTTTATGGACGAAGATGACAGAAACAAAATAAAAGCGAGGATGACTTTTTTTTTCAGTACCCTCTTTAGCGCCCCTCAACAGCTGAGCTCTAAAGTATGGCTAAATATGGGAACAGTCCAGTAAAACAATCGGCGCCAGCCGGCGGATGGGCTTCGCCGGCTGATTTGCGCTTAACGTTGGATGTTCGGTCCCTTGGCCTGTCGCCGGCGCCGCTGATCCCAGGTCCGGCTTCGTCGCCGACCAGCTTCTCGCTGGGCGAAGAGCACAGCTGCGCTTTGTCGACGACGAGCCTCGAGAGCACAAGCTAGACAAGGGCCCTTTCCAGTTATTTATTATTGGCTTTGAGCGCGGAAAAATTTTGCTTCTCCGAGATCCCTCTAACTCTCTCTGATTTATACATTCTTTTTCTTTCTCTTCAGAGGACAAACCAAGGGGTAATAGAAGTGCAGTTGCAGCACCTTCCGCGCACGCTGGTTTTTCGGTTTATTCTTTGGTTGCTCCGGGCGATCGCAGAGAGAATCTTGGGCTCAGCTCCCGGTAGCCGAACACTTGCTTCCGAGATGACGGTCGCAGAAGTGCATAATATATTAGATTGTCAAATGTTTTAGGGGCAACGCCCAAAGTTGAGAAGATTTTGTAATTAGTTTGCAATTGTAATTGGTGACCTTGTGATTGTGGTAGACCTGCCATCCACCTTTCGCGTTCCCCAAAAAACATTTGACCAACGCTACCATATTTATTTATTTATTTATTTGGGAATACTGTAGCCATCACTTGAGGGCCATAACAGGAGAGGTGTTTATTTTAATTACCGAGGAAAAACGTCAGGCACCGAGAAGACACAAAAAACATAATTAAAACACGAATACTTGACAACTTCACAAACAAGGATGAGGGAAATCATAACAACAGCATGATCAGTTGTCAATTCCCCTGTTGCCTGTAATACAATTCCAAAAGGTTCTCAAACTATTTGACATTTTGAGCTGTGACAATGAATTCCGCAAGAATTCACACACGCCCCTGTGTTACACGCCCCTGTTAGCTGAGTTAGAGCGACTGCTCCAGTGAAGCTGCGGTCGCGGGTTTTAACCGCGGAGCGGGACTAATTTTTTTTAACTACGAAGTTTATGTTGAAGCTGTATAGGTTTCCTTTGTAGTCGGATGTATCGGTTGGCTGGATGCCAGTGATCGTAATTAGATAACCAATTAGACCGGCTCATTTCGCTGTTGGCTTTAGCGGCTCCGATAGTGAGTGGCGGGCGGCATCGCTGCGTCTATCTCTTGCTTAAATCTGTCGGAAAGAGCGTCCCTCGAACTCCTTTCTACTTCTTCCCATTCTCCCACCGTCGCCTCTCTATTCGTGATCTCATCTTCCTCTCCTGGCCGATTCGTTCAGTCACCTTGGACGGGCTTCATCCACATGACGGCTAGATGTGGCCTCCGTACACCAGCTAAGGGCACAAAAAACCAAAATCAATAAAGCAAGACGCTTGGCGGCTTTATCGAGACATACATCCTGTTCATCTTATGTTTTCTTAGCATGTGAGGGACCTCACTTTGGAAGAGGAGACGCCCTCGTTGCCACCTCCTCTCTTTTAGCAACTGTAGTATACATCTATGCAGGAGCATCAGGGGCAGACTTAGGAGTTTCCCTAGAGAAAAACATTTCATGAAGTGACCGCACTGGACCCCCCCCCCCCCCACCTCCGCAGTCCGTGTTCGCACTGATTCCAATCATTTTAAGAGATAAGAAGGAGGAGAAAAAGAATATTTTAACCAGTTATAAGGGTCTCAAATTGGCTTATATAGGCTTTTTCCAGTACTAAATAACTCCCTTTCCGTCCCGCCGCAAATTTAGTGCCATTGTCCAGTGCATGGAGCAGGTTTTTCACTGGCAGACCTAGGAACAAAAGAGGACCGCGCAGAAAAACTGCACGGGTACACCAGAAACACAGAAGATATGACAGGCGCTCTCTGCCCCCTATATATAGTAAAGTATATATAAAGCCGTATAATTAGGAGCGAATGTAGCACGGAGGCAAAAGGGAAAAAATAAGAAGGAAAGTACCGTTCTTGAATCTGCACGTCCAAAAGACGATGTCCAAAACAAAAGTCGCGGCAGGAGATCACGCAGAAAGCGCTAAAAACATCGAAGAAAACTCATAGTCACATTCTAAATGCAGATCAAGCTTGTACAGCCAGGAACAAAAGTCTGTGGGCCAAGTGTTCGTCAAACGAAGCCGAAGAATGTCCAACTTTGCTGCCCATTAGAAACTAGCGTCACCTGCTGTCGGCCAGGAGTGCACTGCGTGTAACTAAATGCGAATACCTAAAGCTTGTGGTTTTGAGAAAACTAGAGAGTCCCGAGAAATGCTGCGCGAATATGGTGACTGTCACGGCCGACTCTTCCTTTTCACTGCAACTGCGCATTGTGCTCACTGTTTCCGACGGCCCAGACAAAAAACGTTAGAGATTACTGGAGCACCCGCATTGGAGAAATGCGTAAAATGACATCGCAATTTATAACGTCACACGTCATGACGTCCTACCAAGAGGCCGATGTAACACTTCCACACTTTTCACATCAACTGAGAATCGTGACCGAAAGTCGAGATCCTGCAACCGGAAGTTGATAAGTTATCGATCAATAGTCGATACCTGGTCGATACCACGATAATTCTCTTAAGTTCTATCAGTTGTCCATCCGAGTTTTCAGACTTCGCGCCAAGCTTCGTTTTCAAATTTGGTGCGATGCTTTGGCTCCGCCACAAATCCGGTCACGTGGTGCGCACTTCCGGAGTTTTCAAATTTTGCGCCACTTTTGCTGCGGCCCCGCCCAGTTTTTTGAGATTTTTGGATCAAATTAATTACCTAACGCACCTCAACCCCTCGATTCCCCGGACGAGATTTTTTGATGCTCTATCGTTGGTACCAATCTTTTTCGCACAACCCATTCGTTCGGACATAATAATGTGGACAAGCTCCGCCGATTTTTTGGACATTTTGGATCTAATTAATTAACTCATTAATCCACCTGCTCCGATTCCCCATACCAATTTTTTTGATGCTCTATCCGATGGTGGCATTCTTTTTGGCACAAGATCATTCGTTCAGACGTAGTCGTGCGCACAAGCTCGTGAGGACACGAAACCGCAAACACAGGGATGCAATGCTTGCGCATTAATCAGTGGGAAGCAGCGAACATTCAAAACCCCCGCTGCAATTTTCAGTGTTCAGCGCCACACAGAACGTGGTGCTAGCCGTGCGAACTAGAAGTGCTTGTCCAGGTTTTTTAGGCTTCTCCATGCAATGGAAGATGAGGCGATTCATTTTGCGTGAATGGAAGCGTATTTTGTGCACTGCCGACGTACTTGTTGATGGCACCCTGCATACTTAACAACCAGCTTTTATGACGAAAAACAGTTCGTTGTAGTATTGCAGAACAAAAAGGCATGGAATGATGAAAAAAAAATTGGAGATGAACACTGCGCTGAGTTAGATATGTTATTTATTTCGAAAGAGGCTTGTCTTGTCTTTAAGTGGTTTTGGTCCCAAAGCGACTCAGGCTATGACGGCACCCTAGCGGATAGCTGCTGATAATTTCGACCACCTGGGGTTTTTTAGCGTTCACTGACATCGCACAGCACACGGTTCTCTAAAATTGCGCCTTCATCGAAATTCGACCGCCGCGGTCGGGACCGAACCCTCCTCTTTCGGGTAAGCGGCCCAGCACCATAATCAGTGAGGCAACCTGGCGGCTATATCGAAGCAATGTACATATACAGGGTGTTTTATTGCGTAAAAAATATTACGACAGGTTTCAGCCCTTCGCGGCGCGGCGGCCGCGAGGCACGTTTGACCTTGAAGGGCGGCGCGAGGCGCGGCGCACTACAGCTGTAGCCGCGCTGGTGCAGAGTGGAGGCGCTGCCCTCGCCGCGCTCTCGCTTGGTGCGGAGTGTGGAGAGGAGGCTGGAGAACGGGGGGAGGGGGGTTATAAAATGCGTTCGCTCGATTGCCGGCTCCGTCGTTATGCCGCCTGAAAAACAGAAAGGGAGTCTGCGTCGGTTTGACGAAGCCAGGAAACAACAACGGGCTTCAGAGACAGATGAAGAATGCGAACACCGCCTTGCTAAGCGGCGCGCTCAAGACGCTGCTAGACGGGCGCACAGCGCCTCTATCGAAACCGAATCGTCTACAACCGGTGATGATCCCGAATTAAACGCTATGGATGCTTACGCAACCTACCAGGTTTAACCAAACCTAAACCCCAGCAAATTTTTTTTAAACATTTAAAGATTTTTATTACAAAAATTGCGAAAGATACGCCAGTGCGGTCTGCTGAGTCAGATTTTACAGCAAAGCGTGCATTATATACCTTATATATGTCTGTATTTAAACGATTAATTAAATAAATTCCACGATTTTTTTTATTTTGGGGGCAAGGTTGTACTGCGAAATTTGTGGCCGTCAGCGTCGCAGGTGAGCCCTCTTTTTAAATTTTTTTTAATTGACAATGGGGTTCGAAACATCGCACGATAAAAATACGCATGTCAGTGCTTACTGAGTCGGCTTCCTCGAGTTATCTAAAAACGAAATGGCATCGCTGTGCCTTCTCTTTTTAGGAAATGCACCAACTGCGCCTGTATTGGATACATCAGAAGTGCGAAGCCTGAGACGCTGTTTTATAAGAATAAAATTTGAGAAAACTTCGTCAGCGGCTTTCAAATGCGGAATTTTTTGCGTCTTATACTTCGAACCACATTGCCGATTACAAAAATTAAAAATCACAGCTCGCCTTGAGTGCTGGCGGCCATTAATTTCGCAGTGCAGGCTTGCCCCCAACATAAAAAAATAAGAAAGCTTTATTAGTACATTTTAGACAATAATTGGTTATTTATTGATTCCCGTGAGGTACACCTTATGCCCAAAGTAACCAAGCAACATGGGTTTGCGTCTAAACGGTATAAAGAAGCCTTTACGGCACCCCTAAAGACCGAAAGGCGTCAGAACATGAGTACAGGTGTTCCCCTTGTTTCACATAGATTCTGAGCTTTAAGGGCTGCCATAAATGCTTCTATACGCTGCTAGGAAACGAGCCACCGTTGCCCACACACTTTTGAAAAAGACGCCTTCAAGCTCGACAGACCGCACCGATCTACTTCTCAGTTTTAAATGAAAACCTGCAAATGTTAAAAAAATCTCGCTCTACAGGGAGAAGAAAGAAGATGTGGCGAGGAGGATGCAAATCTAAGTCGAACGCCTAACTAACGCGTGTGAACAAAAACTACATTGAAAGTGAAGACAACTATGCTGGGAACACTACAGCACAACATGCAACTTGTATTCACTCACCTCCGAACGGATATCATGCCATCGAGCTTATATACTCAACACTGCGGGAGGTCCCATGAATGATAGTGGCGAATGGGTAATAACTAAAGTTCAGTGATAAAATAATGGGGCTGTTGATGCAGTCTATGGCGAGTACTATCTAAGAGATGTGGTTACAAGGTACTGTTAGTTGAAAAACATCTTTACTCTACAAACAGTGAGAAAATGTGCGGAAATCCGTGCTCAAAATATATTTGCAATGTTGTTTTATAATAAAATTTAGAAGATAATATTGAAATAATGTTTAGAACGTCAAAGTAACGTTTCCTATATAACACATAACGTTATATGTTAATTTTTAATGTTAACGTAAATATACAATGCAACATGTAACATTACTAAAATTCACACAATATTTTATAACACTATTCTAATGATTGGTGCTACCTGGGCAGTTGTTGGTGAAATTCGTCGCAAGCCCGTGTGGGGAGTGGACGGAATAGTCCAGAGGTGACGAACGGTCGCCTGAAGGCGGAGGCGCCATTTTGCCTTTGAGGTGCACGTAAAAGGTGCTACGTTCTCACGCGTACAAGAACACGAAATGCCAAAGTATAAAGTAGAGCAAACAAATATATCTCCCTGGTGCGCGCTGCGTCTCCTTCAGATAGCTTCCTGTACAAAATGCAGCGGTGCAGTTACAACGCGATAGCGTTAGGGGCCCCGTGTCGCAGAAAAGCCGGTGTCGTCGTCAGCGGCGTTGACCGTAAGCGAAAAATCCCAGATGCATTAATAAATAAAACAGAGTAGGAAATTTGTCGAGCTGGGGAATCGATCCAGGGCTTTCGCACGCTAACTCGTTTCTAATGAACAAAGGCGCGTCTAGTGAATACGGTGTTGTCTTAGAAGGGTGGTTTAGAGACATGTACTGTGGTATATATTAGTAATTATGAGCATGGAAATTACAGAAGTGGCATTTAAGCGAGTAGCAAAAGTCCCGTCCTAAAAGTCCCGTTCCAGTGACTTTAGCGCCTCCCGCTCATCTCGTTCGGGCGGAGTGGCGCCGTGGCGGAGCGTAGGGATCATGCGGTGAGCGGCGAACAACGCAGCGCACAGCTAAGGCGCGTTCACCACGAAGCTTGCGACTTGCTGCCCGTTCGTTCGGCGCGTAAGCTATGCTGTCGTTCGTGGCATCGGGTTTGTTGAGAGGCCTCCTAGCGACCCCAAGCGATTTGTCCAAGGGGCAAGGCGTCGCGATGAGCTGGCGATGGCTTTCAGCGGACTCCCTGGCAGGCTGCGACATGCTGTCGTGTTCCACTCTTAAAGGCGAAGCTTAAGCGTCCTCCAACTTTTTCTGAAATTCTCCCAGAGAAAACACAGACGCAACTGTGGGACTCATTATTCAGCGATAGCACACGCGTACTTTGGCTCTCTAACCTTCGCTTCATTGCCAAGAAAAGATGTACGCCTTGCTGACCACAGCGTCGCTCCACTCGATGTGCGCCTTACCGCAGCTCCAGAATGTATTCATCCGCGAAAGAAAATAGTTCGGCAAAGTGCAGCACACTTTTTATATTTTATACAGATATGCGTCACACTTGTATATATTGAAATTGTTTTGTCCTAAGGTCCTGCCCATCAGTGGGGAGATTTATTTATTTATTTATTTCTACAGAAAGAGGCCGCCGCGACAAAAGGCTGAAAAACCTGACGAGCCCACGGTACCCAACAGTGTGACGCTGAGATTCTAATGCTGAATATTTTATTTGCGCGTTTCAACCGCGTTGTTGGTAGTTGCAATTTCGAAAAAAGAGCTATCGCTCCGCCGATGCAAACGGCATGGTCTGTTCAGCTTTTCCTGTAAATGTACGAAATTTTCGAAGAGAAACTCACCGACATTTTGACAACAGGAAAATACCTGGGCAAACTTGACAGTTTTCGGGCGTTCGCATTGGAAAAAAATGGGTGAGGCTTAACTTGGTTAAGCCTGGAGAATGCGAAGCATCATCGTGTCGCGTAATTTGGAGGCGCACAACCACAGCGACGGCGCGAGGTGGGCCCCCGTTTCTCCAATGTCGTGACGTCATCGTGTCACGTGGTGTGACGTCATGAATCACGTGATTTGGAGGCGCACAACCACAGCGATGGCGCGAGGTGGGCCCCCGTTTCTCCACTGTCGTGACGTCATCGTGTCACGTGGTGTGACGTCTTGTATCACGTGATTTGGAGGTGCACAACCACAGCGACGGCGCGAGGTGGGCCCCCGTTTCTCCACTGCCGTGACGTCATCGTGCCACGTGGTGTGGCATCATCGTGTCACGTGATTTGGAGGCGCACAACCACAGCGACGGCGCGAGGTGGGCCCCCGTTTCTGCACTGTCGCGACGTCATCGTGTCACGTGGTGTGAGTCCCAGGGTGTCGAACCGGAACCGAACCTGAACCCGAAACCGGAACCGAACCCGAATTTTTGCCCGGAACTGGAACCGAACCGAACCCAAATCTTTTTCGCCATCTTGGAGCTGAACCCGAACCGGAACGATTCAAAGGAACCGTTCCGAACCGGTTCGGGACGCGGTTCAGATGCAAATTTTGTGCAACACGGCATACTTTTTCTTCTTTTTTTTTCAGACCAAATGGCATATGCCAGCGCGTAGATTTACCCAGCGAAAGCTATCGGCGCTATGGAGTGCGAAAATGGCATCCAGTCGAAATGGCATCCAGTTCAACAACAAAACTGAAAGAAGTCTCGTGTCTATGAAGAAAGATAATTGGCGTTTCCGCAATGTGCTTTTGGTAATTCTAAAGTATTTTACGCCAGATTGAGGTGAAATGTTGGATTTCATGGTATCCCCCTTTGACATGCTTACGTACAGCTTTACTCGAATTGTTAGCACTGTTTTAACTCGTAAAGCACTGAATGAGAATGGTTTCCTTTTCTTTGTGTCGAGTACCATAAATATGTGAAGCATAGGCGCAATGATCCAATCACGTTGTGCAACGTTTACTTTCTGAGACATTCCTTGACTCAGATAGCAGATAATGAATAAGACCCCTCACGATGTCTAAGTGGCTGTGGTGCTCGGCTGCTAATGCCAAGGTCGCGGGTTCGATACCGGTGGCGAGGTCGCATTTCGATAGCCACGAAATGCAAAAATGCGTGTGTGCTGTGCAATGTAAGTGCACTCTGAGGAACCCCAGCTGTTCAACGCTGATCTCGAGTCCTCCACTACAGCGTTCCTGATAGAGTCCACGCCGCTTTGACGCGTTAAAAAACACATAATACTATTATTACAAAACAAAGAAATATGCATGTTTTCTTTTTTCAGAATCCGAACATTCTTTGTTGCACGCGACGGAAATAACCAATGAAATGCGGGCATGTAGCAGCGGTGCGATACTTAGAAAAAAAAATAGTGATTACACAAAGAGGCAATGCGGAAATACATTCTCGCGCTGAGATCTGATAAACGCCTAGAAAGGTGCTACTGAAATGAAATGTTACTGTGATGAAGTGATTTTGTGTTATGTCGATGCATTGAAATTGTTCTGCTTATATATATAAAAAAAAACAAGTGCCAATCGCTAGCGGGCAGCTTCGTCATGCTGTTCTCGGACTGCTGTATCTTGAATTCTCTAACGGGCGGCTTATATCTGCCTCTCGCTGCCGCACATGACGGAAGCCAGCAGACACCGAAACAAAGGAGCATAGGTGTTGTACTTTTTAAAAAATAATTTGTGGTGTTCATCAACTGGTGCTTAAAGAATAATTACTTTTAGCGATAATTGATTAAACAGAAAAAAAAACACATGCCGCAAATAGGATCTGAACCCTTGACCTCCGAATTTTGCGTCCGATGCTCTACCAACTGAGCTACGGCGACGATTTTTTTCTTTATTACATGGAAATAGTGCCGAAAAGGAAAATCAGAGTAAGCCCATGCCACAAAACACCAGGCTGTGTAATACGAGCCCACCATACCCCTGCACGTCCCCACCTTCCTAAACATCAGAAGTCTGAGAGGCACACCCATGCATCTAGATAGGGGAGCCAGCAAGGCGGCCCTTCCAGGGCAACGTATACTCCCCTCACCAAAGCGCACTGCTCACGGAACAAAGATTTAGATGACCGCGGTGATTCGGCGGTGGTCGATCATACGGCTTTTGAGACTATAAACAGTCACAGCAACATAAATAGATCACACGGCACAACACAGTTTTTCTCCACTAGCAAAAAACGGGTACTAATCCGTGTGATTTCAATGTCCTTCTCAAGTGTACGTTCGCCGTAATTATATCCCAGAAGAACGTAGCATCATTGCACAGAATAAAACAATGGTCTTTGGCGCATTGCGCAGGCGGCAGTTTCCCATGACACAAACATCTCCTCAGCATGAAGCAATGCCTTGACAGGCAGCGTCGGTGTGTGAAGTTTAGAGAAGAACGTTTTTGCAGCAGAAGAAATACATGTACGTACATTCGCTTAACACGTTCTAAAGCACTGGTGTTAAGCAACTACAGAAAAGGTTGCCGATACAACAGTAAAGAAAACAAATACCCTGTAAGTACATGAGTCGTCTGCCTTCTCGAGAGGCTATACAGGTAGTCTAAAGAAAAGCGCACAGTGAGAAAATTTAAGGTGTCCGCTACTTCCGCGCTGCGGCGACGACTGTTTAATCTTTTTGGCTTTCGGGGGCACTTATGTGTAGTGCAACCGAACGATCAGAGTGTTCACCAGCGCCACCCTCGTCAGTAGCAGAGAACGTAATGAGTCTTCTTTCACCGAGAGTGCCACATCAAAATCGTGGTCGAACGGTGAGGGCGGAAGCTGTGCGAGAACCCTCGCTTCGGGTTTTTGTGTCTCAGGCGAGAGGCTTAAGGTTGGTTCACATGCAAGCGAATGGGCGACTGAGCGGCGCGTCCCAGCGAAAATTTCCAACTTGCTGGAACCTCGCCGCTCACCAGCGCGACGACTCAAAAACAAGTTTTTGCACCGCGGTGGCATATGCGGCCGGGCGCCCCACCCCGGCCGCTAGTGCAGTGTGCCGCGCGCGCGATTAATCCGAGACAGGACGCTACGTGCGCGCGGCTATGTACATAGAGTTTACTTCTTGTGTAAGTGATTGTGCGCAGTGGCCGCTCGCGCACACTTATTTTTGGACAATGCTTGGACATTAGCGCGCGAGCGGCGCGAACTTGATTACTTTTGTATTTTGTAAATAGTGTACAAAGCTCTCCCCTGTCCTTTCTCGCTGTCGCTCCCCTCTATACTTCTCCTCACTATCCTCTCCCTTTCCCTTTCGTGTCCGCCGGCTGCAGCTCGGGTGCTTAAGATATTAGATAGCAATTGCCGCGGCCGGCAACACTCTTTTGCTTCACTTTTTATTTTTTTTTAAATAAACCACTACCACCACCACCGCGGTGGCAAGATTCGCTGGCGTTTTCGCGTTCTTTTGTGGAACGCTTTGCAACGGCACACGTGCAGCATTCACAGTATTCCACCTCAGGTAGATCGGCTGCAAGTAGATGGGGCATTTTAGACCGCAGCTATTATGCGCCCGTTCCCGCGTTCCGCGTCGTAGTCGGCGTAGCCGGCTGTCCAAGTAGCAGAGCGAAGTAAGCGCCACCTGGAAGGTGGCTGCCACGGGAAGACCCCAAGAGTGGCTAGCAGCATAATACGTCACATGCCAGGTGGCGTATGATGAGTTGCGCTTAAACTTCGCGTTACCGACAATTGCAACCGTCTGCCAATTTTTTGCCAGTGAGTGCCCGGATGTACGCCCACCGAATTGTGCACGTGTGTGCATACACATGCTTAAGCGCACGCATGCATTGACACACGCTCGCACGCCTGTGCGCGCGCGCGCGCGCACACACACACACACACACACACACACACACACACACACACACACACACACACACACACACACACACACACACACACACACACACACACACACACACACACACGCAGGCGCACACACAGAAATTTTGGAATTTTTGAGAAAGGAGACTAAACTGCCAACACAGTAGAGAAACCAACTACGATACTCTAACCCTGAGTGGGAATCGAGCCAGTGGCGGCGGGCGCAACAGAGAAGCTTCGTTTACTGATGCCTCAGGCTACTCGACCATCTTCGAAGATTCTTTTTATTGTTGCCGCATGGAATATCGGAACCTCCCTGACCTAGTCTTGCCTTACTTGACTGGGTCGAATTCAGCGACCTCGGCATGCGGCCTCATGCCACTATCACTCCCTTACTCTGCCCGCACATAAACATTCTTAAGGAGCCCACGTCAAAAAAGGGCGATCAGTCAGGAGGTTGAACTTTCGCAGCATGTACGTTCTGAGCTAAAATGAACTCTTCTCTGAACAGTGACCTCGCCGAAAGTGGCGATTCTGCGTGTTTATCAAGCATACAGCTTCTTCACGCGCTAAGCAGTCTTATTAACAGGAAAAGTTCCCACGGAATTCCGGTGTCTTTCATTACTGGCACAAATCTTATGTGTAAGGCATGACCTCAATGCCCTTTTTAAGAGACTGCTGAAGTGAGCTATGTCTCAAACGAACATAGCGTCACAAATAAGTTTGTTGTTCAATAGTTCCTCCTTGCTTGCAGATGTAGCAATTCACTGATCATGACACAAACGTCCCCTTGGCTCGATGGCATGTCCTAACACGTAAGGTCGACGTTTGAAGTCTAAGAAAGGTTTTGGGCCTATTGAATATTCAGTCTTTGTCAAAAGTAACCAGGCTGCACGCTTTTCTTCTCAGTCTTGTATTAAAGCTATTATGCCAGCCCTCAAGCTCTAAACCTCTGTATGAGCAAGGAGAACCCCTGTTCTCACCTTCAAAGAACTTTTTGATCTTTAGGGAAGCTGTGAGGGCTCTGTTACGCGAATGAGAAGCAAACCATGGAGCCTCGTTACTTTTGACAAAGACTGTACATCCTCAGAACTCGCCTCAATATAAGGCCGTCAAGAAAGGCTAGGTAAGGCTGCACGTAAAGGAAGTAATCATCGATCAGAACCTTTGTCAGCTGCCTTCTGGAGAAGCCGTACAGAAATTCAAAGGAAAAGCGAATATTTAGGAAACCGAGTGTGTCAGCACAAAATTCCCTCACGACTGTGTACATAAAAGACAGGTGAGCATTTAATCGCCCAATAAGCACAGCTGCCAAGAAGCGGTGGTTTTCGATTTCGAAAAATAAAAATCATGAAACAGGTTAGTGGACAAAAACTGCACGAAAGACTCACCATACTGTATCAAGGTAGCATGAAATTCTGTCCACGCATGGGCTCCCTTTAAAAGCGTCCCAGCAAAGTCACAAAAATTCTATTTAACGAATTTACGGTCCTCCTCTTGCAATGCACCAATTGCAGCATTGTCACAACGCAACGTCGCCTCGAAGACGTCGCAAGTTTGTGTCCGTACAGACACGAAGTGCCCGAACCACTGCAACCGTGCTTTTTTATCATACTCTTTTCATCAGAGCAAGAGACGGCGACGACACCAGCATAGGTGAAAATCTTAATTTTACACTGTACTAGCGACAAGCCACGATTAGCTGTGTTTTTGAAGAAAGTGAGCAATAGGTATCGTGATATATAATGCGAGTTACAAAGGCGATGTAGAGCAGGTGAGGAAAATAAAATATTTTTGGTAAACTCTCTAGGTGTATGCTGCAGGTGTGCCAGAGTGTGAGGGTGACAGGCAAGCCGCTTTTGGAGTGACAGAAAGATATCTTGGCGGTATATACCTGCAAATACAAGGCAACTTCCGCTCATAGCGGGCGCTTGCAGCGGTCCTGACGGCGCTTGCGTAAGCATTTTGCGCCGGAGAAATTCCCCATTGACACGAGCTTCAAGAGAGTCCTATTACTCGCCTGACAGGGACTCCGAAACTGCTGAAGCTGAAGGGTTTTGTCGATGAAAAATCCATCAGCTTTTCTTTTTATATATCTCATCAGATAGAGTCTAGTATACATAGCCGGTGTACACTAATTCTGGGTTCATTTCATTTCGGGTCTCTTGCGTAAATTTAAATCTTTTTGCCGCGGACAGTAAACCATCTCGCACTAAGCAAATTTTGCAGTGCTGTTTTATATGCTGATATCACAAAGAAAAGTAAACAGCAAAACAAGGTTGAATGAAAACCTACGCTCAGAAGTTTTTATAGTCTGAACCCGCTTGAACCCGTTCGAACCGGTTCGACGCTATCCGGAGCGGTTCGAACCGGAACGGAATGTCGCTCCGGAGCCGAACCCGGAACTGAACCCGAAAGGTGTGAACCCGAACCTGAACCGAACCCGAAAAAATTTCGGTTCGACACTCTGGGTGTGACGTCATGTATCACGTGATTTGGAGGCGCATAACCACGGTGAAGGGCTAAAGTGGTAGCTAAAGTAGTATGCTTCGCATAAAAGCGAACAAATGACCATAAGGAACAAGACGACTAAAGCAGACGTCTTCTCGGGAACAGCGCACCAACCCCCTGGCGGCAAGTCTGCTCTGCGCTTCCACCTTTATGCCACCTACAAGCCGCAGCACCCACTGTCTCTATTTCTAGTATATTTCAACTATCACAAATAGTCAACAGCGAAAGGCTGAGCCTAATCTGTTGTCGTGTTGAGAAATCTGTAAGCAATGCAGCGCCCAGTTAACCACCTCGTAGACTTTTGACGACCGTATCTTTCTGCACGGCACGGTAAAATTGTTGCAGTAAGGTTGGTTCAAAGGGTTAAAAATGTATGCCTGCCCGAAAGTGTTAAAGGGGATCCGCACCCCCGTATCCACTCTCGTCGGTAGCTGGTGTGAACCGGCATGGATGATAAGTGTCACGATCGTCTGGACAATTGGGTACGTGTAGCCACGGACACTGGAGGCCTTTTCGTACATCATCGCCCGAGGCGTGAACCATATCGGACGGTGAGCAACAGGCTGGAGTTCTGGTAATGCTAAACGGCTTGCTACAGTCGTCAGATGAAGACAAAGACGAAAGCAGAGACGTGTCTTCGGGCCACGACGAGGCATCATCATCATCTCGAGCCGTTTAAGATTCGAAACTGTCACCACACACTGCTCACTGCAGTACGCCAGCCAGACTGAATTGGCCATGTTCAAAAAGATGGCGCTCATCGTGTCCTTCGGTGAAGTACATCAAGGCGGTTTCCTACCGATGGCTGCTGCTGAGAATAAGCAAGATGCGCGCCCTGCGGAAGACACAGAGCCCGGTGAAGTGGTCGGGGACGTGCAGATCGAAGACGCCGAGATCGTCATCGTGAGCGAGGGCATGCGCAAGTGCGCCGTGCCTGAAGGCCACACACGGTGGCGCAGCCAGCTGCGTGCGGCCGATGTCGACTGGCGGGGCCTACGGGGAGGGCCCGTCTGCCACGACATTGGTGTGCCTCGACAATCGCCTCCACAGGGCCACTCATGGCAGCGCCTAAAACATTCCGTGGCCCATGCAAGACAGTGGACGATGCAGTGCTGGTGAGGAGAAATTCCAGTGCTCTCGAGCTAGCTCGGATATGTCGTACCTGGACGATGGCCAGCAGCGTCACACCGAGACCGGCAGTTCAGAGGCTGCTAAAGATGCCCGTTCACAGATCGCCCGAGCTGACAAAGCTGTGCAATGCGACATGTTTTCAAGTGGGTGGGCCGAGCGCATATATAGAGAGGCTATGCAACCTATTGAGGCACTGAAACGACAGATCAGGTTCTACGATGAACTCAATCGCAATGAGTCACAATGAAGTGACTGTAGTGTGTACTCGTGCGCATAGAGACAGCGGACGGAAGTTATGCGAAGTTAATGTGCATAAAATAAAATGCTTGTCCTCCCCGTCAGAAATCTTGCTAATGGTGGTTGTGGTGTTAACAAGCATCCAGGTGGATTACTCTAGTGGTCAGATGGGGGCAGGTCGATTGTAGAAAACCAATAGTGGCAGATTGTGACATGAGGCATGCAGTAGATGGTGTAGTACACACTCGATGGACCAGCGATTATAACATGTGAAATGATCATTGCGATCGATTAATGACAGACGCAGACTGGTGGTAAGTGTCCCAATTTATCTTAATGGCTAAGCAGGTTGTGTCTCTCTAGAATGTGTATGCGTAACATGGTGAACATACCACCTCATACCTTTGATGCACCAAAAAGCTTCGCAACTTGTTCAACTGGGTAGAACGGCACGCAAACTGACAGACGTTGACAAGAGATCATTAGGTGGCCAGTGCTAAGCCAAAGCTTTCATGACATCAGTTGACAAGGCTAGTGCAGGTGCTGACAAGCTGCTGCAATCCTCATATCTCGATATCTGCTGGCATCTACACTGCTGGGTGAGTCTGATTATAAGCTGTAAATAACGTGAAAGAAGAACACAGATAACGCATATACCTCCTCTGCCTTGTGAGTATGCAGAGATAGTTTCTCTAAATTCACGCACTAAAACTCACCATAGAAATGTGCCACTGTGTAAAGCAGTGCTCTATATCAGTGCATGTGTGCCAATAGTTGGATCACTGGAGCTTAGGAGTGTATTTGCTCAAATAATGTTTGGTATGTATGTAGGAAACTGAATTGAATTTGGAAAAGGTAGAGATCTTCAGCATTGTTCGAGTCCAGATGAAGACTAAGGAAGGACGACACAGGCACTATTACTGACAACTGAAAGCTTTATTGCCGGAGTTCATAAAGCAAAAAGATGAAAGCTCTGACCGCCGATTCTCTATGCAGTAGAAGGCAACCACTGTCAAGAACGTCCAATACGCATCTAGAAAAGCCGTTTCACTCGCTTGCAGTGAAAAGAAAAGCTTTGCCACAGATATTCCACTGTTTTTGCACATAAGGAATGTTTCAAGTAGTTCACAGCAAACCCGATGACATACCTGAAGATGACCTTTGATCAAGCAATCGAGAACAACTTTTGGATTCGCTGCAATGCAATGAGAGACTGTATGATGGTATTTTAATTAGTGATCTGAAGTTCATTAGTAATCTAGGTCCACACTGAGGCATCTTTCAGTCTGTATGAAGAAATGTTTGCCACAAGAAAGTTCTATATTGTAGACTGCTACCATTTTGCAATCGGTGCACTTTACCTGACGCGAATTGAGCACACCCTTTCGTTATGGTTACTTTGCTTCTCCACCTTGTTGCATATTGCTGCATACACCCCGCTAAACTTGCCGTCGGTCGTGAACACTGGCTTAACATCAAATATAGATATGCATTTTTTCCACCAGTGTGATCCAGTATGCACATAAAAAATAACGGGCACTTTTTTGCGCAATTGGTTCTCATTTTCCTGAGCAACTATGGTCTTTACCCATTTCGTTGTGGTAGACAGCCATTCTGAAAGCCAGGGTACTGTTTTTTCCAGGAAGCCCACACTGTATATGTCAGAAACCTGCTGAAGGAAGGCAGCTTGGATGTGGCGGATGCATGTCTGCTGAAGTGGCATGCTCAAGAAGGATACTGCGATGCCGTAATTTCAGTAAGAGTTTTCCGCTATTTTGATGACTTCCTAGCGTTGCGTGAGAGTCGGGCAATACAATATCAGTCGCTGACATTTCGAAATTTCAATGAAGACAGAAGGCCTATCTTTCGAAACTGAACTGCCAAAAGATGGCTCTGTATAAACTGTAGACCTTGCGCTTTAGCACAGATCGTGCATTGACAAAATGTGCCAAGTGTAGCAAGGCAGCTTTTTAGTTCCATATCAGGCTACTCCAAAATGGTAAAGAATGACATGGCAATATTTGAATTGCGCACTTTAATTCAGAAGATGTGCATCCACTACCTAAAAACAGCCGTCCTGAAGCAGGTTTCATGTTATGCAGTGCGGGCTTCCCCAAAGCCACAGTTTGCTGGGTTTTGGAAACGCTGTTCGCAGCAATGGAAGCCGCTAATGACCGGAGTTGGCCACGAAGATAAGAATCAACCGTGCAAAAAGGTAGCAGTCATTCCTTATTTGCATACTGCATCATACTGATTGAAACAAAATTTATTTAAATTTATGTCCAGGCAGTACTGATGGCCAACTACAAGTCTGGAAAATATGTGCAGTCGTACAAAACAAGCTGCAGAAGCAAAGTCACAATAAGTGAAATAGCGTGCTCAATGTCACATGAGGTAAAGTACCCCAAAGGTAAGAAAATGGTGGTCTACAAAGGTACCACTTCCTTATGACAAACAATACTTTGGACAGAATAAAAAATGCCTCAGTGTATGTATAAGAGAGCACTTCATATCACTGAAGAAAAAGTCGTCACCCAATTTCTAATTGCACTTCGCGGATGGCAAAGGTTGCTCTCCACTCCTTGATCGGGCATCTTCAGGCATAGCAGTCAGGTTAGCGATGCATTGGTCAAAACTTTGTTGATCAGCTAAAACGAAGAAGTATGCGTGGCAACGCCTTCCTTTTCACTGCAGGGGAGTGAAAAGGCATTTACAGATGCACATACGTCTTTCTCGCTCTTGGTCTGTTCACTCGAACCTTGAAGAATAGCTCAACTTTCCATTTTACTAGATGAGAGCTTCACGGATTTACAGGAGGCAGTGGGGGTGGATCAGCAGATCCTTATTTTAATTTATTTTTCCTGACCACGCCTACAATAGGTGGGCAGTTAAACTATTTAGCTAGCTTATTGTTAAGAAAACCCTCCTGACCAGTGATCTAGCGAGGAATTACTGGTCATGGGGTCAAGGCTGAGCGAGGCACCTAAGTTCGTCGGAGTAGGGGAAGGCTCTGTTATAAAATACACGGACAGCTTTGCCTTCTATTCTGTGTGTGGAGCATGAATGCAGGGGCTGCGAGTAGGGTGGTGCCGCATTTCATGACCTCAGTCACTCTGTGGACTGCTAGGACAGTAGTGATGGGTGGGGACGCATATGGACCAACTCTGCATGTGCTGGCCGTAGGGAGGGAAAGCGAAGGAAGATGGCTCCTGTGCTGCCAGCAGCTTGTGTGGCATGAATCTGTGCAGGCCGTCGCTGCAGTGTTCCAGGGTTGTGTGTGGTTGTATGCATAAGTCTGCTAGTAGTCTGCGTGTGTGTGGACATGTTGCATTGCATAGGCGCGAGGTGGCGGTCGGCTGCTGGAAAATTCAATGATGAAAACTCTGATCTCAAATCTTGCGGTACATTACGTACTATACGAAAAATAAAACCGAAAATTACTTAAGCCAACGCGCTAGCGGATTTTCCTTGTAGCCCATGTATGCCTACTCCTGTGTAATGCTTGGTATTTACTGTGGCATTGTGTTTGCAAACAAAAAATAAATAATGGAGCAATATGTCAGTAGCATTCACCAACTGCACCCATTAGATTATAGTTTAAAGCTGTTTCGCAAAGCTCAGCTAGTTGCTGATAAGATATTACTCCCGTAATAAGAATTCCTATCAACAAAATAAACGCGAACTCTGCTATATCTCACAAATAAATAAAATACGAAGCTCCCTTCACTGTAGTTGTCGCATGCCAGCTGCAGCTGTACTTCAGAGCTTCTTTTACTAATAAACGTTGGAGGCGTAGCTAGTTCGCAATTTGTTTTTTTTTTTTCAAAGGAATGAAATTCAATGCACGTTTTGTCATATTTCTTTTGCCCTTGTTTTTCACACAACTGAAGTTCTTTGATTTGAAGCAAATATGCTGCTTTTGAATGAGGTCAGTTACATGCCCACGAATCGATTCGAGTACACGGCTTTGAATAACATTGACTCGTCAATTGCGCGCTCTTATTAATGCTAGGATGGATTTAGCGACTACATTTCCGCCGTTCTGTACGCAAGTTCTGACGCTGCTGGCGGCAGACAAACTGAAAGAAGAGAAAAGGAAAGAGCAAGATGAAAGGAAAAAGAGCGGCCAACAGAGAAAGAAGAACAGGAAAAAAGTGATGGGGCGCTGTTGCGGAAACAGCAAGTGAACTCTCTGAATCTCAAGCTGCCGGGCTAGCAGTGAAAACTTGGTGTAGTTGTTGTTATTTGTCACTTTGGGATGTTCGGGGGAGGGGGTACTGGACGCGGGTTATGTTGCCCAATTCGCAGGATCAGTCTTGGCATCCAGGGGGCTAGCGCGCGATGGCGTGCTATCGGAGATGCCATCTGTCTCCCCACATCCCGAGCGGCTGCAGCTCGGAAGCGAACTGCCCGGTGAAATCGCGGTAGAAGAAGCGCAATAACAAACGGAAAAAAACCGGTGCGCGCGAATAGCACAGCAGCTGCGTTCTTCGAACTACTCACGATCCATTTTCAACCTGAGCTCTCCGGGATCATCCCGCCAGGTGCTGCATGTGCATTTCATTTCACTTTGAGATTAAAGTCGGCCATCGATTCATGCGTTAGTGCATTCCGCTAAGAGTGTGAAATTCACTTCTTTTCTCTTTCTCGTGCCAGTAAACTGGAGCGCAGCAACAACGGAACACGAGCGCGATATCTAACCAACACTGCACATACAACTCACCGGCATTCAGGGTGACGACAGCATCGCCCATTTCCCAGGTTGCTGCCTTGCTTCATAGACGCTGAACATGCGTCCAGGGAAGCTGGTCATCCGCAGGAGCACGAACAGCGCCTCCTGTGTCCAACGCATGCCGCGAAGAACGTAACCGACGCAAATTCCGCGGCTACAACCCCCCCCCCCTCCCCCCCTTTTTTATTTTAAGCATGAAATGCTTTTAGCTTCCATTGTCGGCAGTGTGGTGACGCCACGCTGAGACCGAGAGCCATCATCCGGGCACTGAATTCCAGTCATCCGGGCTCTGAAACGAGAACATCCGGGCACCGTACGATACTTATCGATATTTAACGAGACTCTCTAAGCCCTCCTACGCGACCGGCATGCAAGCGCCGGTTGGTCTCGAAACGAGTAACAAAAAATAACTGCTGCCAGTGCCTTCTCAATATTTATCAAGATATCAGTCGAGCTGTGCGTTTGATAATGCACGGAATTATAATTTCCGATTTCTAATAACGCGTGCAAAAAGCACATACATGCCACAATATTTAAGCATGAAATGCTTTTAGCTCCCGTTGTCGGCAGTGGGGTGATAGTCGCACCAAGACCGAGAGCCAACATCCGGGCACTGAATTCTACTCATCCGGGCACTGAAACGAGAACATCCGGGCACCGTACGAGATTTAACGAGACTCTCTAAAGGCCTTTGTACGATCGCTTTTGAGCGGATCCGCCAGGCAGGCGGACTGGCGGACCGAACGACCAGACAATAGGCATTCGCCCCGTTCGGCAGGCGAAAGGAAAGTTGGTGAACTTCAACTTTGGGGCGGACGAGCGAACCGCCCGGCGACCGAATTGCAGCGATTGGCTGCTTTTTACGTGACGTGGGCATCCGCTCCTGCCGGGGCAAGATGGCCGTCCGTCGACTGAACTGCGGAGCGAGGCATAGGTCGTGGCTGTAGAGATGGCACCTATGTCGCGAGGCATACTATATTGGCCACATGTTGATATTACGAGTGTTCAGAGCGACTGCGAACTTCTCCGCGTGCAGCAGCGGCGAGCAGCGACAGTTTCCCGAGTTCAAATCGACGCTGATGTAGTTGACGGAGCGCCTCTTCAAACAGACGCAAGACCTACGCGTTGGCGTTGTCACGAAGTGTTTATATGGAGCTGTTTGTGGTTGCTGCAAGCGTTCCTAATTCCTGCGAGGATCATCACGCACAGCGGCGAGCAAAAGCTGCTCACGGTGAATTTTTGTGCGTGCATGAGCTGCCTAGCACAGTGACTAGTGTCCGCGTAGTGAAAGTGATTGCGATCGAAGTGAGTGCTTTTACGTCAAGGCAGTGAAATGTGCACCTTCGAGAGCTCACTACGCACGCCGTGCTTTCCGAATGCTGAAATGAACGTGGCGTTGTGCAGCTAGTCGCATTCGTTGCGATGGTTGCAGTGATCGCGACCGAAGCGTGCACACGACGTTGTTGCTGGCTACGCATTCGTTACCATTTTGTTCGCGATTCGTGTTGGCACTGTGCTTGAGAATTGCCGTGTGTGCGACGTGACGCGACGCGAGCTTGGCTGCACGGCCGTAGGACTGTTTTGCGGCGACAACAGCGATGTCGCCATCCTTCTGCGCTTTGGTGCTCCATTCAGTACGTTTTGTTATGATGGGTGCTCGGGTTACTACTCGCCGGAGAAACTGTGTAACCTGTGTTAAAACTTCGGTGCAGTGCAAATGTATCTTCGGGAGCGTCATTTCTTTTTATTTCCTGCCGGCTGTGCGCACATTTGCCTGAAATAAACATATCGGCGTGATGAATGGGTGACTGAACACTTCCGCTAGCCATTTCGGTTTAGGTTGTAACAACATGGAAACAAGAATCATTGCCGCTTTGGATCACGACTGATTGACAGTGTACAAATCTCTAATATGTGCCAACTCATAAGTCTTGTTTTTCATGAGCATTTCAATTGATGTAGCGCAGAAAAAAAAAGTGTGGCAGCAGCTTATGCAATCAAAACTGACCACAGAGCAAGTTGAGCATAACGAGTCTTGATGAAAAAGAAGAAAAAAATATTGAGAAAACCTTTGCCATTGCTTTTTTTCTCTTTTTGCTTAGCAGTGTTAAGTCAATATTGACAAATGCTTGGCAGTATTCAGTTTAAGTGGGATGTTGGTTTCCACTGCAATCAGAAAAATACAGTGGTCTTGAAGCACCTCATAGGCAATGACAGTGTCTGTTGTTGATTTTGCTCATGGTCCTTTTCGATCCGGGGATCAGTGGTACGAAACTGGATGTGTTCGCAATGCTATTGTTGCAGAGCTGCTCGCGAAATCGGCCTTATTGGTGTTAAGCGGTTGTTCAGCGGCGCTTCCTGGGTCAGCCGCAGCACTTTGTTTAACAAGCCATTCTCGAAGCTTTGAGAAGATCTCGTCGATGCACTTGCATATGTCTGTCTGCTACCACCTTCATTTGCCTGTGACTGCTTGCTACAGACATGACTACTTGCAGACTGCAAAATAAGCCCTGTGGAGCTGGTAAAGCTACGCTAGGAACAAAGACGATGGTAACAACATCACTGCACAGGGTAGCAATTCTTCTTTGTTGTCGTCCCTTAGCACAGTTTCGACATGCCAACTTGCCACCGGTGCACCCCACAGTACGCTATGATCAAGTTCTGTGAAATTTACAGAAAGCAACAACGGGAGAGGAAGTAGGTTGTATAGGCATATCTAGTGCATGCTGTACAGATAGCTTCCTGCCTTATTATAGCCTGGCCCCTCTGTTTTTAACCCTTCATCACCCAGCAACCTGTGGCCCTATTTGTGTTATTGGCATGTGCTGCAAATCACCAAACACATTTCATACTCTTGACCCTGCTAGATTGTTTTGGCCCATTAAGTTGTTTGATTCAAATCGGCAAGCTTTTAGAAGACATTTCTGCAATAGCCAACTTTTTCTTGTTCTTCACGACATGCACCTTGACTGCAACATCCCCCTATGATGCTTTTGTTCTTTGCTTTGAAAAAGCATGCAATTCCCCTCTTTATGTGAGGCTGGTTTTCTCGTGCTTTAACTTGCATCCAATAGCTCTAAACTGGATCCAAGCTTAAACAGCCAGCCTTCGGCAGATTTCCCTTGCCAATTCTTATGTATCTTGCCTTTTCCTGCAATCTCGGACATCCGCCAAGGCACTCCTTTGGGCCTCAGCTTTTCATTAGTATTTGCATTATTACCGTCCCTTCAGTGCTTTGTCATATGCCTTAACTGACAGCCATATGGTGTGTGCGATATTGCAATCAATACCAGCATTTCAGTTGTTCAAAACAACAATTAGCATGCCCTGGATTGTCCTGTTTGCTAATGTTACTAAGAATGCAGTAATATTGTTTTTTATTGTCAGCATTACATTTTGCCAACTTATAAGGCCTTCCGATAAAGGTATATTCACTGTATACTGGTTCCAATACCTAATAATCCTCATACACCCACCCACAACCTAGGATATTTACACCATGACGTGTTGTTAGTATCACCGTCTTCCAAGTTACTTGCATTCAATTCCCCTGTGTGTCATCAACTTGGGTATTCTAATGGCACATGGCACAAATCTAACCTAACTAGAATCCTTGAATTAGTTCAGTCCTGAGCTGCTTGTTTTATTTTCTCAGGCCATTTTTGAAGGTCCAGTGTGACAGCACTAAAAGTGCATATTTGAATGTCTTCATCTTATGCAGGTTTTTTTTGCTCCTTAGCAACACGTCCCCAACTAATCAGTCCCAATTTGTAGTCTCTCGTGCACTAGGTGCACTAACACTCTTGTGCCTCATTTAGCTCATATGCCACTGAATTGCAAGATTCGTTTTTGTTCGTGCCACAGAAGGCTGTAACGGTCTTGCATCCCACAAGGCTGTGTATCTTACTGTCCTTCGAAGTGGTTACTACAGACATCATGCTATAAATTACGAACTCACTGAGCTCCTACCTGGCACACTATTTTAAAGCTCGCTGCTAAAGTAACGTCATTTAGGACTACTGAGGTGTGATAAATATGAAAACAAATAGATCTGATATAGTGCTCAGTCACTCGGTCACCTCGGCAAACCAGTACAATGCTCTCTTATGCATAACGTGTTCATTGAGAACTTTGTTCATAATTTATTTCAAACTATATCGGGGCAGATTTACACAATAGTAGCATTTGGGCTAACTTTGCACAAGCTAGCTCTAGCTACCTACATTCGCTCACTGCAAAGCTAAACATGCATTAGTGCACCCACCTGTTGTTGACCAGGCTTCTCTTTGTGCTTGTCTGTTCTGCTCAGCTGAGCAACACACTGACTTCATGATGTGGCTCAGTGAGAATTCTACATGTGTATGCTTATGCATGTAACTTGCATATAGTCACATGTACTAAGGATTGTATTAACTGGGCAATTGGTTGAGCTTAAAAGCTCTCATCATCAGATTGCAGCAAAGAGATAGCAATAAAAGACAAAAGTCATCACTGCCTTTCTGTTTTTCTTCGTCATCCTTCGGCCTGACTTCAACTTGGTTTTTTTCCGACTTCCTTATGACTACTGATGGCTCAGTTAATTCGTTTCCTTGCAACCCAGACTGGCAGTGGAATAAGGATATTTTGCTAAGAAATTGGTAATTAGTAACTAGTACGACATTATTCTATATATAACAAGTGGTGCGGATATCGATTAACAAATACAGATTCTCTCTTTTGCTTGCTGCTTTGGGAATCAGAGTTGCCCTTACAATTTCTCATATTATTTTTTACTGATCAGAAAGGACGTACCTTCAAGATTGCTGTAGAGCTTTACTGGAGAAGTTAAGCATCTATGGCCCACACATACTTCAATGGCTTATTTTTCAATTCATTCTGTCCTGAGACATCATAGCTCTTATTTCTGAAAATTAACTTTTTCACATTCTGCTTGATATGATTGTGTTTGTTTGAGGTAACTGCAAAATATGAAGCAGCTCCCGTTCCCTTGACAATACAAAGCATTCTATCCTAGTCTCCGCCAATATTTGCTATGTAACTTTCCAAATCGGTTCTTGCATTTCCTTAACCTCTAGGCCAGTGTACTTATTCCCTTATCTAATTATGTATGGATTAATGAGGATGGCACATGTATACTTTTCTGAAATACGGAGCAACCACTTTGTTTTAAATTCATGGGACAGTTAAGAATGCTTTGTGGTTGTACGCACAATACGCCACCTTGTTTCTGTGCATGTCAACATTGATTGGCTCTCAACAGAACTTTCCACACTTGTTTACTATGCTGCATACTGGTTTGCACAGTGTTCACTGCAATGTCACCTCAGGAAGCACTGGTAAAAGGAAGCGGCCTGCCCACTGTCACTGCAGAACAAAAGCGTGCACTTTAGTACAGTGATGCGCACCATATCCGCTTTGAAGCCACTGAGTGGTATTTCTATTTCAATTTTCGTAATGGTGTGAAAAACATGACAAAAAAAATCAGAAAAGAAATCAGTATTATTGCGTCGTCATTTTTCTGTGATATTGTAAACACCTGCAGTTAACACTGATCTTCCATATTAGTAAAGGTTGGGAACATTGTAATTTCCTCATGTATAGATGCATTCATATCTGATGGTAACATGCTAAAATATGCTGATTTTTTCATGCATGCATAATACACACATACACATACACCTTTTCTTTAATGAGAGAGAGTGGCGTGTTTGATGTCATTTGACCACACATACTATTATGTGGACAGAGTTGAAGTGCGGCGGGAGTGGACATGGACACAAGAAGAATGATATACAGGTGATGCTGGATTTCCCACAGCTGAAGAACTAAGCTGGGCAAAAATGATCTGGTTTGGTTTGGTTTGGTTTATGGGGTTTAACGTCCCAAAGCGACTAAGGCTACGAGAGACGCCGTAGTGGAGGGCTCCGGAAATTTCGACCACCTGGGGTTCTTTAACGTGCTATGACAGAGCATTGTTAAAGGCTGTGAACAAGCAGTCCACATCAGCAGCAGCAGATACCCTCTCTACAGATGCAACAACCAATCTTGTCAAGGTCACCTTGACGTCAGAAGCAGTACTATTCCCTTTTATCTAAGAGCACACAGAGGCATCTGCTCTACGTCACCTCTTGTGTAGGACAGTCCAGCATACACTGTTCGTGATATCGCTTTGGACAGTTGGCAGTATCAGTAAGGTGTTTGTTGCGGGTTGTCTCTTTTTGTTTCATGTTAACTATGCGTATCTATTCCTACAACAAATATTTTTGTTTGCATTGAATTGGCATCTAAGCTCAGCCAACAACCAATGTTCAGTTTTGGTTTTTGGCTGTCAGAACATGTTATCACCGAACACTATAGTCAGATTCAATTTAAGTCTGCAGTGAAGCTCTGCCATCTGGACCGCCGCACAGAATTCTTCCGCGCCAAAAAAAGTAGTCCGCTGTTAAAACTTTTATTGTATACTACCATAAGAAGCTTATTACAAGAAAAATGATAAGCTCTAGAATTTTTATACCTGGATAGATTAATAAAGTCAAACATCGAACAACTTATTTTGTTTACTGTTATTGGTTAGTGGAGTAATACAGGATGCCTCGGGCCATGACCGAGTGCTAACAACTGCTGTTTCTTTTAAGTTTTATCCTACTATACATGAGGTACGCGGTATGTGAACCAGAATCATAAAATTTCAGTCACAGCAATTTCATCTTGTTCAGATGTTTGATGTGTGTTCCACAAGGTCACCATCCTCAAATCCAGCAAACCATTGTCATGAAATGCACCATTACTTTTTTACTTGCAGTTATGTTGTAGGTAGGCAGCCAACGTCTGTGTTAAAGTACTCCACTCAGGATGTCGGTTTGCTTCTGCAAACAATGGAAACTCACTAAAAGCATGTGTTTGATTGCGCAGACGGTTACCAGTTGAAAATAATAACAGTCATACTCACCCGACATCACTGCTATCATTCAGCAGCACAGAAAACCCTATGCAACAATTTTGTGGCAACAAACGACAGAGTGCAGGAACCACTGTGTATACGCATGTATGGAGTGCATGCTGCACGTACTGTTTCTTACTTCAGAATGCTGGCCTTTTCCAGTTACCACCCAGCAGCTATTGCCCCATTTCCATCACTATGCAAGATCAATGCTGAAATGCATGTGCGGTAATTAGTATCCAACTGTACACCACTGCATACAAGAATTCCCAGTAGGTGTCAGCAGTTCACCCATGATGGCTATCATTAATCCTGCTTTTCATTTATAACCTCAGGAATGCCTTCAGGTACTTTCCCTGGGCCTTTTCACACCTCTGTCCCATTATGGGGACAGTGCTTCTAATTAGCCCCCTCAGTTCATCCATCAATAACTGTTCCCTCTTGAGGCTATTCACTGGTACATGTTCCTCCATAATGTCATTTTCCACCTATCTTAGTTGTTTTTTGGGCTTCTCCCTATGAATGCAGACTTCATAATCTCTTTTGTCAGCTAATTTGTTATCCTTTGTCATTGTATGACCGTCGCAGCATTCCTTTCTGAAAATTTGACATCCTTCATTTTAAATACCCCTAGTATGCGGTCTTGACATTGCGCGCATCCATCCCGGCATCCGTGGGATTGGTACGCGTTACAGATTCCGCAACTATGTGCTTCCGAATTCGCTCACGCGGAAATGTACAGGTCACAGCCTGCCTTAATTTCGAGTGCTACCATACTGTACATGCGCCCGTTTCTTCGCCATCCATCTCGTGCCCCAGTAGTACGGAAGCTCTTTCGCAGCGGCTCAATGCGCGGGCACAGCGGGGAATCAAGGCATCAACCCACGACACGATTCACTTTGAAACCGGTTCGCATCTCCGTGGTTCGCCGCGTGGCGTCACCTTTGCGTGTGCAAAGTTCTTCGTCCTGTTGCCGGCTGAACTTCGGCACGCCATGGCTATGCCGAAGTTCAGCCTAGGTGCCGGTCGCAGAGGAGCAAAAAAAAGACCACGTTTTCGCGCCGTCTAGGTTGCCGACAGGAGCATGCTATTGGACAGACGGCAATCCCGGGCGCGCCAATCGGAACGCTTTAAACCATCCGCCTCGTCCGCCAGCTCCAAAATGATCGTACAACACCCATTCCGCCCTACGCCCGAGCGAAGGCCGAAAGCGAGCGGTTCGCTCGCTGGCGGATCCGCCCAAAAACGATCGTACAACGGCCTTAAGCCCTCCTACAGGACCGGCATACAAGCGCCGGTAGCTTCGCGCCGAACGGGTGGTGGCGTGTTGTATGGTGCGGTTCGGATGTCCACCGAGATGACAGAGAATTACTGCGCCATTTCCTTTCCTCAAAAAGCGTTTCGTTCAAAGGGCAACGCATCGCGCCGAACGGGTGGTGACGTTCCTCCCTTCCTGTACGGCGCGGTTCGGGTGTCCACCGCGATGACTGCTCCATTTCCTGTCCTCAAAACACGTTGCGTTCAAAGGGAAAGGCATCGCGCCGAACAGGTGGTGGCGTTCCTACCTTCCTGTAAATGTGCGGCTCGGGTGTCCACCGAGATGGCAGAGAATTACTGCGTAATTTCCTTTCCTCAAAAAGCGTCGCGTTCAAAGGACGAAGCATCACGCCGAACGGGTAGTGGCTTTCCGCGGACTGCCTGGCAGCGCTACAACACGCTGTCGCATTCCACTCCTAAAGGCGAAGCTTAAGCGTCATTAATTAGCAGTTTAATAGTATTTAGTCATTAATCTGTCATTACACACTAATCAGTAATTTTTCATTACTTCGTCATGAATTATGTGTGACGTAATCCAGTGGTAACATCACCAGTGTCACATACGCAATGTGGTGCTGAAAGCGCTTTCGCTCTACGCACTTCGGACAGTTTCGAACGCGCTCCATATACATTCTTGTCAGGCCTGCGTCTCGTCGTGTCCGCGTGCGCTTCGCATTATGCCCGTAAACATTTCATGCTTACTCTACTCTCGGTTACGGGAGAGGCAGAGATTTTTTCCATGGACCCCACCATCGTCGCAATGTCAATGCGTTGGTCGTCACTTCGGCGGACGCGGTTATTGCGACGCGCGCTTGTTCTTTCAACTCTCCGCTGTCTGTACGTGGTATCGCTCGCAGCTCAACTCGAGCCCGTGGGCAAGCCCGTGCGCTTTCCTTTTCATCCTTCCTTGAGTCGTAACCATGGTTATAGTGAGTTATATAACCACGGTGGTCATAACAGAGTTCTTTCCTTCCTCTATGTCGGAAAAAGACCAACGCCATTTCGTTACCGGTCCGCCAAATGGCCATTGGGTGTCCCTGCCTCACCATACTTCAGTGGTCACATACTCGAAAACTCTTTCTTATCATCTCTTGGGACAAAAGCATTATTAGTATAATATCAGCATTCAAATGAATAAATATTCGGATGAAATATGAGTGTACGCGTATTAAAAAAAACAGTTATTACTGTTAATTTTTCTTAAATGAGTGGTATGCAGCTGTTGCCGCGTATCGGTCACTTTATGCGCTAAATTGCAAGCGAACTGTTGGTAGCATGTCGTCTTTGTAAGTATTATGGAATAAAATGAGGCAGAAATATTGAGCCAAGCGTTTGGTAAAGATTTATGAGTTTGTGAAACGAAACTGGAAGGCAGCATGCTAGATAAAATGTAGAAATGGGGCATTGGACAGTTCCTATTATGATAGCTCGTTAGTGCTACCCAAAGAGCCTTGATTTGAAGCCAATGAAGCTAAGTAAGCTCGGTTAACACTTTTATTTCTGAATTTGGCTTCTTAAGCGATTCGTGCTCGAACAAAAATGTAACAACTGATTAAAATTGTTCTTATTTCCAGCGGGATCGCGAAATGGAAATTGTGTCCAGCTGGAATCTTTCTTGCTTCCACCAGAAAAATTTCTGCTTCCAGCTAGTTCAGGATTAATGTTTTTTGTGGTTCCAAGACGCTGCAGAAAGGTCACTTCAGCTGGAAACGTGGCTGAGAAAGTGCTTCTCCAGGATTATTACGCACCCCGGACGAAATCAGGCATGTCTCCATTTTCGTGGGATGGATGGATGGATGGATGGATAGGAGCGCCCCCTTTGAAACGGGGTGGTGGCAATTGCCACCATGCTCAGCTTTTCTTTATTTATTATTTTTTTTGTTTACTGTGTTGGCAATTCTCATTAAGATTCTCCATCAACTTTGCCTACGGTTTCCTACTATTCTAACCTTATGCCACATCTCTGCTTTTCAGCCACCAATCCTCCAATCGCTTTTTGCTGACTTCCACTGCAGATTTATTTACATGACCATTGTTATCTTTAAACCCTAGGGCCTCAGAAAGAGTGACTGTGCCTGCATCGACATCCGGATGGATACCATCACATTTGATTATGAGGTGTTCAATTGTTTCCACAGATCTACCACACACTGCACATGTGTCATCTTCTTCGTTAAATTTCTTTTTGTAGCTGCGCGTTCTAAGACACCCTGATCTAGCTTCAAAAAGTAGGGCACTGCCTCTTGAGTTATCATAGAAAAATTCTTTCCTGATCTGCCTTTTCCAGAATTGATATAGTTCTACACTATGTTTCTTTTCCATTGAACTCATCCAATTTTTAACTTCCGCGTTTTTAACCTGTCGTTTAATGCTCTTTCTTTCTCCGTCCTCATGACCGGCATACTTACTGGTTAGTTTTCTAGTTCTTTTCCGCCACTGTGAGTCAACGTTCTTTCTGTATAAATATTTAAATACCTTAGCTGCCCATCTGTTATCGTCCAATTTCCTCAGGCGTTCTTCATATAGTATTTTACTCTTAGCTTCCCGTGCCTCGAACGATGCCCAGCCCATATCCCCTTGTACTGCCTCGTTTGTGGTTTTGCCGTGGGCACCTAGTGCTAATCTTCCAACAGCTCTCTGATTTACGTCTAATCTCGACTGAACTTCTGCCCTTAAGCACAGAACCGCATTGCCGAAAGTAAGTCCCGGCACCATTATTCCTTTCCAAATACCTCTTAGTACTTCATATTTGTTGTACCCCCATAATGCCCTATGTTTCATTATCCCGGCGTCTCTTCGTCCTTTTGCCCTAAGAGCCTGTTCATGCTTTTCCGTGTATATCTGCCCTTCGTTTATCCATATCCCGAAGTATTTGTATTCGGCCACTTTGGGTATTTCGTGGCCTTGTATTGTAAGCACCTGATCAGTTGTATCGTTAAAAATCATCACACCTGATTTAGTTGCGCTAAAACTGAATCCTAGAGCGTCTCCTTCGTCTCCACAGCAATTAACCAAAGTTTGTAAATCTTCCTGGCTATCTGCTAACAGTACAATATCGTCCGCATACATTAAACCCGGGAGTCGCTGCTCAACTACATTTCCGCCTAATCTGTACGATAGATTATAACCCAGATTATTATAACCCAGATGGGGGAGGCTATCTGCTGCGCCACCTGGCCGCGAAAAAAAACATGCAAAAACGGTGCAATTTAAGAAATAGGTTTGGGCTTCCCACTCTCGACCGGGACATCCTAGTTTTCTCGTTGCGCCGCTGCCATATCAGCTGATCGCACGACCGCCCACGCCCCTCGCTGATCGCTTATATTCCGCTTCAGATCGCGATGTCAAGTGTATAGAGTCCTTGAAAAAAGGATAATCTAACGCACGCTTCCAGTCGCTGCCGTTATATCGGTCATCTTTAGAGATAATTAGATAATTGTCCAGGTAATGGATATCCTATAACAAAAGCATAGCGCGAAAGCCGCCATGTAAGAATGAATCTCTTGAAAGGTGCGGCAAAAATCTTCAGTTACATGTCCAAAGCTGTCCACAATGATCCACTTTTATTAGGCCATCAGTTCAGTCGGAATTATGACCAACGCGTTTACCAGAATAGCTGTAGCAGTCAATATTGTAGCGTGCAACGCCAAAAAGAACACCCGCGCAGAGACGAAAAACCTGCGGCGGTCACCCAGTGGTTCGAGCGCGCGCGGGAGAGCCAACTAACTTCTTCCTCTTCTAGCGCATGCACTACTTCTGTCTCTTCTTCGAATGCATGTATCACTGCCCCCCTCTTCTGCAGCATCGACACGATGCGGCTAGGAGAGAAAAGTCAGCGAAAGGGTAGAACACAGCTGCAGTGGACCGCAGTTCAGTCAGGTAGCCGGTCGTGGTAAGGCTTCATGCGAACAACGTGTACGACTTCAGTTCGGTGCGACCGGCGCGATGAACAAGCTGTCGGGGCGGGAGCAACTGCATAAGTCACATCACTGATGCGGCGCACTACTTCGTAAGGGCCGAAGTATCGGCGCAGCAGCTTTTCAGAGAGCCCGCGGCGACGAATAGGTATCCGAATCCACACAAGGTCGCCGGGAGCATAACTGACGAAACGGCGTCCACAGTTGTACTTAGTGGCGGCACCCTCCTGTTGACGGTGGATGCGCAGGCGGGCCAGTTGACGCGCTTCCTCAGCACGCTGAACGAAGGTATCTACGTCGATGTCAGCGTCAGAGTCGCAGTAAGGGTCGACGGGCAACATAGCATCCAACGGAGTGGTCACCTGGCGACCGAAGACAAGCTGAAAGGGGGTCAGTCGGGTTGTTTCCTGCATGGCGGTGTTGTACGCAAACGTTACGTAAGGCAGAATGGCGTCCCAAGTTCGATGCTCGACGTCAACGTACATTGATAGCATGTCGGCTAGTGTGCGGTTGAGTCGCTCTACCAACCCGTTTGTCTGCGGGTGATACGCCGTAGCACGTCGGTGGCTCGTGTGCGTCAGAGTCATCACGGACTGGGTTAAGCGGGCCGTGAAAGCAGTTCCCCGGTCAGTAACAACAACGGCGGGTGCTCCATGACGCAAGACAATGTTGTGGACGAAGAACTGCGCCACTTCAGCAGCAGTGCCTTTGGCAAGAGACGTGGTCTCAGCGTACCGTGTGAGGTAGTCAGTCGCAACGACTATCCAACGCTTTCCAGACGAAGACTTCGGAAATGGGCCAAGGAGGTCCATGCCCACTTGATGGAAAGGGGTCTTCGGTGGATCGACGGGGTGAAGAAATCCGGCCGGTTTCAATGGAGGAGTCTTCCGACGTTGGCATTCACGGCATGTTTTGACGTAGGCCCGCACCGATGGGAGTAACCTGGGCCAATAATACTTTTGTCTAATCCGCGCGAGTGTACGGCTGACTCCAAGGTGGCCGGCGGATGGTGCATCATGACAGGCACTCAAGATCTCAGACCGCAGCTGTGATGGTACGACAAGTAGGAACACTTCTTCGCTGTTGGCAAAGTTGCGCTTGTAGAGAACACCAGACCGTAAAGTGAAGGTGTGAAGCCCTCGAAGAAAAACACGCGGAATGGGAGCTTCACTGCCTTCGAGGTAATCGATGAGCGGCGCCAACTCCGTGTCCGCCCTCTGAAGCTGCGCCATTTGGGTGGTACTAACAGAGCCCAGGAAAGGAAAATCATCGGTGGTTTCTTCGGTATTGATTGGGATAGGCGCGCGCGACAGACAATCCGCATCCTGATGCTTGCGGCCAGACTTGTAAACTACTGTCAAGTCGTATTCTTGCAAGCGTAAGCTCCATCTAGCCAAGCGTCCTGAGGGGTCTTTGAGGCTCGCCAGCCAGCATAAGGAGTGGTGGTCGCTTACCACACGGAAGGGTCGTCCGTAGAGGTACGGTCGGAACTTGCAGATGGCCCATATCACTGCAAGACATTCTTTCTCCGTCGTAGAATAATTGGTCTCGGAGCGCGTAAGTGTCCGACTAGCATAACTGATGACCCGTTCTGCACCGTCTTGCCACTGGATCAGTACTGCACCAAGGCCAACATTGCTGGCGTCAGTGTGGATGTCCGTGGCAGCATGCTCGTCGAAATGGCCGAGTATCGGAGTGCTTTGCAGACGGCTGCGAAGCTCGACAAATGCAGCCTCTTCGTCGGTCCCCCACAGGAAGGGCGCGTCGTCACGGGTCAGTGCGTTCAGCGGTTCCGCGATTTTCGAGAAATCTTGAATAAAGCGCCTATAATAGGAGCACAGGCCCAAAAACCGGCGAACGGCCTTCTTGTCAGTTGGGCGTGGAAAACCTGAGACGGCAGCAGTCTTGTCAGGGTCCGGGCGAACACCTTGTGCGCTGACAACGTGACCAAGAAAGCGAAGTTCCTCAAAGCCAAAATGGCATTTCTCGGCTTTGATGGTGAGTTGCGCGGATTTGAGCGCTTGTAGCACAATGCGCAACCGCTCCAAGTGTTGGTCAAAGGTGGGCGAAAATATAACGACATCGTCCAGGTACACCAGGCAGGACTGCCATTTCAAGCCGGAGAGGACAGTGTCCATCATGCGTTGGAAAGTGGCCGGTGCTGAGCACAGACCAAATGGGAGCACTTTAAACTCATAGAGGCCGTCAGGCGTCACGAAAGCCGTCTTCTCCCGGTCTCTCTCGTCCACTTCGATTTGCCAGTACCCGCTTTTAAGATCCAATGACGAGAAGTATCTGGCGTTCCGCAATCGGTCGAGCGTGTCATCTATCCTGGGCAGCGGGTAAACGTCCTTTTTGGTCACGCTGTTAAGTTTCCTGTAGTCCACGCAGAAACGCAGAGTATTGTCCTTCTTTTTGACAAGAACCACAGGCGATGCCCACGGACTGGTGGACGGCTGAATGACATCGTCTGCAAGCATCTCGGCAACCTGATTCTGAATGGCTTCTCTCTCCACCGGGGAAACACGATATGGGCGCGGGCAGACGGGTCGCGTAGTCTCGTCAGTGATGATACGATGCTTGGCGAGTGGAGTTCGGCCGACCTTCGAGCACGTAGCGAAACAGTCCGCAAATTCTGCCAAGAGGGCCGACAGAAGATCCCTCTGAACCGACGGCAAGGCAGGATTTATTCTGACTGACTGAAGAACGTGATGTGGGCCAGCATACTCCGGAGAGGGTCCTCCCACGGTGCACAAACCTGGAACCTCAGCAACGTCGTGGAGGAAGGCAATAGCCATGCCTTTGGCCAGGTGCTGATATTCGTTGGCAAAGTTAGTCAGGAGGACGTGGGTGCGGCCGTCACGTAGTTGGACGAGACCTCTTGCAACGGCAAGTCCCCGCTTAAGCAGCAGTGGACTATGGCTGTCCGCTAGGCCCTCGTAGTCATTAAAGAGGTCGTTCCGCACGAGCACCAGAACAATGCACCGCGGCGGCACCGTGACGTCGTTCTCGACAATGCGCAGAGCGTTGCTGCAGGGATCGCGGGAGTCAAAGCGCGCCACGGCCTGTTTGGTCGAGAACGTGACACGTGCCTCCTGAAAGTCAATCACAGCGCTGTTCGACTGCAGGAAGTCGATCCCCAGAATCAAGTCTCTGGAATACTCGGGGAGTACGACAAATTCACCAACGTACGTAAAACCACTAATCCCAACTCTAGCCGTGCACTTGCCCACAGGGGAAATTAGGTGGCCACCAGCGGTGCGAATGGGGGTCCCCGTCCACGGTGTCAGAACCTTCTTAAGTTCTCCAGCGAAGGCACGGCTCATAACAGAGTAATCAGCACCGGTATCGAGCAGCGCGGTAATGTCAGTGCCATCAATTGTCACACGCAAATCGGATGCAGCGTATCTGATGCTGTCGCTGCCTATCTCTGTCCGGGTATCGTCGGCTCGAGGGTTCCGCGATGGAGGATCTTGACACGTCCCGACGTCAGCGGCCTTGCCTCCAGAGGTCGCTGGTGTTAGTTTTCCCGACGCGGACTCGGCGAGCGACGGCCAGCAGAGCTACTCTGGCGGCCAGGGCTGGAAGAGCGATAACGGAGAGGCGAAGGGGAACGGGACTCGCGCCTTCCAGAGTAGGCAGGGTTCTGGCGTGCCCAGAGATGCTGTGCAATCTCATGCGGTCGTTCGCCGTTCTGAGGGCAGGGTGCGTCGGGATGGAAACCGCGAAGGCCCACTTGGCGGTACGGACAGGCGCGGTAGAGGTGACCAGGCTCCCCACAGTGGTAGCAGAGAGGCCTGCGGTCCGGTGTACGCCACAAATCCGACTTGCGAGGGCGTGGCCCAGCTGTAGCAGATGCGGTTGCAGAATACGTGGCGATGTTACTCACGGAGGTCGACGGGGTCACACCGTAGCCAGGCACGCTTGCGTGACATGTGCCGATGTTGCTCACGCCAGGCGTTGGGGCAATGGGACCGTAGCCTGTCGTGCGACGTACAACAGATGCGTACGTGGGTCGGTCATCGAACCGGGATGGCGCTTCGGGGACAGGAGGTGCCTGCGCAACCTGTCGCACCTCGTCCCTGACAACTTCGGACAGCGCTGCCAGCGGCGCAGGTGTAACCTGAGGCAGATGGATCCGTTGCAGTTCCTCCCGGACAACGGAGCGAATTAGTTCACGCAAGGTGTCTGCACTGCCGCCGAGACACGACGAAAAGCCTTCGGGCACCATGCAGTTGATGTCCCGGTTGTACTGGCGGGCCCGTTGTTGCAGCGTCGTCTCCATCGTGGTCGCCTCGGTTAGAAATTCCGCCACCGTGCGGGGTGGGCTGCGCACGAGGCCCGCGAACAGCTCCTGCTTAACCCCACGCATGAGATGGCGCAGCTTCTTCTCCTCTGTCATGTTGGGGTCGGCGCGCTTGAAAAGACGGGCCATGTCTTCGGTGTACATGCGCACGCTTTCGTTCGTGCGCTGATTTCGGGAGTGCAGCGCAGCTTCAGCCTTCTCCCGGCGGTCAGCGTTGGGGAACGTAGCCAGGAGACTCCGGCAAAACGTCTCCCAGGTGGGAAGTGTAGCCTCGTGGTTTTCAAACCACGTCCGAGCAGACTCTTCCAGGGAAAAGTAGACGTTATTCAGCTTGCGCTCGTCGCACCAGCCGTTGTAGCGTGCGACCCGTTCGAACGTCTCCAGCCAGTCCTCAGCGTCTTCGAACACGTCACCGTGAAAAGATGGCGGTGTTCGCGGTGGGTGGCAAAGGATCGGCGCCAGGGGCCTGGTGTCAGCGGCCATGGCAGTTGGACTCGACGGTAGAGGCTGGATCGGCGGCTGGGTCCTGGTGTCAGTGGCCATGTCAGTTGGACTCGGCGGTCGAGGCTGCGTCGTCCTTGTTGGCGGGGGAAGGGGCCCAAATTCAGGCGACTCTCCGCGGAGACGGCGGCTGGGTCGCTGGTGAACCGGTGTGAGGTCCGTAGTGACGCTGTACGGGGTTTGCAGGTCGGGAAGCGTACCCAGCACTGCTCCACCAAACTGTAGCGTGCAACGCCAAAAAGAACACCCGCGCAGAGACGAAAAACCTGCGGCGGTCACCCAGTGGTTCGAGCGCGCGCGAGAGAGCCAACTTACTTCTTCCTCTTCTAGCGCATGCACTACTTCTGTCTCTTCTTCGAATGCATGTATCAATATTCTCGGCAAACCGCCATGTTACACTTTCCAAGGTTGGTGTATTGTTTTATGAGGGTTGAACGTCCCAAAGCGACTCAGGCTCTGATGGAGGCCGTAGTGAAGGGCTCCGGAAGTTTCGATCACCTTGGGTTTTTAACGTGCACTGACGTCGCACAGTACACTGGCCTCTAGAATTTCTGCACGATCGAAATTTGACCGCCACGGCCGGCATCGAACCCGCGTATTTCGAGTCAGCAGCCGAGCGCCATAACACTGAGCCAGCGCTGCGGCTGCACACTTATCAAGAACACGACCACAATGCGCACCACTATCTTATGGTGGCACCCACCACAGACTCCGAGACTTGCACCATGTTCACCGCCTTTCTCACTCTGCGTGACGCTATCGTATTCTGGACTGCACCATGTGCCCCATAACCGCCACCATGGTCAAAATGCGTTCCACCTACTGCGACCACAGTGCGACCACAATGCGACCATCTTTGCTACGTGGACCACATCGTTTTTTACTATCGCCACCAACTTTGCCATCATATTTTACGTTTGGATTTCCGATAGGGAAAGTAATATCCATAAAGTAGTTTGTTTTTTTCATTTATGACTCTAATGCTGTTGTGCTGTTCGCAAGAGACCAGTATTTCGAGCTTGCAGTCTCACTGTGCCGTTAGTCCATTCATTGTTCATGGAATATTTTCTGAAGCATTGTGTTCTGCTGTTCAATTAAGAGCAGCTGTAACCAAGGATTACAGCCTGATACGTACAACTCCAGTCTGCAGTGTAGCTCAGCCCAGAATCCAAACCGCCGAAAGAATTTCTGCGAGGCGTACAGCAGATAGGGGTAGAGGGGCTAGAGCTTTTCTTGTCACCTAAAGACATTTTCGCCCTGAAAGAGGTATTTGCCGCTGAAGAGTGGGCGCGGCGGTTCGCTTCCAAGTTTATGGAGGGTTTTCTACCGAAGGAAACGTGCCCTCTGCAATGGATGAGCAATAAACTTCTTAAAACTTTTGAATGGAAGAACTACGTAAAAGAAACACGGATTGTAACAAAAACGCAGACAACCCCTGTTTTGCGATTTTCTCACGTTTTGGCATGTGTTTTCCTATACGTAGCGTGCTGACGGGCCTGGTATATTTATTGCGTCCCGCTTCTCTAATGGCAGTAATATTTTTATCCGCCTTTCACCGATGTGCGCACCACAGCGTATGCCACAGAAGGGATGGAGTAGTACGGGAGTCGGACTGGCAAATTTAGTGCCTCTGCCAGCGGGTGCCTTTCGCCCCATGAGGCGTCACTGCCCGCACGGCCAGTGACGTCCGACGGAAGTCCTAACCATCGAAGGGTCGCATGCGTATACAGGTTATCCAAGTGTTTTGTGCATGCTTTTTGACTCAAGACCTCGGGAGGCCACTTTGTTAGTAAGACACAGAAATAACTATAGCAATAGGTGCAATGAACAATAATTTATAGCACGAGAAGGCCCTGGTTAGCTGGCTGCCTACCGTGCTCCGTTTTCACCTGCCCCTGGCATAGTCCAGGGCTTCGCCCGCCCCTGGATTTCCTCTCCATCGATTCAGGAAGGCTTCCGAAGCACGCGGATACCATCGTCATCACGGCCCGCAGCCGAGCTGGCCCTCCAAGCGCCTCCAAAAGTCTGATGCGGCGCGGCGCCTCGCTAACCCTAACGCGCCGCGCCTGCACCTCTGCAATGCAGCGTCTGACGAAGCCCCTGCAGCCCAGACCCACTGATGCCGCCACCGCGGGGCCTACTCCAACCGCCCACGTCACCGCGCAAAATCCTGTTGCAACCAACATTGTGAGCGACGCTGGGAGCTCCGGATCGACGGCCGCGGCGCAGCCGGCAGCGTTCGTCGTCGCCGCAGCGTCCACTGCTAGCCAACTCCACGCTCTAAGGGACGCCAACACCTTTGGGCCCATAGACGCGTCGCAGCCGCCTGCTTTCGTCGACGCCGCCGGTGCCGCCGCGCCTACACCTGCCACATTACCCGCTGACACCAAGACCTGCAGCCCGGCACCAGCGTCGTAGATTGCGCCTCAGGCTGACGATTCGTCGGCAGACATGGACTTCATGGCGTCCCCGGTAGACGACTCTCCATCCCCGGAAATCGGCTGGAGCACCATCGGTACCAGCCGTAAGCCTGCTTCCGCCACCCGACCCCGCTCCGAGCTCATCACTGTTGGAGTACAACTCCCTCCTGGTACCCTCAATCCCAAGCTGCCTCTCTACGACGTGCTCGCCGCAGTCACCTCAGCTGCACAACTTTCCTTCAAGACTAGTGCAGACATCACCCTTCAGGCCAAGCCAGCCCAAAGCCTTGTGTTTTTAAAAACTCATTCTCCTCTCACCGCCCACCTCCTACTTTCGATCACGCACCTTCACCTTCACGGTAAGCCTGTCAGCATCAACACTTATTCCCCCCATCCTCCCATCTCATGCCTCGGCGTCATCCATAACGTCGGTGGCCACTTCACTCCTGATGAGCTCATACATGATCTAGAGTCTTTTAAAAGAGATATTCTCGCTGCTCGTATGATGGGATCCACTCAGTCAGTGCTCATTACGTTCGCTGGTACCGTCATCCCCCACTTTGTTTATTTCAAACGCGTTGCCTTCCGGTGCCGTCCTCATAAACCTAAGCCTCCCACCTGCACCCGTTGTCTCACTCTAGGCCACCGCGCCCACCAATGCCCCCAGCACAGCGTTCCGGCCAAGTGCCGTCGCTGTGCTGCTCCTCTACCCGCTGACCCTTCCGCTCATGTGTGTGCCCAGCCCTGGTGCGTTCATTGCAAGGTGAACACCCACCCCTCCCTCGACCCCACTTGCCCCTTTCTCCTTGCTAAACAACGCGAGTGTGCTAAAACTGCATACCTCCGACGCCTAGCTTTGCGCCGGGCCACTCAACCCACCACCCCCTCCTCCTCCTTCTCTAATTATGAATCTCCATCAGCTCCGATCACGTCCCCACCAGGCTCCTACGCCGCCATAGTTAAAGGATCCTCGGTGCCAGCGTCCCTCTCTTCCACTAAACCACCCTCTCCATCCTTGACTGACGAGAGACGCTCCTTCGACCTCCGGCTGGCAATGCTGGAACGCCAGCAGCGAGAGCAGCAGCGCATTTCCCACGATCTACAACAGCAGATACATGCCTTGACTCAAACCCTCCAGACAACCACCTCCTCTCTTACCTCCCAGCTTAGCAAGCTAAATGAGCACCTTGCCACGTTCACCACTCCTTCCTCCAGCGCCCAGGTCGCCCCTTTGGCTGACCTTGTAGAAACCACCACACAGGCCCATCACACTCGCTTGGTTCAGCTGGAAACTTCGGTTCTCCAGATCCTTACCACCCTCCAAGCACAATCCAAACAATTAGAATCCTTTACTTCTACGCTCCAATCCCTGCATGAGTCACTGCCCCCGGCCAAAAAGAAGGAACGCGTACCATCGCGTTCCTCTCCACTATCATAATGGCGTTTGGCGAGGACCTCGAGATTGTGCAGTGGAACTGCCGAAATCTTTGCCACAATAAGACCCCCCTCCACCAGTATCTACTCACCCGCCCCTCTCTGCCTCATTTTCTCCTTCTCCAGGAGACCCGGACGGCCCGCAATGTCCCAGGCTACCGCGCCTACCATGCCACTACGGCCACACCACTTGCGTCTATTTATGTACGCAGTGACGTGCTCGTAGAGCAAATTGACGTCCCCTCCACCCTCCTTAAATATTTAGTTGGTGTGGTTTATTACCACCCTTCTTCCCGCAGCTCACTCGTCCTTTTGTCTTTTTATAACCCCCCTGTCACTTCCTCTTTATTCTCTGCTCTGGGTAAATTCCTTCACTCTCTTCCTTCTACCTCCCATATCCTCTTTGGTGGTGACTTTAATGCCCCTCACACATTCTGGGGCTACCCACAAACCCTCAAACCCGGCCGCCTCCTCCATTGTCTGTCACAGGAACGCCACCTCACCCTTCTTAATACTCTTGGCTCTCCTACTCGAGCGGGCACTGCCTCACAACGCCCCATGACACCCGACCTCACTTTCTCTCGGGGTTCACTTTCCTTTCACTGGCAGGTGACAGCCGAAACTCTTCTAAGTGACCACTTTCTCATCCATATCACCGCTTCTCTTTCCCACATCCCTCGCTGTCATCCGGTTATTCACACTGACTGGCACGCTTTTCGCACTAATCTCGCCTCCGACTCCTTTCAATCCTACGACGACTGGACGTCGCGCATCTCTGCAGCGCTCACGTCCAGTAGCCGTCGCGTTCGCTCTCGTTACCCAATCCAAGACCCAGATCCTCACCTTCTCCGTTTATGGCGTCGCCGTAAACGTCTTCAACGCTCCTTTCGCTCCCAACCACACAATGCCCAACTTTCCTCCCGGATCACTGCTCTGCGGGCCGAGATAGTCGCCCACTGCGCCTCCCTCGAGCACTCTCGTTGGAGTGCTCTTTGTGATGGCCTTGATTCTTCTTTGCACTCGCGATCCGCATGGTCTCTCTTTAAATCCCTCCTTGGCACTAAGCCTGCCCTTGCTCCCACTCTAGCTAAAGCCCTCACTCAGGGGACTCCCTCCGAAGTTTTTGATCAACTCGCCTCTCTCTACCTCCCGCCCCCTCTGGCACCCTCCTACCCGGTGTACTCAGGTGGACCTAACCCCGATCTGGACCAATGCTTCACTCTCCGGGAGCTCGAATCTGCTCTGGCTGCTAATGCTACACGCTCGGCTCCCGGTGAGGATGCCATTACATACACCACACTTCGTAACCTTCCTGACTGCGCCAAAGAATTCCTCCTCCAAACCTACAATGAGGCCTGGCAGAGCGGCTGCTTGCCGAGCTCCTGGACATCCTCCCTTATTTCTATGATTCCAAAGCCGGGCAAACCTCCCTCTCTCTCTAACCTCCGCCCAATCTCCCTGACGTCGTGCGTTGGTAAGACCCTTGAGCGAATGGCTCTGACTCGCCTCTCTGATTTTCTTGAGGCACGGGAGTTCTTCCCCCATTCTCTCATTGGCTTCCGACGCCGCGTCTGTGCACAGGACATGTTTCTGATTCTCCAGCAAACGTTTCTGTCCCCTACACCCACTCAAATTTACGCACTTGTGACCGTCGATGTTCGCAAGGCCTTTGACGGTGTTTGTCACGATCACATCCTTTCTCAACTCGCCTCTTTGGATTGTGGCTCCCGCATGTACTCCTATATCCGCTCATTGCTCTCTAAACGTGTGGCTCGCTTTCGAGTAGATACCCCCTTGTCTAACCCACACCACCTCACCCGTGGCACTCCTCAAGGTGCTGTTCTCTCTCCTACCCTTTTCAATCTCGCTATGGCCCCTCTCGCCTCCCAGCTAGCTGAAATTCCCGACCTGCATCATATATTTTACGCCGATGACATCACACTCTGGTGTTCATTTGGCTCTCCCGGTCACGTACAGGACACCCTGCAACGTGGCCTAGATCTCATCGACTCCTTTCTCACCACTGCTGGCCTCTCTCCTGCTCCTGAGAAATTCGAGCTTCTCCTTCTCAACCATTCCTCCTACCAGCGCTCACACAACCACTTCGTCTCTCTCCACCTTTCTGGCTCTCCCATTCCTGTCGTCACACAGTGAAAAGTTCTTGGCTTCCCTTTGCATGCGACTAAGAATGTGCAAGCCCTCCACCGCGCTGTCACCACCTGCCACTCTGTAACTCACCTCCTGCGGCGCGTGGTCACTCGACGCTCAGGTCTCCACGAGGCTCACGCGTGCCGAGTTGCCCACGCGCTGGCCCTCAACAAGCTCTTGTACTTTGCACCCTACGCTTCCTTCACTCAGACTCAACTTAACGCTCTCGAGACTGCCCTTGTGGGCCTCTACAAGGCAGCTCTCAACCTCCCTATCACTACCTCTACCACTAAGCTCTTTGCCACGGGCCTCTTCCATCCTCTTCGTTCTCTTCTCAGTCTCCATCGTGACTCGCAGCTTGCCCGGCTTTCCCTTACCCGTCAGGGTCATTGGTTATTGACTCAAGCGGGTATCTCGCCCATTACAATCTCCCCGTTTACCTCTCCTATTCCCACCCCCGCCCCCAATCTTCGTATCCTTCCCCTCCCGACCAACATGTCCCCCGTCCTGCACGCCGGACGTCGTCATGCGGCCGCGCAGCACCATTCCCCTCTCTTTGATACCCAGGGTGTAGCTTACACGGATGCCTCTTTCGTGGCTCCTCGAGGTTCCTGCGGCTACGCCCTGTACCATCCACACCTCCCTGCTCCTGAAACCCACACCAGCGGGCCGTATCTACACCCTCCAGACGCATTGTCCCTCGAGGTTCTCGCCATTGCGCATGCCCTCCAGTCATTTGCCCTCCTTCCCTCTCTCCAAGAGTACACAGTCTATTCAGACTCACAAGCCGCTATACACCACATACAGAAACGCACCCTGACCCCTTCTCTCCAACAGGAGGTCGAACGAGCGATCTCCGCACTGCAGCCTTCCATCGTTTTCCTCCGCTGGGTCCCTGGGCATTCAGGGATTGACGGCAATGAGCTGGCCCATCAGCTCGCCCGCGACACACTTTTCCGGGCACCGTTGATCCCCTGGCCCAAGCCCTCGGAGGACGGTGGGAGACTCACCCTTCGCCGCACCATAAAAGAGGTCTACCTTGAGCTCCGCCTCGACAAACGCCTTTACCCTCCCCCCCATCCATCACTCACGGTGCCGGAGTCTCGCCTTCTTCGGCACATTCAGATGAATGCAGTTATCACCCCGTCCCGCCTCTTCCTCTATCGCTATCGATCGGACCCTTCCTGTCCCAACTGCCCCTGTATCTATGCGGACCTGGCCCATTGCCTCTTCTATTGCCCGGCTGCTCAGCAGTCGGGTTCCTTCCCCCCACTCTCTCTATCCATCACCACCTGGCTCGACTGGCTTGGCGCTGAAGGGGAAGAAGAACAGCGGCTTCTGGTCGCCCAGGCGGTCGAAATGCTCGGCCTATAAATTTTGGTCGAATAAAAGTCTTTTACTACTACTACTACTACTACTACTACTAGCACGAGAAGGGTGCTTAGCAAGTAATAAACACTACAAACAATATACACTTGCGAAAAATTACATAATCACAGCAAACACAGCCACAGCGATATGTACACGTACATACAGAGGGGATCAAGTTTGTCTAGAACTCTCGAGCGATGGCATGCAGAGCGAAGGAAGTAAAATTTTAAGCACTCTTATTCCTGCGCGGGGTTGCAATGCTATCGGGCTGTAATCAAGAGGGAATATTTCTGAAATTCAATACCTGTTCTGAAAATTCGCTTTCTTTCCTCTGGAGAGGACAGCTCGAGGGCTCCAAAGAAGTGTGCTTACCTTTGGCGCATTCCAGGTTAGTTACGCAGTGAAGGCTTAATAATAAGTCTCACAAGAAATGTTCCACTGCCCTACTTCAACGACGCCTAGTGCCAAATTCCTCCTTTCTCTAGCTGTCGAATATGTTCTTTGCAGAAAACAGATGTCACCTACAGATGCGGGAGATACTCATTCGTCGATCTCAAAAGCAACATCGTCGGCGAACACCGCCTGACGACGAAAAAGAAAATTGCCGACGATTACGTAACTTCCTAATGCGAAATTTGAGCGCAGCTCATCAGCTGTTCCAGCTTTTCGATAGATTGAGGCAAAGAATTCAAGCAAGACATGTATGTACAATTACAGACAACTTACTTTTCACGCATATTCCTTCTGCAAGAAACACTCGACTAACAGTTCTTGCTTGTCATGAAGGAAGCTTTGTGGACGGAGAAATAGATGGATATATGCTCGACTTGCTGCACCAATGCCTGGTTCTCAAAGACGAGGTCTGCGCATGCATTTCGGGAGGTTGTCACAGCTGTGGGAGCCGTTACGAGCGAGAGGAACAGGATGTTCTCCCGCATAAATCATTAAAGTACCCACCCACCCCGCCACCCTGGCAGGTGGCAGCGTTTCTGGCACAACGTTGTCAAGGCTAAAGCATGCAGAGCACCATGTAGCCTAAAGCACGACTGAGGTGTCCACTGATCCATGAGAGCAGTTATGCGCCTTTCCTCTGGTTCAGGTGTCCTCCGAGATGTGTGAGACAGATACTGCGCATTTCCTATCCTCTAAAACCAATTTACAAATTTTACCCTCTGCATTCCAAGCCCTCGTTCTCTTGGTTTCGCATCTGTGAGAGACAGATACTGCGAATTTCTTTTCCTCAAAAAACACCGAAGACAGTTTGGAAATTCTAAACTGTGCTCGGCGAAAGCTTTGCGGGCAACCACTGCTGCTTCCTCGAACCACTTGGCGCCGAATCACTAGTCCCCTTGTGACCCATGCGTCTCATTCACTCGACAGCAACGAGACGACTGGCGAAGGAGCGGTGGTGTAGCTGCCACCACCGACGCGTGAACTTGTTCGACCGCTACTGTGTGACGTCACGGTTGCTATGCGCAGCTTCGCCCCTCACTGGCGCACCGGTTGCTTAGGAGGGGAGGAGGTTGCTCTTTTACTTTCTCCTTTCCATGCTCCCGCTCCATTGCTTTCGCAGCTTAAAGGATGAACTCCATGTACGCAAAAACTCACGCAAGCGCTAAGGTGATGGCGGGAAGCGACGAGTGACGCCATAGCGCGAAGCGAAATGTCCGTGTAGCTTGTCGTGTCGCTCGGATCAGCCCTCACCAAAAATTTCGCTCGTCGCCCGGAAGTAGCTTTCGCGATTAGCCAATAGCAGCTAATCCGGCGGCGTACGTCACTACCGGTAATTTGGCGCGCTTTCTCGACAGTGCCTCATTTTGCGTTGCCATGTTTTTTCGAGTGCTCGTAAGTGCTACTCTTGCACTACCATGGCACACGCCCAAACCCATGGCTTCAATGAGGGGCTCATCGACGCCGTGGAGTGCGAGCGAGTTCTTTCGGACGTGTAGGAAAAAAAATTATAAGGAACGCCACGTTTTGAGAAGGGAACAAGCGCGGGAGAAAAGCGCGCGGAGAAAACCGCCAAAAGCCAATCTCCACAACCAAATACCAAAAGTTTACGTAAGCGTTCAGTTAAACACTCCGTATTCGATGACAAAGCTGGAAACAGATTTTATTTCGCATTTTTCTGGAAAAAATTTTAATCCTTGCAAATAATGTGACTCTTGTTATAGGCGCAAACAGCTTTGCGATGTATTATGCCTGCAACACTGATCGTCGTCTCCATTTCGCGTTCGCGTTGGTTTCGCGTTGCCGCAACGCATGGAGTTTGACGGGCGGGCGACAGAGCGAATGGCAGCCGTCGTCGCCGCGCCGCCTCGTCGCTTACTTTCTCGCGTAGTACATGGAGCTCAGTCTTAAAGGGTGTCTACTGCTGGTTACAACAGACAACGGCGACGGCGATGGGGACGCAGCAAAACGCAGAAGCGGGTGCCTAAAGCCCCAACTCCAACGACACTTCCTGGGCGTACGCGCTCAGCGTCGGCGCTCTTGGCGCCGCGCAACGACAGGCGCTGGCAGCAGTACGCATCTCCATGGTACTAGGCGCTGGCTAGCGCTGCCGCACGCTGCTCGCGCTTGTGCTCACGCTGCTGTGTGGTTGCCAGACCTTACAGGCAGATGCTGGCCAAAACAGTCTGACTGCCACAAGCGTTTTCGAGCACATTTCACTCAATCAGCACTCGTCACAAGAAAGATATCGGCTTACCTGTGCTTGGCAGGCTTGGCAGAATCTCCGCTGCCACTTCAAGCCACAATGCTGCCTTTATTAGCTTATTTTTATGGCTTTTATGGCTCGCCTGCCAGAGCGACGGCCGCCTTTCTACTGCGGCGATCAGGCTTTCATTTATTATTTTATTTTGCGACATGGCGCGAAAAGCCTCGGCACCAAGCAAAAATGTAGACAGCAATTGAAAAGCGCGCAAAAAGCCGCACCGGATGTCCCGAGAACCGCGTTCTTCCATTGGTGTATGAGAGACGTGACGGTGAGCAGCTTCCGGCGCTCGCGCTAGCGCTGGCGCAGATATCTAGCAGTGACAGATATCGGCGCCTCGCCGAGGTTCGCTGGCGTCTCCTGCAGTGCGCATGCGCAGACCGGTTCTAGCGTACGCCAAGAGCGCCGACGCTGAGCGCGTACGCCTAGGAAGGGTCCTTGGAGTTGGGGCTTAAGAGCTCCGCTCTAAAAAGGCAAATCGAGTCCACAAGCGCACGGCTACACAGAACGCCGGCCATACAAGTTTTCAGCTTGGCTCGCGGTCGGCTTTGGCAAGTTTCGTCTAATCGATGATGCCACCAATGCGCTGTTTATTTTATGCCGGCCTTCTCTTCTGTAGTCACGAATAAAAATAAATTGTAAATATCTCCTTGTGAAATGTTTAAAGTTTAGTTTAACGTGTACAATCACAAGGCATTTTTTTCATTTTAAAACAATACAGAATTCAAGTCAAGTCTATCAAGAATCCAATAAATGTAAACGAACATGACGGACCAAAATTGCTCCAGAGTACTAGGGCACTCTGCCAAAATCAACCGTTCGCAGTGTTGGAGGTTCTTTTTTTTATTGCGCAAATTCAACTTTTGACATACATCATACGGCTCGGTGCTTAGGCCCAGATGCACACAGGCGTGCTTCTAGCGGGCGGTTTTGGGAAGTAGCTGTGTGAGCGTAGATGTCAGTGCGCACTGCACCGGACAAGCTGCCAAAAAATGGCTAAGCATTGCCTCCGTGGCTGACGACGAAGGACGCGGAAAAAGATTTCCTCAAATAATGCTTAATCATGTAGCTTACACGTGAGACGTCAGAAAACAGCACGGTGTCCACACTCAGTGACGCTGCATGTGAAGCCACTCATATGCAGTAAAATATTGCCCACTGTAACACTCCAAGAGTTGAAGCGTGGCTATAAACTTGTACTCTTATGAAAGTGGAGATCCGTGAGCTTAATGCCTTAATTTTGAGGAAAATTAACACAAGCCGTTCTGTGGCTTGCTGCACTGAAATCCAAGCACAGGACGGACGAAAGCGGAACCATCGCTAGCCATTCCAGCTTCCAGTTTATGCTACGATTTCGAAAATAACTGCTTTTCTCAACAAAGAATCAGTAAACTCGAGGCGTGCTGAAATTTCCTGACTTTCTCTTCGAATAGGAGCACTCACAGCTGGCGATCTGGCCTTCGACAAATGTCCCGGAGGAGGGTGACGGTCGCGTGCGGTTCCGTTTGCACGGCGCACGTTTGCAGGCACAGGGCGACAACCTACTTCGTCATCGGTCCTGTGCATTACGCCGACTAATACAAATTTTTTAGCTAAGACTGGGCGCTAATCAACCTTCAATGAAAAAAAAAACTGTATTAATTGTAGATCAAGGAAACTTGTTAATGAGTCCAAGAAGCATGTTCTTCGACGGAGTACTCTTTGCGGTTGCCATCTTGGTTCGACTGTGGCGTCGTTTATAGTTCGTAAAAATCGCCAATACCAAGAAGAAAGATTTCATATTTTACCCTTAAAACTACAGTATATCAATAACCGAAACAATATCAGTGTAGTTTGCGTCTTTTCAGATCACGCCAACTTTCAAGATAATATGTAAATTCTCTACAGAATCTGTTTTATAGAACGCAGGTTTAGATTTTCTTAGAAGTAAAGTTGCGGAAGTGGTCGTACTATATCGATATTTCTACCCTGCCACGTAACGTTTTCACGTAGTGGTGACTGCAGTCCGGTGAATAGCAAAACAGCGAGAATGGCTTCTAAACAAAGCTCTATATTTCGGCTGACTTGCGCCTGCAAAGAACTGAAGCACTCGGCGGCGGCGTAGAAAGAGAAGTTTATTTTTTCTGTTTTAACATAGAAAATACAAAACAAAACAGATGAACTTAATGTTCTGATCAGTCAAGCACGTGCTCAGTGACGCAGCACTGAGCACGTCAGTAATGCAGTAAAAATGCCGATACTCGACCGCCGCGCAGGACGATAAAGTATGTCGACCATTTGCGCAAGAACTCAGCCTCGTTCATTGACAGAGCGTCCATGCATGCTTGTTCAAAGAGGCGCGTGCGCAGGCGCTGCAACATTGGGAACATTGTTCTTTGCGGACGCCCATTTAAGGATGCCACTCCACGCTGCCGCCACAAAACGAACATGCCGACACACAAGAGCATATTTTGAAACACTTCGGGAGAAGTAGTGCGCGCTTCCAGGCGGGTTAAAAACATGCGTGACACTAATGTCCAAAAGGTGCGCGCAACTACACACTCAAACATTGCGTGCTGCAAAGTTTCAAGCAGACCGCACTGCGGGCATCGGGCGGAGGGCGCCACGCCCCACGCCGCAAGGCGGTCTCTTGTGGGCAGGACCCGCCAGCCTCGCAGCCAGCCGAAGTCCCTGACATCTGCAGGAAGCGTAGCTGAGGTCAGTTGGCGCCAGCGTGCCCGTCTCGTTTTCTGGAGTTGTTCGTGGGTCAGCGCAGCGACCGTTAGTGCTTCACACATCCTGGAGGGCGGGGTTTCATCAACATCCAGATCGGGCACGCTGGCAGTCAACGACGTCAGTGTGCGACGCACATTAACGAAAAATGCCGGGGGCTGCTCGGCTGTAGGGCCAACCACGTGTTGTGAAAAAAAAAACACGTTACGCGCTGTACCCAGAAAGTATGTGAGGAGTGTTCTCCCGGGATAGTCTGGGTTGCGTACAAGATCTCGTACTCCTCGCAAGGCGAGCGCATTGCACATGGTGCGGATACAAGGTATACCAAACCCACCCATGTACGATGGAAGGCGCATGAACATTCGTGACACAAGTTCGGTTTTGCCCGCCCAAACGAAAGAGCCACAGGCCGAGGTTAGCCTGCGCGCAAACGTGCGCGGTGGGTTTGCGACGCGGGCGACAAAAAACATGCGGCTAGGATTGTGGACTTAACTATATAGCAGCGCTCTGCCATTGAAAGGCGGAAAGTTGACGCCACCGAGAGGCGTTTCTGAGCGTTCGTGCGGAGGTTAGTCCAGGTTTCGCGGGCTACTTCTCCGCTGGCGAGGAATAGTACTCCCAGGACTTTCACTCCCTGCACCCAGTCCACCTCGCCCGCAAGGTTCGGTGTGAAGGTGCCAAACCTTAGTGCCTTGCTTTTTCCCCTGTTCAATAGGGCCCCAGATATCTCGCTGTACTCGAGAAACAGCCGCGAAAAAGCGGCGTAGCTATCCTCGTCCTTGAGGAAAAGCGACACGTCATCGGCGTAGGCCGATACCTTGATTTGGCCTTGGCCAGGCAGAGGGAAGCCGCGTATGGATGGGCTGTCGTTAATGCGCCGGATGAGTGGATCCAGGCATAACACGAAGAATGTTGGGGAGAGAGGGCATCCTTGCCTTATGCCCCTGGTGACTGAGAAGGGAGCGCTCTGGTGGCCGTTTACGGAGAGACGAGCATTCAGGTCTGCGTGAAGTAAGCGCAGCCTGCTGACAATTTGCGGAGGGAATCCGAAGGCTTCAAGGACTCCGAACAGATACGAGTGTTCCACCCGATCGAATGCTTTCGCCTGGTCTAGTGAAACAAAGCACCCGCTGAAGCCCGTCCTGCTGGCAAATGTGAACAGGTCTCTAGTGAGTGCCAATGCATCAAACAGAGTGGTCAGGGACGCTGCTGGTTTGAGCCCGGTGGATTAGGTGAGGTAGGATCGTCCGCATTCTTGTGTTCAGTAAAGATGTGACTATTTTGTAATCTGCGTTTAAGAGGCTTATGGGCCGCCATGCTTGCGGGTCGGAGGGGTCACCGCCCGCTTTCGGAATGAGTATGATGCGACATTCGCGGAAAGAGTTTGGACGTAACCCATCCGCGAGGAAGCCGTTGACCATCTTCAGGAGCGCTCCTTGGATCTCGTAAAAAGTTTGAATAAAAACTTGTTGGAATGCCGTCTGGACCGGGGGCAGAGGCTGCATTCATACTCTGCAGGATGGCGTGCAGCTCTTAGCTTGTGGCTGGTGCGCTAAGGTTTTCATGCAACTCTTCAGCTACTCGTGGCAAGTTTCCAAAAAAACTTTGTAGAAGCCCGTCATAACCATCTTGAAGATGTAGCCAACTGTCCGTGGAGAACAGGTTCGAAAAGTGGCTTGCGAAGATCGTGCAGATATCGGCCGTGGTTTTGCTTTGGGTGCCGTCTGGGAGTGTCACGAAAGGCACAGTAGCGGGAGCGAATTCCTCTGCCGTGCCTGCGCGTACGTGTCGTAGCACAGCCGGGTCTGATATAGGCCGCCCGAGCTGGTGTGCACGACTAGCTGCCTGTGATGACTGGCAGAGCAACACGCGGTAACGTGCTTTAAGTAGACTCAGGTAATCGCTCATGGCAAAGGTTAAGGGTGCTCCCCTTTGCACTATACGGATGCGCTTGAGGGTGTCATTCAGTGCATGAGTTACCCGGCGTCTGCGGTCTTGACCGGCCGCCACCAGAGTTGCCTGCCAACGAGCCTTGAGTGTGTCCCATGAATCAGTCACAACGAAGCTCTTGCACGATGCTGCCAACGCCGTACGCAGTGACGCCATGCTTTCCGGGTCCGCCAGTAGGCTCGTGTCCATGCGCCACGTAACAGTGCGTGGGGTGTCCTCACCAAAGTCGAGCCTGACTGACAAGGGGTGGTGATCGGAAATCACCGGCGTGCCTGCAGGGAACGCGAGAACTTCGCAGCTAACGACAAAAGAAGCGAGCTCTGGTGGAAAATAGAATTTGTCTATCCGACTCGCTGACTGTGCCCTCTCAAACGTCGCTCCAAAGGCATCCCCGTGAAGCTGCACCCACGCGTCAGACAAGCGGAACTGAGTCACGAGATCGCGGAGCGCGGGGGCACCGCAATAACGGCGACCGTGACCCTGTCCGCGGACGTCACGGTCGATGTTAAGTACACAATTGAAGTCACCGACGATAAAAGTGGGGTAGGGATCAAGGAGGAATGAGTCGAGGCGCTCAAAAAAATCAGAACTACTAGTCTGCCGTGCTGGCGCATATACAACCAACGCACGTACCCGCCGCTGGTTTAGTGTGAAGTCGACCGCAAGAGTGCGGCCGTCCAGTCCGAAAGTGCAATGAGCACCCGCGCGCACGCAGGGGTTTACAAAAACGACACCAACACCGCACATGTGAGAATCAGTCAACGAAAAATAAGCAAAAACAGAAAACCGGGTGGCGAAATTCAGCACATCAAGTGAAGTACGGAAGTTGCATTCCTGTAAAAACAGGATGTCGACGCCCCTAGCCCTGGCAAAGTGAATCACCTCTCTCTGTCTGTCTACGGATTGAAATCCCCGAACATTCAGGGAGAGGAGATGCACAACCGCCATGACTGCCAAGAGCACCGACGGCATAGCATACAACCTAAAGAACGCTGCCATGGGCGGCGCTTGGCGCGCGCGGCACTTTTTTCCTAGAACGTTCGTTAACAGTCCCTTCGGATTCCGATGATTGGGGGTGGGCACGTTTGAAGTCTGGTCGGGAAAAGTCCATGTTTTCGGGGTCGTCGGCGCTTGTGGCCTCGCTCACCGGTTGCTGCGTGGTCTTGGCGACGCTCGCAGCTGAAGCCTATGCCGACGCCAGGGTCGCCGATGGGAGGGTGTGGCTGGCTGGTGACGGGAAGCGCGCGTCGTCCGCACCTCCAGGAGTCGTCGGTCCTGACACCTGGCCGCACGTCAAGTCGCCTGTCAGGCGAAGCGGCGTGACTTTGTCCGGTACGTCCACCAGGTCGCCCGACGCCACGCTCGACTCATCGCCGCTGCTGCTCTCGGTGTTGAAGGAAGCTGTGCGGGGTAGCGGCGGCAAGGGTTCCGCGAAAACAGCACCGAACGGCTCCACCTCGTTTGAAGGCGTCCCTTCGAGCTGTTCCTTCACGGGAACCTCCGTCGCGGGGGCGGGCTCGGGCTCCCTCGGGCTGCTGGTCGTAGGGACCACGTCGGCAACAGGCGTCCGGAGGGTTGTTGTGCTCCGTGTTTCCGCGGCCACGTTGTCTTTGCTCGGGGCCTTCCTCGAGGCGGCGGCCGCCGCATACGACCGTGGCCGCAGGCAGTCCGCTGTGGCGTGGCTTCCACCGCAGCGCCTGCAAGCCGCTCCGCATCCTGCCGTGTCGTGGCCGAACACCTCGCAGCGAGCGCACCGCGGCGTTCGACACGCCGCGCCGATGTGGCCATCCTGCCCGCAGCGGGAACACACCTTCCGGACGCCTCGGTAGTCAAACATGACGCGGTGGCCCTGGACGGTCAAGAAGTTCGGCACCGCCTGCTTCATCTCGATCCGGACCACGCGCGTCCCGTTGCCGACGTGACGACGGCCCTTGAGGACGGGGTGGGTGATGTCAAGCACCTTGCCGTAGGAGCTCAGTGCCGCCGCCAGCGCCGCGTCTCCCACGAACAGCGGCACACGAAAAGCCGTCACGTGGACCACGGCAGGACCCACGCAGGCTACTGGGACGGAAGTGCCATTCACGTTGAAGGCGCCTTCCACTAGCATCTTCTCTGCCGCCGCGGCCGAGGCCATGGCGACGCAAAACTTCATGCCTCCATGGTGCTGGAGGCTCTCTAGCCCTTTCGGGCCGACAACCAACTCGATGCCGTCGACGATGTCGTCAGCAGTCGCGTCGGATGTAACTTCGAACTGGAAACAGTGCGCCTTTGGGGGCGGCGCACGAAACACCGGGGGGGCAGCAGGTCCCGGGCCTCCCATGACGTCACGGGTGGCCGGCTGGGCTGCTGCTTGCACGAACTTCACGCAGTTTGCCCGAGCACCGGCAAAGGCACGGCGCCTGGGCAGGGAGGCTGGTTGCGGTACCTCCGGGTCGCAGTGGATCCGGGGCCCGCCTGCACTTCTCGTTGAAACTTCTCAGGAAGCCAGCGCCGAAAAAACTTCGCTGGTTCTGGACGAGCTCGGGCAGCAACAAGCGTGCTCGGCGGTCGTCGAACAGAATGCCCGCCACCCACTGCATCGCTCAAAATAAAGCACGCAAGGAAACTTCGAGATAACAGCTCAAAATTAACTACAGTAGTTTGGAAAAACGTAGATGCTGTTTATCATGGTTGTGATCAATCGAGATTAGTCCGGTCACTTCTCGCGTCACGAACAAAAACGGTAACGCTAGGTTCCTGCGGCCTTGAGCACGAACGAACGGACACTACAATGATACGTGGCAATATTACGTTACAAGTGTATAATCTCAGTTTTCTTCGGGACTGAGCTATTGTGGCTTAGGTTCAGGAGCAACATGGAAGTGAAACTTTCAAAATTTTCATATTACGAAAGCAATTTTGTCGAATTATCAAAAAAGGCCTGTTTTTACACCCATAGTCTCTTTAAAAATATGTAGGGCAGCTTACAATTAACGTCTTTTTAAATAACCTGGGTTTTTCAGTTGTTCGCTCAGCTAAGTGTGAACGTCACAAGTGCTATATGCAACTACGTTGAATAGTAAACACTAGAATGTACACACATATAACCACAAATTTTCGCGAAACATTAACAATGTACAGTGGTGAGCAGCCTTGTCTAGAGCGCGCCGACGGTGCTCTGCGGAGCAAGTCAGCGCCACCTAACGTTGCGCTTTTGGTTTGAGCTATGCGTCTCGTGTCCATGCGCGGCCAAAATAAAGCGGTGCCTGCTCGTCGGTTCTCGGCCTCAGTGCTTGCGCTTCAGTCCGCCAGGGCCGCGCTGAATGATATGTAACAGTGGCCGGAAAACCAACGCGTTTCGCGCGAATCACGGGGCGGTTAGGCAAGCAAGTGCAAGCTAGGGATATCGGGTGATCGCGCGTTTCTGGCGTAAAAAAAAGCGCCATCAGGGGCGCGATTACGAGTTTTCGTCTCAATTTTGAGACTCTGACTTCAAAATGACGACACCGCGAGATGCGAACGCGAAGACAACCAATCAGCAGTGGCCAGTGAAGTCCCTAGCTAGGGGCTTTAGCGGCTAGTAGCAGGGCTCCACCCAGGAAGCATTTAGTTGCGCAATAGGGGACCGTATGCAAACGTTTTGCTGTAAACAAGCCGTTAACAAAATGAACAATGTTTTATTTTCCCAACTAACTATGTTTCAAACCTAACAACATTAAGCAAAACAAGAAGCGTCCTCAGTTCTGCAATTAAGTTTGCTCTACAGTCACTTTTGTTGCCGCGAGGGTGCACTGACGCTGGAAAAGCGTCGGCTAGGTGGCGTGAGCTGCCGCCTGATTCAAAGGGTTCAGCTACATTCAGCCTTATCCCTCCACCCACATATTCACCCATCGTAAACATGGCAGCCAGAAAAAAAATCAGCTGATTCGACGGCTGTCCTCTTTTTTTACACATTACGTAGAATCAAAGTACTGCGCAGACGTCTGAAGTGCGCGGAAAAATCTGTTTAAAGGCAGTGATTGCTACGAGCCTGCCGAGATCAATTTGCAAGGAGCGCTTGGCTCGAAAACCGGCGAAGGCAGCTTCAAGGCAAGTTCACACTGGCGAGTTGCAAACGTCGCGCTAGTATTCTAGGCGACCGATTTCGGTCAATTAGTTACGGTTTCCGAAGTACATGTAAAGCGGGGAGGGAGCGTAATAAATCGATTTAAGCCTGTCGCGCGACCTCCGCGACTCGCCATTGTGAACTCACCTAGCCTGCTATCGACGGCAAATGTGCTCAAAGGGCGATGCGTGGTTCTATTTATTTTTGTTCAGAAAATACCAGGCGACCATGAATAATCACACTGCAGCAACTGCCGACACACGGGAGCAGACCGGTGCAGCTGCTGGGAGCTTGCAATCTCACTGCGGGAATTAAGGCCGGCACGCGCCCGGTCACTGCGCCAACAATCACTCACGACGCCTCGTAACCAACTCATGCCGCCCGCTTCGGGTTAAGCACTTGACATTCGTGTTGGTGTTGTTGCCGTTCCGTTCCTATGATGCTCGGATGACGCCGCGGGGGATACTGTGGTGGCGAATGTTTATGCGAAGGAAGTCCTCCTTCGCCGCCGCCTTGTCTTGGGGGTCTCGCCGGAAAGCGCGCACCTTCTGCGACTTAACTTTGACAGTGGTCTCCGCAACTCACCGCAAACACTTGCTCACAGTCGGTTGGGCTACGCCGACGTTTACTTCATTTCCGACGGTGTCTTGAAACCCACCGGCGGCGAAGGCGCGCACAGACTTGCCGCTCCACTGACCGCGCACTCGCCCGCACACCTCCAAGTTCAACGGCGAGTTCGTCGCACAGCCATTGTGCTCCTTCCTATGTCAAACCGTCGAAGCAACTCGTCCGGCACGTCAAAACCGTCTTCATGCACCCTCTTACACCGTTGCTCGCGCGGCCACCGGCCATGTAAACAACCGCCATTTTCTGTCTCAAGCGGTTTGAGACCACTCGTTCCTGTCGCAAAAAATCGTCTCAATCGGCTCGCATAATTAGGTAAGCAACGTCAACACTTCTGCCCGTTTTATGAGGTCGGCCGGTGACGCAAAAAAACAATATGGCCGCTGGTCACGACCGACCAATAGGAACGGGGCAAATGAGACACTTTTTGAGACACTTTCCGATTGAGACGACTTCGAGCGACTCGTAATCGCGCCCCAGAGCCCATTCAATCATTTGTCAGCCTAGCAATCCATTTTACAAGCACGGTCGCTATGTGCCGACAAGCTTTCGTTATCATATCTTGAATGTTTTTCGCATTGACGAACTTTGTCGTGATAAAGCTTGCCCGCGGCATGGCACGTAAATGTGACGAAAGACACGCCGAAAGACATTATGGCCGCGGCGAGTGGTGCCTGTGCAGAAATGAGCGGTGATCTGCTATCACTCGGGCTTGCTTGCCCGGCCGTCTGGTTACACTCGCGAAACACGGTGGCATGGCGACGCCCACGCCGCCATCAGAGCGTCACAATCGCGGGCAGCGCGTCCCTGGCGGCACCAAACGAACACGCAAGGCGGTGGCTGGACAAGGAAGCGATGAGCAGGCATGCCTCTGCTTCTGCCGCGCATGCGCGCGGGACGCATAGCTCAAACCAAGAGCGCAACGTTAGGTGGCGCTGACATGCTCCGCAGAGCACCGTCGGCGCGCTCTAGACAAGGCTGCTCACCACTGTACTACTACGAACAATGAACGATGCAAGTGCAAAGGGTACAACGGGAAACAATCATTTTAAGCAGCTTAGAAACGATTTCATGTTAATCTGAAGATATGCATCTTTTTGTTAGTTTCTATCCGCGGAATACAATTACCCCGTGACTAATCTTTTAATAACGCTTTTTTGATACCATTTTTCTGCTTTTTCCAAGAATGTGATGTTGTTTCCTGCGAATTTGTTTATATTAGGGCGGCCTTTTTTTGCGATTGCATTTATTTTACACTGCGAATGTCAGGCGCCCGTTGGTATTGTTTAGGGGCCAGCCCCATTGTCAAGATCTTGTAATGGCAGCTTTTTTTCCCTTTTTGCTTCGTTCTTACATCCTCTCCATGTAGTGAGAGTAAATAAGCATCATTATTAAGGATATTTCATACTTTTGCTATTCTTAACTCCTGTTTTCTGATTTCCTTCTTCCTTTTAGTTCAGTTTGCTTGCATTCAGTGTGCACTCATGACTCTGACCAGTGTCCATATTCGTGCCAGCAGTTGTGCTGCCATTATATGTGGTTCGCTGATGTTGTCGAGTCAAGTGATGCCAGCCTCCCCACTGGCTTTGATAGGCCTGTTTTTCTATGTATTTGTTTTAAAACTAAGAAGAAAGTTATTATTGCTAGTGTTATTAATATTATAGTTTCTAAGCTAACCAAAAACAGAATTGATAAGATCCTATTGAAACCCCTTAAAAACTGATGCAAATGACATGCCTCTCTTTTTTGGGGCAACCACTCGTGTGACTGTAAGCCAGCTGATTATGTTGACTCTTTAAAGTATCTCGGAGTAATTTTGGACTGTAAGTTGTCCCAGCATTACCATATGGCGCATATATTGCGAAGACTGCGGAGAGAAGCATTGTTTTATAGAATGTACAAAGTCTGGCTTCACTACTAGCAAAAAAAAGTAGCAATAGATGTACTCGTCTCCACTGTACTGAGTTAAGCAATGGCAGTATTCTTCTTCAGGTCTTCATGCTGAAACGAACATGTATATAAATGGCTGAACAAAATGCTAGCAGTTATCGCTTACAGCTCCTCTACTGCTTCGTCTGCTGTACTTTTACAGTCGCTACACTGTTTTTTCCTTCATTCAGTATTTTTCGATTGCGGGAAAGTCGAAATGGAAGGATAGATTGAATAAATGAATGAATGAATGAATGAATGAATGAATGAATGAATGAATGAATGAATGAATGAATGAATGAATGAATGAAGAGTAAGAAAGAAGGCTTTCTGGGTCCTTATATTTGGAGCAGTTGAAATTTAAAACCTCAAGATATGGGTGCAGGTCCACTATGGACTTCGAGACAGCCACTCGATCTTTGCGGTCTGTCGAATTTGCGGCGAAGACTTCCTGATTCTACAGCAGATGTTGATATCACAGGCTTCGTCGATCCTGTCGTGGTCAAAGCGAAGGTTCCGGTGGTTGAAGTAATCGAGTATGGCGCCGTGAAGGTTAACATGTAACTGACGAGACGAATTCAGAGTTCGTCATGACAAGGCGAAACACTGAAATAGTATAGACGACACTGTTTCAATCCGTTCATAAAACGGGGACGGTTATATGAATAACATAAGGTTCACAAATCTAATGAAGTCTAGAAGCGACCTATAATGCGGTCCATTCGTCCAAAAAGCATAGGAGTCAACACCGTCCGGCGAGGGACACACTGCAACCGGGTGCAGGATTCTCGTAGGTTTAAATGCTGGGAAGAATCACAGCAAGTGGCGGATGCCGGCTTTGTGTTTCCAAGATAGGCATAAAAGACACCCAAGGCGCAAAAAAAAAAAGCCTCGCAAGTGAGGCAAGTTTCGAGTAACGGCAGGAGTGAAGTCAAATGACCCGGATCCTCCGAATCACAACTTCCTCTGCACGTGCGCAGTGCTCGCTGTGCTCCCTTACTAAAGCAGAATGGCTTTTGTTAACAAATATTGGCTGCATATCTTTTTCTTTGCAATGGCGCCTAAAATGTACGCGTAAGTAGGTCAACATATGGGATTCGCCCAACCTTGGTAACTAATGCATAACTGAATTTCTTTTCTCATGTTATTTTCGTTTCACATTACCCCAGAATCGCTCGATTATAGACATCAGTCGGTACGAGTAACCTGAGCATATATCTCACGTATGGGCCACGAACTATGTGAAGCCAATTCACTCCGACTTGTGCAAAACAATTCTACTCTTTTTTTTAACAACTACATCTACACAATCAGCATTTCGGCTTTGAAACAGAACTCAAACTTACCAACATTTGCATCTCGCCCTTAATTTGTGCGAAACCAATAGTACACGGGGTCAAAACGAACAATGAATCTTCTGGCGTCCCTGACCTCGAGAATAGAGAAATAAAATCAATATTACCGAGTAAATTTCAGGTTCTTCTGCGTTGCACCAGAGGTGCCCCGCCAGAGACGGTTTGTTTAATTGAAGACTGAAGCTCTTCGCACCACGGGTGCCCCGTCAGAGACGGTCTTGCGATGAGTTGAGACGCAGGGATAAAAAAGAGAATACTTGGAGATTTACATACAGATATTTACAATCATATACAAGTTTAGGCACTAGAGACATTAAGCAGCAAAAACATACAAAACAACAAAAAGGCGGAACTGGCTAACACTAGGGGAGGCCCCTACTCGCCATAGCCGAAGATGCATAGCATCTCACCTTAGCGCAGAACCCCGCTTCCAGCTCCGGGGCCCGGTTTTAAAGCCCTAAAGGCCCAGATTTGGTAGCTTCGAATCGTGTTGCACTCTCAACATGATTGGCTCTTCAAGGGCATTTCCAGCCCTCCGGCTTCTACAAGGTAGACCACCCTCTCTACCACAAAATAAAATAGAAACAAACACAAATATACATTCGTGCCAGCACGTGCGCGAATCGGTACCGCGGGGCGGGGGACACCCGTACTTCCCGGCGCGTTCGCGAGCGGCCGCGTTCCGAGAAAGGAGACGCTTCGCTTTGAGCGCCCCCAGCCACGTTCCGATGACCCCGCTTACACTAACGATCCCTTACTCGCCCTTCCCAAGATTCTACAAAGCGCTCAAATGGCACTTTAAGAATTATAACAAAGGTATCGGTACGGGTCCCAAAACCACCCTATGGGTGACATACCGCAGCTACACTAGCACTGGCACGAACAAAACCAAAAGCAAAATAATGCACACGGGCACCAACACAACATTACGCAAAATGCTTACGGGCACCAAGAAAACATAAGCAAATTGCACACTAAAATACACACAGTGGCATGCCTGCCGTGCGCCGTAACACGGCGTCCAAGTTGGTGGGTTGTACCCAATTCACCACCGCCAAGTACACACTCGTCGTCGCGAATGGGCACACATGCACACAGACACTTGCAACCGGAGCGTTCATTGGCACTCATATAGGGTCCGTAAGCGGCCACGTGAGCCTCCTTGGTCGCACCGAGCGTCCCCGTGTGCGTTCGAGCCACTACGTGTTAATCAACCCGATTAACGCCTGACGGTCACTCACTCATTAGGCTGGTGCCACAGGATCGAAAACGTTATGGTACTCGATGGGTCCAAATCCCTGATCACCCGACGCCCTTGAGGGCACGCTCTCTCCGGCGCGCCAATACTAGACGCGTGCTGCGTAAGGAGCATAGCCCCTGTCCAGTCTAATCATATCAGTGCGGCCGCTTCTGCCACACGGGATTTGGCGTACTGCAGCACAGAACGCGCTGCTCTACGCGCTGACTTTCAATGTGAAGGCCACGCACCTGCCTCCAGCTACTCTGCCTCGCTTGGAGCCATTTGTCCCGTTCCTGCACGGGCAAACCTTGAAATTGCCGCTCCCTGCTTGACCGGCGCTTGCCGATTTCACGGCCTCGTCTAACTCTGAGGCTGCATGAGATCCCTCGCAGTCACTTGACCCTAATTTGCCTTGTGGCAAGTCGCCACTCATTTCCGGGTCCTCAAATGACCTGGCCGGACACACATAGGGTGCGTTCGACAATTGCGCGGCGCTCTGCCTGGTCGGCCCAGCAGGCCCACCTCCGCTCTCTGCCTCGTATGAAAGGCTATTGCTATCAATAAGGCTACGAGGCCCTCCATGCCCTATGACCGACACAGTGTGCCGTTCCAGCAACGCTAGACTTTCTCCTGCCACTAGCTCCGCGATCTGACATCTGTCGTCGCTGGCCGTTCCCTGCTGAACTAAATGCTCTTTTCGACAGCTTGCTTGAGACCGCGTTTTTGGAATTGTCAGAGTGACTTCCAACAATCCTGAACTCGCATCCGCGTCCCTGGTGTCATTTGGGGTAGAGCTAATCTGTGCAGCTGGATCGTCGGAGTGCGCGTTCACCGCCTCTAAAACTGGGACGCTGCGTTTCGTCACGATATTTTCTTCAACTGCGATTCCAGCTTCGGAGAAATATGGCTCACTTTTTAATTCTGCCTGGCTGTTTTCTTGACCTGTGCTTGACAGGCAGATGCCTTTACCTTCCAGCATTGGCGGCCTCTCTGCTCCGGACTCGGAGCAGTTCTCATTGGCTGATTCACTGGCTCTTCTACTCTCCTTGATCTTAGAGATCTCGAGCTCTACCTGCTGGCGTCTTGCTTCTATTGCCTTCAAGACATACTTAACATCCTGAGGTTCTTCCTCGCGAAGCGGCGCCTTTCCGCCATTTACTTTTGTAAATTGAGCCTGAAGGTCCGCTAAGCGCGCCTTCGCTAACTCAACCTGGTACCTCACATCGAGTAATGGCCGGCATGGATAACTCTCCATACCGCCGTCTGTACCCCTCAACTGTCCTACCGGCTCGAACACATGCACAGGGTCGTGAACAATGCGACGAAGGAAACTCCCAGTTTCGATGCGTCGATCCGCATTGCCAGCTACTTAGCGTCGGAGTCCACCGCCACTTTCACTGGACGCTGCGATTAGCTGTCGCACGCCGCTGGTCCTGTGCACGTTGTCGTCACTTGCTGCGACCCGCTGGGGACCGTCGAGTTCTCGACGCGTTGCTTTCCTTCACCGGACGCAGTCTCGCGTCGCTGGACTACTGCCGTGGTCCTTGCCGCTCTCTCTCCCTGCAAGTCCCTTCTTGAACGCTGACCTGTTTCTTTGTCGTCGCCTTCTTCCCTGCCTTCAAGTCTTCTTCCTGCGCTGTCTTCCGATGGCCGCAGGGTCCTCGTGGACTGCGCTAGTAAGGTTCGGGTTCTCTATTTTCCTTCCTCGCACCAGAGGTGCCCCGCCAGAGACGGTTTGTTCACTTGAAAACTGAAACGTTATCTTCGCACCAGGGGTGCCCCGTCAGAGACGGTCTTACAATGAGATGAGACGCAGGGAAACTTAAAGATTTATATACAGATATTTACAGCATATTCATGTTAAGGCACTAGAGACAAATTAAACAGCAAAGGACAAACAACAAAAAGGCGGAACTGGCTAAAACTGGGGGAGGCCCCTGCTCGGCATAGCCGAAGGTGCATAGCATCTCACCTTAGCGCAGAACCCCGCTTTCAGCCCGGGGCCCGGTTTTAAAGCCCTAAAGGCCCACATTTGGTAGCTTCCAATCATATTGCCCTCTTAACATGATTGGCTCTTCAAGGGCATGTCCAGCCCTCCGGCTTCTACAAGGTAGACCACCCTCTCTACCACAAAATGAAATAAAAAAAAACACAAATATACATTCGTGTCAGCACGTGCGCGAATCGGTACCGCGGGGCGAGGGACACCCGTACTTCCCGGCGCATTTGCGAGCGGTCGCGTTTCGAGAAAGGAGACGCTTCGCTTTGAGCGCCCCAAGCCACGTTCCGATGACCCGGCGTACACTAACGATCCATTACATGCCGCGATTGGGTTTCGAAGCCGCGGCGGCGCGAACAGATCATCTTTGCTGGCCACAGCTCGAGGGCACTGCGCTGTCGCCGCAACCGGTTACGCCTCGCGTTAAACTGCAACAATCTCGCGCTGCACATTGCACATCGCTCTTCATCAACTTCCTCCTGCGGCATGAACAGATCAGATCAGCTTAACCTTGATCAAAGATTAACCAGGGCCTAATATCGTCGCCAGATGGGGCAACAAGCCAGCAAAGCAAAACAATCAGCCATACAGGCTAAACACATGCTTTCGCACGTCCAATCGGCTTAACTGCGTTAAAATCCTACAGCTTATTTCTTGCCTTTGGTTCACAAAATATGTGTCCACAACATCCACCGTAAAAACAAACCAACCTCTAATCCAGTGTGTCATTCACCGCTAGTTGATATGTCCCCAGGTGAGGAACTTAGCTACCGACACTAATTCCTGTTCTAAAAGTTTTCTTCCACGCATATCAGGCGACAGGACCAGCCTTTGTGGACTCATTGCAGCAATTTCGTACCACCAGCCCTTTCAAAATGCGTCGGCTAAACTTGCAAATCTTGTGCCAGAAAAGCTTGCGTGCGCGTTTTTCTACTCCTTTTCCTGCAGTTACCAAAATACATATTAAGATGAATCCCTGTAACGCCTACTGGTCTGGAGGCTAATTTTAAATGAAATAAAATAGAATAACTGCAGGTGGAGCTACCATTCTTCAGTAGGAGAGGGTCGTACGTGGTCGAGACATCGATAAAGTCTCTGTACGGAAAGAAAATGCAGATGCGTGGTGTCGTGAAATTTTGCCAGGCATAAAGATGAGAGCTGTCTCTATCAAACCGCGCCAGACTGAAAACAGACCAGGGCGACTCAGTCACCTGTGAGCAGGGCGCGAGCCTCTGCAGGAGAACAGAAACGTGCTCAGAATAATGTAATTCATCGAGTATTAAGTTATCTTATCAGCTTAGTACAAAACCACATTTTAAGAAAGTTTTAAAAAAGAAGAAAATTCTTTTTAGACCATTACACAATACAGTTCTATCACTGCAGTATAATACCATCATGAGGAAGGCTGGGGAAGAAATTAGAAGCCTCGAGCATTGCAAAGGGGTTTGCCAACAGAACGACAACCTGGAACGCCATAATCATGAAGCCAAATAAAATGAAAATAGTCTGTAAAAAAACGCAAAAGCATCGCATCTTATGGAAATGAAAATAAAGATTTTCACCTGCCTCATCTGCGTATCAGAGGCATTAGATTGCTCCGCACCAGACATGGGCACTCTCACGAGTGCAGGCCGCCTTGAGGACGTCCGTATCCCCATCTCATAAGCGGTTCAGTTGGGGAGGTGCGGGAGGATTGGCGCAGAAAAATTTGTGAGGGCGAGAGTGAGAGAGGGCACGATGCACGGCTTGAGGGTGAGGGTGTGTCACGAAATTGGTTCCTGCCCCGGCCATTTGTTAAGTTCTCCGTCCGGGCTGCAGCCGATTCTAGAACACGCGTGGATGACGACTAAAGCAAAATCAGAAAACAAGAGGTATCTAAAGTCGAGCTTGGGGACGAACGCTTTTGTTGAACACTTCTGCCACCCCGCTGCAGGCATCTTTCGCGGCTGCACTCCCGAGCATAAGATAAACCTAGTGTGGGTACCCGCACACGCGGGAAATTATGGAAACAAACGGGTCGACCGAGTAGCCCGAGGACTAAACAACTCGGTGGCCGGCCCCACGGACCCCGACGCTCATGCTGAGGATCCCCAGACCTTTGCCGAAATCACCAACTTCCACAGAAAGATAAAACGCCGATTCTCGCCTCCTAATTCCGACTTAAATCGAGCGCAAGCCGCCTTGCTCCGCAGGTTGCAAGGTTCACGAAAGGGGTAGCAAAAAACACATAAAAGGAGCCCGAAAGAAATTGAGCACAGCGCATTGCTTGTTGCCTGGCGCTATGCGGGCTTGAGGCCTCGTTGGTTTTTTAACTGCCGAAGCACGCGCGGAATCTGTTCGGCCGCAGAAGTTTCTTGACACATAGACCATGCTTTCCGAAGGTAACTCCGAAGTTTCAGACGGTAACTCTGCATTTTGCATCGATGCAAGCGCCCTAGCACAGGCGCCACGAAAGACGTAATTACACGACAGCCGCACTTACAGCCAGCGCGACTCGGTCTTTTTTGCCCGCCTGAGAGCAAGGGAGCCTTTGATTCTCACCCTCTGCACCCTCGCACCAAGCGTGCTTGGGAGACGGGCCCGCCACCACTCGGGCCTGCAGCCGCTCTGCGACCGTGTGCGGTGGCCTGTATATTTTTGACGGGGGCTGTACATGGTTGAGCAGAGTAACAAAGTTTCAAATATCTTCGTTGAAAGAGATGACCAGAAGAGGCGGTTTGTTTTGCCTGCACATCTGAAGGAGGGCTGCCCTGCACCACTCCATGATCTCGTCGTTGCCTCCTCCTTCCGGCTGTTTTTTCTTTAGACGTAACCGTAGCAACAGACACGACCGAACCTACGTCAGGGATGTAACTCTGCCCTTCTGTAATGCATACAACCCGATTTAAGAGGTCCAAATAAAAAAATTCAGAGTAAAAAATTTCGCCAGAAGTTTTCTGTACAGCAGTGACAAGTATAGCCCATATAACTGTGCCGTGGTGGAGAACTGGAAGTTATTGTTGGTGGTTCGAAGGATGCTGCCTAGTGAATGTATTTCTTCTGAAGTCAGTGATACGGGGCATGAGGTTGTCACCGTCAGAAACGACGGTTAGTCGAATGATGGCCTTCTTTTCCGGCGAATTTTCCGGCACAAGACATGACGGAGATGAGGCCGACGTTTTCCACTTTAAGGAACTGGTCTCTCTAAGTGCAGTGAAAAAACCGCAGTGGTAAAGATGGACTAGCATGTCCCATCTGGTGCGGCGTTTTGCTATATTATCTTGGGAAATGAAATACCGACTGCTTGTGTCAGCCTAGTCCGCAGCTTGGCATGCAGTTCTCACCCAAAGAAAACAGAGGAATGGGCGATTTAAGGCATGAGTGCTGGCTCATGGTTCCACACATTTTCCTTATTATGCACTTTTTGGGGGTAATTCCGAAGCAGTGCATAGCTGGTATATAAAATTCATTGCGTCGGACAGCAATCATCATTTCTTTGGATTTGGGCTAAGTAGCAACCTCTTATAGACGAGAATAATTTCCTTTCCAACGGCTATCAGGAAATTGAAGAGTTTCAAGAAAAGAAAAGCAACTGTTATCGCAATTCTACAACAGCTGCATTAAAAGCATTGTGTTGCAAAAAGGAGGCGAAGGTATGTATAATAACATAATAGACTCTATGAGCCATAAGAAAAAAGTTGGAGGTTAACAAATGCTCTGACTGCAGTAGACTAGGCCGCGTGTTTCAAATTAATCAATATAAATATTTCTTTTAAAAAGAGTGAAAAATGCTGTGCTTTCCTCCGTTGATCGAAACTCTATCCGCTACGGGTCAATATCCACCTTGTGAGGTCAAGGCCATAGTGTCCCCCTTTTTTTATTGCACAGACAAGTCACACAAAGGACCTAGTGGCATCTTTTTTTTTATTAAGAAACCAGCTTCATGATTCTCGGACCAGACAAAGTTGTCACGCAGACTTGCGCCGCTTGTTTGCTGGCGAGTGCGCTTGTCTGGACCTCTTGGTGGATGACGCCAAAGCTTTCGTGTGGTTTACAGCCACAAACCAAGTGTTGGCGACGGCTTGGCGAACGACTGTGTGCTTCAAGATGTGGCCGTAGTTGTCCACATTGGCGATGTTGATCTGAAGGAAGTACTTCACGCCGACCATGAGGGTTATGGGTTTCTTGGAGATGCCGTCGGAGGCGAAAAGCTTCAGCTTGGAGAATGACAATTGTTTACCGTTCCAGGAAGTGCCTGGTCGGGGCGATTCTGGGTGCATGTACTCGCCAGCGCATACACCAGAGTCTTGGATGAAACTGATCCAGACCACGTACTGCAACTCGTCCTGCAGGCTACTGAAGCGGACGGTCGGAGCTGGCTTCATCAACCTTCCTTGTGGGCTGATCCGAATCTCCATCTTTGGCAAAAACTGGGCCTTGTTGACGAGTGTAACTTTCGGAACCCTCAAAGCAGGTCCGAGTGGTACGCTGCTCACGCCGCCTACAGAGACAACTTGCTCCTCATGATCAGCGTCCACGTCGTCGTCGGCGCCTTCGTCGGCCTTCGAGCACGACGGCTGCGGCGGAGCCTCGTTCTGGTACCCCTCGATGTTGGGGCGCGCCGCGGGTGAAACTTCGCCGACGACGCCGACTGCCTCAGAATCTCTGCCTTGATCTTCGTCATTGGTGTCGCTGGTATAATCGCTGTTTCTGCTGTTGGTACTGCAGCTGTCGTCGCTCTCGCTAGAGCTTCTGTAGAGGTCGCATAGCCTCAGTAGGTCGGCATAAACTTTACTCATAGTCTTCTTGGTATCGTAGTCTCTAGGGGTGGTATTCTGCCGGTGTCGCCTTTTGCGACATGTCGCATATGGGCGGGGCCTAAAAAAGTGCTTACAGATGCTCGAAGAAACGGAAAAAGCCGCCGGCACTTTCGTCTGCGGTGCATTCATTCACTCCGAGAAGCGACAATTTACCACTGCTGATTCACTAGCAGCAGTAGTTTAGTATCTTTTATAGCAAGAATATTTGCCATCACATGACGTCTAATGTTCAAAAAAACATTTGCAAATTTAATATAAACTCGCTTTACTTCATTTAAGTCTATAAAACACCGCGAAAAAGCTCCAAATCAATTTTTCTTTCGTTCCGGACGGTTGTGCTAGGTTTCGGCTGCGTTTCGGGCAGTTGCAGACGGTAGCAGTGTAGCTGGAGGTCCCATTAGGCTTGCGCGCTCCAGAATCGAGAGGGAATCTAAAAAACTAGGCTGAATTGCAGCTTAAACTTTATCGTCGAAGCAAGGTAAGTCATAGCGAAAAGTAACAACACCAGTAGTTGCCGGTAAACATGCCGACCGGAATCGCAAGGACTGCTGAATTGGCTGAAGCGGGCGGCTCTCGCTTGAAAGGACGTCGCCATGTTTTCACGCCAAGGGCGCAAAAGCCGCAACTGCCGATTGCGTTCGTACGCTAACGGTAGCCCGTCGCCCGCGCGAATCGCTTCAGCGCATTCCGTTGTTCGACTAAGCGTAGTAAATTGGGGCGACGTCACGATGACGTAGCAGGAAGGCGGGTCCGTGTCGCCACGCCGCCGTCACCGCGGCTCGAGCCAATCAGCGAAGAGCGAATGCGACATGTCGCAAAAGGCGACACTGGGAGAATACCACCCCAGGCCTGCCCCCTGTTCCGGCAAAGGACCCAGTACAGCCTGACGCTGATGACGCCATGTTCGAGAACTCACAAGAGGTGCAGCACTGAAGCTGTTGCCGACGCCGGAGTAGTGACTTACACTCCGAGTATTCTGTGGCGCGTCTGGTATCTCGGACGCAGGGCGCTCGTAATCAAACTGCGAGGTGCGGCTGCCTTGGTGCCTCGGGAATGGCGTTCGTTCAGCGCCGGACGTCGTCGTTCTCTTCTGGTGCCCATAACATGGCTCAATTTTTATGCCGAAGGGGAGGTGCGTGTCACATGCTTTTCCACTCTGACGCCATTAATCCTCTTTCGAGTGGAACATGTCTACTCTTTATTTTCTTGTTTTCGCCGAGGACCTGCTCCGTGAATTCCAAAGCAATGTCATGTGACCGCGTACAAGACCACCGCACCGCTGCTGAAAAAGGTTTAAGGTGGGGTTAGAGTGTGTTTTGTTGATATATTCGATTTTGAGATTTTTCGGTCATCTGATCCAGAATTTCTACATTCCAGAAAATATATTACAATTGGGTATTGGTTAATTTAAAAAAAAAGAAATGTTTGCGCACTTCTTCGTTACGTCAGCCGAAAAGGCGCGTGAGCCTAAACGTGTTCGCTTCGTTTCGTATACTAGCAAGAATTTGACGTTCTGGGATTTTTATCATATCTCAGGTATTTCGTTTCATCTTGTAAGTTGGCCTTTTTCGTCGTATATTTTTCAGCGACTAGGGCCTCTTATGTAGCTCTTCTGTTAAAGAAAATTCTGATCAATAAAACGATTGATTGATGGATTTTAACATCCCAAAGCGACCCAGGCAATGAGTGACGCCGTAGTCGAGGGCTTCGGAATATTCGACCACCTTGCGTTTTTGAACAAGCACAGACATCACAGAGTACAAGGACCTCCGGCATTTCAACTCCATCCAAATGCTATCGCCGCAGCCGGGATCAAGCCCGCGTCTTTCGGGTCAGCACCCTAGCATCATAACAACTCAGCCAGCGCGAAGTCTCTGATGAATAAAAGGGATTTTAGAGACTTTATTGGAGTTTTTTTCTTAAGGGCACCTTCGGTGGTTAGTGTACCTTTTTATCGGGAACTGTAAGGCATTAGCAAACAAAATTTCTCACAGCTACTAATTAATGTTATTTACTCCACTGGAACCAGAATCAATAGCCTAGGTGCATTTGTGTTTTAACAAATGTGGTTTTTTATTGGAAGCGCATAATTTTAGTTCAATTTGTGCAAAGCGTTGGTAGTTACTTTCGTACAAAATTGCAGCAATCTACAAATAGTTGATGCTGAGTAAAACGTCCAAGTTCTCTGTTCGGCAATTTTTCTCCCTGATGTTCCTAGAAAAAATTTTCTTGAGAAATTGTTAAAAAACCATTGGTCAATGTTGAGAATTCGCGTTGGAATTCCATTGTTTTTTCCTTGAAGAAACATTGAGAATGCATTGAGAACTCTTTAATATTAGCCACTGAAATACTGTTGGAATTCTATTGAGTACTGTTGAGTGAAAATTTTATTGTTTTACCATTGATATTTTCTTGAGCTGTATTGAGAACTGGTACTGAAATACCGTTGGAAATTTACTGAAATTTGGTTGTGTTAAAATTTTGCTTATATTCTATTGGGCGTTCTTTAAAGCATGTTGGTACGTCCTGAAATGGGTTTGGAATGGTTATACAATGAAGTGCTTCGAAGCAATAGCACATGCATATAAATATCCTAGTAAGGACTGGAGCTGGCTAAAAAAATTGGAAACGTTTTGGGTAAAGAGCCTGTTGCGGGTGCGTAGAAGGCAGTAATTATCCTTGGAAAAATCTATCTTTTTAAGAAAAAAACATTTCCACTCACTGCGCTGCCTGCATTCGGAACAACAAAACTCCATGTTTTCTCTAGATGAAGACTAATGTGCATTAGGCACATTAGAGAAGAACAGGCAAAGTGGTGTGAGGTCAGATGCTACCTTTATTGCAGGTGGTAATAGATTATGATTACATAGGCCTCAGGTCCCTGGCCAGGAGCGAGGACAGGCTGTTTTTAAACATACGCCACATTTGCTGTAGGGTGCTTGGCCCAGACGTAGCCTGAAAAAAAAACCAAATGACAGATACACATCAGTCCAAGAATCAAAGCAACACTGTAAATCACTGCAAGAAATACTGCAGAAAATACAATTATGACCCCAAAATACAGCTGGGGTATTTGGTTATCTATGTGAATTACGGCATGAATAAGGTTGGTGGAAAAATGCCTCAAGCAGTTATTTTTCAAGTGCACATACCTCTCACAGTGTGCATGAACTATACTCACAGTACTGCTTCAAACCAATGAATTAAAATGTTAGCATTAACTCTGCTCGCAATGCATCATAGACTTTACTACACCAGTGAGAACAGCAGGTCATGCAGGAGCAAGGCAAACAGCAGCGCAACAAGTTAATACTGCAAAAAGATTGCGTAATGGCTTAAACATTATTCAAGGCATACTGGCTATAGTAAAACCATTTCAGCTCGATGAAAATGGTGCAATAGCATTGTTTTCATAACGATAAGCTCCGAAGGCAATGCTGCAATGGACAGATCGTAAGCGTTTGAACAGGTTTCCGCCAGGGATTGAGTTTTCCGTGACCAACTGCAAACTTGCTGATATAACAGCTCATTCTTATGTGCGTCTTCCAGGAGGGAGTTGTGAACAAGCATCGTGCTAAATAATAATGGTTGTGCCTAACACAAGTATTTGTTTGTTTTTTTAACCAACGCATAATCCCTGCTAAGGCAGCCCTGAAACCATTAGAAAACAAAAACTCAAACAAAATTATATAATCCCCGCAGGGGCGTCTTATTCATGCAGACGATGGTGAGTTGCGACACCACGGGTACCTGAGCATCCGCAGGGACATCCCCGCAGGGGGATGATGGTGAACATGTGTGCCACCACGGACCCGAGCACCCGCCCTTAGCCGTGCGTGGCATCGCCGTGTCCGGGGAAAAGGGGATTCTGGTGGTTGAGCCAATGCCGAGCGTTTGGACCCTTAAGGCCCCTCGGCGGAGGCAACACACCACTTTGGCCCCAGCTTCCTGTAGACGGCACCTCCGGCCTGACCCGACCGGGGGAAATCGGCAGTCGCTTTTTCCTGTTCTCCTCTCCATCTTTCACTCTCCTATCTCTTTCCTACAACCCTCCTGTCTCCTCCTATTTCCCCAGTTTTTTTTCTCTTTTCATAGGCGGCTAGGGTTAACCTTGTGTGGCCAACTGCCCTGAGTTGCGTCATATTTGGTTATAGTTGAGGTGTACAGCTGGCGTGGGCTGGACTTGCTTGCAAGTTCCTGTCCCGTCCCCTTGTTGGGCTCCATGGTGGGTGGCTGGCATCATGCCCCAAAAAACCTGAATTTTTATGGCTCCTCCTTTTTCCAAACCAGATCGCTCTCTCAAGAGAGGGCGGAACGAAGCAGCAGACTTTTTTTTTTAAAAAAAGAAAACAGCATTCACCAAATTTTACGTAATCCACAGCGAAATAGCTGAAAAACAAGCTAGAATTCTATCCCCGTTCCTTGTGTCAAGAAGCTTAACAGATGCCTTGGGCCCTGCCTATAAGGTATCGAAAATAGGCAGTGGAGACTTATTGCTAGAACTGCGTGACAGTGTCCAGAACTCGAAAATCGCAAACATTGCATCCATTGGAGAACTCCTAGTCTCCATAACAGCACACAGACCCCTGAACACCGTCCGCGGCGTCATCTCTGAAAATGATTTCATGTATCTAACAGAAAAAGAGATGCTGGAAGGTCTCATCGACCAAAACGTCACATATGTGTACAGAATAAAAATCCGGAAAGACAATAAGGAAATAGATACAAAGCACCTGGTTCTCACCTTCAACACAAGTACATTACCTGAAACCATCGAAGTCGGATATCTTAAAGTTAATGTCAGGCACTACATTCCAAACCCCCGAAGATGCTTCAATCGCCAGAGGTTTAGCCACGGCTCACAGAGCTGCCGCGGCCGCAAAACGTGCGCAAAATGCGCATTGAAGGAACATGTTTCAGAGAACTGCGATGACACTGCGCTACACTGTGCAAATTGTGAAGGAGAGCGAGCACGTTGCCTACTCAAGGTCGTGCCCATCCTGGAAGAAGGAGAAAGAAATCATAACCATAAAAACAAAGAAAAACATCAGCTTTGGAGAAGAACGAAAACGATACGCAAAGACGCAGGGCATTTTCTCCTTCAGCGCAAAAATGAACTTCTCCGATGTGGTGCGTGGGCGCGGCACACCACACCGGCCGACGGCACCTGCCCAGCTCACACACAGTGAGCCTGAGGCAGGGCCATCCGCGCCTCTGGCAGAAGCAGTGAAAAGTGCTATGCCACCCCCGAAAAAGAGCCCGCCGGCTACGACGTCGGCAGCTCGCCAGGCTTCCCCCATTCGGGAGAAGCCCAACCCTCTTCCCGCGGGTTCTCCGCGGAATTCCAGAGCCTCTACTGAGGCGATGGACACACTTCCGAGCTCACCTCCGCTGCAGCGGCGGCGAAGCTCTCTAGAACGAAAAAAAGAAAAAAGTTTCTAGCTCATCCCACAAACCACCATGGCGTTCCTAATCCACTGGAACTGCCGTGGACTAATAACCAACTATAGCGATGTAACAGACCTTTTAAATTCACTGTAGCCTGTGGCATTGTGCCTGCAGGAGACAAACTTGGGGCCTCTGCAAAAACATGTTTTAAAAAAGTACAAAGTATTCAGAAAAGACCGAGAGCAGGCGAGTAGGCTCTCTGGAGGAGTTTCTATTATTGTCAACAGTGGTGTTGCAACATATGAAATTGGACTGCAAACAAAATATGAAGCAGTTGCAGTCACTGTTCTTGATTACAAAACAATAACAATATGCTCTATATCTTCCACCACACCTCACTGTAACACTTCATGATTTAGAGGCACTTTTTAAACAGCTACCAGAGCCATATCTGGTAGTAGGAGATTTTAATGCACATTTCTCTTTTTGGGGGAGCGATCAAACAGGCAGCCGAGGGCGTATTTTAGAAGATTTTATTTTGTGCAGTAACGTCTGCCTGCTCAACACAGGGAAACCAACATACTGCTCTCCGAGTTCAGGAAAAATGAGCTGCCTAGATTTATCTTTTACCTACCCATCTGTTCTTACTGATTTTAAATGAGACGCCCTCGATAACCCTTACGGAAGCGATCACCTTCCTCTATTAATTAGTCTATTATCATCACCAATAGTCATCCCGAGCAAACCACGTCGCTGGAAGCTACACTTAGCAGATTGGGCGCTGTTTAAAGACGTGGTCAATCTCGAGGACATCTTTTCGGATGAGCTTAGTGTCGATGAACTGAATGAAAGGTCCACAACATGTATTATTACTGCTGCGCACCAATGTATTCGCCAATCCTCAGGAGTCGTACAACATAAACATAAATTCTGGTACACACAAGAATGTAAGGAGGCAAAAAAGAAACAAAACAAAGCCTGGGGGACATTTCGAAGATACCCAACGCATCAGCATCTTGTAAATTTTAAAAAGGCGAAAGCCAATGCGCGCCGCATCCGCCGTGATGCCGAGAAGACCTCCTGGAAAAACTACGTATCATCTATCAATAGTTCAATTACATCAAAAAAGATGTGGGACCAGGTGCACAAATTAGAAGGCAAATTCTCTCCCTTTACAGTACCATTTCTAACAGCCCCTGGAACACAAACAAGTGTAGATGAACAGGCTGACATACTAGGACAACATTTCTCTGACGTTTAAAGCTCTTCACACTACACACAGTCATTCTTAAAACACAAAAACACAACTGAAAAGCAGAAACTTCCAACGACTGGCAGTACAAACGAAACATACAATACATTATTTACAATTCAGGAGATCCAAAACGTACTGTCCTCCGGTAAACAGACAGCACCTGGCCGGGATGATGTACATTATGAAATGCTTGCCCACCTGTTCGAAGCTGCTGTAGGGGCACTTCTGCAATTTTTCAACAAGATATGGGTGTGCGGAAAGATGCCGGAGGCTTGGAAAAAAGCAGTTATTGTACCGTTCTTAAAACCTGGAAAGCCGCCCACCTCCCCTAATAGTTACAGGCCCATAGCGCTTACAAGTTGTATAGCAAAATCATTTGAAAGTGTGCTCAACGTTAGGCTAATTCTGGAATCACGTGAACTCCTTGACATCCACCAGTGCGGATTTAAAAAAGGATGTTCGACAACTGACCATCTCGTACGCTTAGAAAACACAGTCCGAGAGGCGTTCATACACCAACAACACTGTCTGGCAGTCTTCTTTGACATTGAGAAAGCATACGATACCACATGGAGATATGGGATTCTACGCGACTTAGCAGATCTTGGCATCCGGGGTAAGATGTTGAACTGCCTGAAGGATTTCCTGTCAGACCGGTCTTTTAAGGTGCGTCTGGGTGCAACCCTTTCGAAGAGCTTTGTCCAGGAGAATGGGGTACCGCAGGGCTGTATCCTAAGTACCACTCTTTTTGTCGTGAAAATGAATTCCATAGCGAAAATAATTCCCAACTCCATTATGTATTCCGTGTATGTCGACGACCTTCAGATTGCTTGCACGTCCTCCAGCCTGTCAACGTGTGAGAGGCAGGTACAACTCACATTAAACAGGCTAGCAATCTGGGCAGACAAAATGGGTTCAAGTTGTCTCCACAGAAAACAGTGGCTGTTGCTTTCTCGCTTAACAGAGGCTTACATATCGATCCGAACTTACACCTAAATGGAGCCACACTACCGGTAAAACAAGAGCATAAATTTTTAGGAATAACATTTGATAAAAAACTTACATTTTTGCCGCACATAACTTGAAAGTAAAGGCCTCCCGTGCAATGAATATCCGTAAAGTACTCTCAAGGAAACGCTGGGGACCTGACAGAGCATGCCTCCTTCATATCGACCGTTCTCTAGTGCGCTCATGTCTAGATTATGGGAGTATAGTGTACGGCTCGGCAAGGCCTTCATATCTAAAAAGATTAGATCCAGTTCATAATCTAGGTCTCCGCCTTTCTTGTGGAGCATACAGAACGTCTCCAGTAATGAGCCTTCTTGTTGAAGCAAATGAGCCATCACTAGAAGATAGAAGAAAAGCACTTACATGTGCATACATTCTGAGAATTAGGTCGCGAACAAGACACGTGTGTTATTCAATCGTCACAGCGTGCCCGTCTCGAATAATATTTACAAATAAGCCCCAAGCAACCAGGCCTTTGCTAATGCGGTTTGAGGAGATCTGCCGAGAACTTGACTTATCAGAAACATTAGCAAATGTTGCAGAACGTTGCGACGCATTCGCCCCTTGGTACAGTTTTCCGTCGGTCTGTGATATAAGTCTTACACAGTTCCACAAGAGACAAACTCCAGCAGAACACATGATACAAGAGTTCCTTACACTAAAGGAAAAATATGATAGCTACACCGAGTTCTACACAGACGGATCGAAAACTACAGGTTATCTAGGAAGTGCAGTAGTGGAAGGGAACTGGGAAAAAATAGTAAGGCTTCCTCAGTGTGCATCGGTTTTTACAGCAGAGTGTTATGCTGTGTTTCTTGCTTCGGAGAAAATAATAAGCAAGAACATCGAAAACAGTATTATCTACACAGACTCTCTCAGTGTACTGAAAGCACTACAGTCCAGAAATGCAGTCATGCCATCACTAGGTACTGCCATACACAACATAACAAGGATCATAACACAAGGACATAACAGAAAATTATTTTGGGTTCCAAGCCATGTTGGAATTGATGGTAACGAGAGAGCGGACGCATGCGCTGCTCAAGCCCGCAACAAGGAAATACAGAAAATAAGCATGCCACATTATGATTGTATGAAGCTAGTTCAGAGCAGACAGAGGAACAAATGGCAGAGCATATGGAATAGTCAGATAAATAACAAGCTACACTTAATAAAAGCAATATTAGGAGAATGGAAATCATGCACACATCAGGAACTCTTTATTGAAGTTATTTTATGTCGTTTACGTATTGGACACACACACCTTACCCACAACTCTCTACTAACAAAACAAGACAAACCCACCTGTGAAAAATGCGGAGATGAACTCACAGTAACTCACATCTTGATCTCATGCATAGAACTTGAAACACTCAGAAAAGAGTTTTTTACCCCGTTTTACAACCAACACATCCATTTTCATCCGTCATTGATTTTAGGTGAAGAAGCTCTTAGTGATAAGTCAAGCGTTTTTAACTTTTTAAAAGAAGCCAATGAACTCTCGAAACTCTGAATAATGGTCAGTTTTTTACAACTTGCGAATTTTTTTTCGAACCACACCTCAGCCACCCTCTCGTCGTGAGAAGGCGGCTGAGGTCACTATTCCATCGGTTGGGGACCTCAAGACCCTTGCACAGCCAAGGATGTCTGCTGAGGTTACCGACCCTTTTTAAAGCATTTATCACAAGTCTCTTCTAAAATTTTGTCTTATATTTTTGCTAGGTTGCACGAATTAACTTTTAGGCCCTTTACACCGCCGTTCATTTAGAGTTTTGTATAATATCTATTTAAAACAATTTTCTATACCCTGAGCTTGGCGCATGATAGCCTTAGTCGCTTATGCGCCATAAACTCAACTCAACTCAACTCAAAATTATATAACTTGAAGCAGCATATTGCGTGATCAACACAGGGCAAATATGAACTTCTCGTTCTACTCTCAGTGGCATCAGTAAAGCTTGTAGAAGAAAAAAGTCCTGTCTCGATTCTTGGTGTGCTAAACTCTAGCAATCACTTTTCAGAAACACAAGTACTCACTTATGACTGCACTGAGCCGGACAGGGTCGAGCCCGTCTTCCTGCCCTTTTGAGGTCTTCCCTCGAAACAAGGAGCGCCCCTGCAGTTCCTCAGGCGGGAAGGCGTGCCGCAAAAGCGCCCTTGGCAATATTCCCGGTCCACCTTGGCACATATTTAGTTGTTGCAGCACACTTTCTTCGACAAGGACGCCGCCACCTATGTCGACCTGCACACACAAACTGATATTGTTTCAGCCTGAAAACAGAAGCACCGTTAAGTAATAAAATTTAATGAGCTGAATCAGTTTTGTGAAAACCAAAGAAACTATCTCACATATTTCCTGGGAACAACCTATCAGTTTTGCATAGTTTGATATTTCCCTTTAGTGCCCCTTTTAACTTTCAGTGTAGCATAGAGTTTCTTACTATTACCTAGAGGGAAAGCTGGGGGCGCTGCACTTCAGCCACCATGGACGCTCAAAGCATCATGGGGCTGTGAGCTACTTGTTGCGGCACAGTCGTAATTTATCGCGAACACGGAGTGGCTTTACTAAAACGTTTCACTCCGAAAACGCTGTTTGTGTGTGCGCAGACGACTTTCGCGCGAGCGCAGTGTGCAAAACCCATAGTAGTGAAAATGCGACGACACAAGACGCCAATAAAAGGTTTCACTTTTCTGAAATGCCATTAAAAACCTCTTATAGTGTTTAAGCAACAAAATTTTTTTTAACATATTTACTTTTAAAAGTGCGCCTGTTAATTACGAAATATTAGTTTTTGTAGAGTTCATTACTTGGCCAATAGGAGAGCTAGCCATCCCTTATTTTGGGCGAACTTTGCACTTAAATGCTTTTCTGCTCGTTTGTTTCAATTTACAGACAGGATGTGAATGTTAAGACATTTTTGATTATCGAATAGCGTTTATTTTAGCGTTATTTTTTGGCCAAAAGTTGTAGTTCTGCAGTCGGTAGCTCACCGCCCCATGATGCTTTGAGCGCCCATGGTGGCTGAAGAGGTCTCGAGGGCCCTCCATGCAAACTCCCATAGACGGGCTGCCAGCTTTCCCTCTAGGTAATAGCAAGAAACTCTATGCAGTGTAGTGCTTCAGGCCTACCGCCCCAGAGCTCGCCACTGCGTGTGTGTAGCCTCTTGCAACCAGGGCTGTCCAAGCAGGTGGGCTGGGCTGGGCGGCGACTGGCAACCTCTCAACCTCTGCCAACTTGGGTCGCACAAGCCGGGAACATCACCTGCCGGGTCAGAGGCACATCGTTGCGCCTACCCCATGGCGCAAGTGGTGGTGGGAGGACCCCCCGGAATATATGAATTTTTCTGAATGCAGGAGGCATGGAGTGGGGTGAGTTGGAGGTGAAGAGAGAACAATAGCTTCACGGTGCGAGCATATCTAATGCGTAATTGGCTTATTAGCCCTGCTAAATCGGCTGTACAGCCGCGTTCTTGCGGCTTTGACCGTGAACAAACAATGCTAGTGGACAATATTCCACGCTTAGCTGAGCTAAACCAACCATCATTTTTTTTCTGCCTCTGAGGAGGCAGTGCAGATAGGAACCTTGCGAATTTTCCCAGCCTGCCATGGCACATGTAGACCTGCATCAACACACGATGACCCCGTTGCCTATTTCAGTCTTCACACGCAAACTAGTCTTGTTTCCGCCTGAAAACAGAATCACTGTTAACAACTACAAGTTCAATAAGCTAGACCAGTTTTGTGAGAACCGAAGGAACTATGTCACGTGTTTCCTGGGAGTAATCTATTTGTCTTGCATAGTTTGATATTTCCCTTTAGTGCACTTTAATATTTTTCTACATCTGAGTCGGTAGTGCAGGTACTACGTACATCTCTGAGCGTATGCTTCGACCTAATTTATAAAGTAATGAAGCCAACAATTCCTGACACCCTAAGCTGTACATACCGTCGCAAAGACTGCGCCAGTGCAAAGAAGCCTTTGCCCTCACTTGAAAGAAAACAACACTCCCTGGTTTTCACAAAAACACCACATTGGGAATGAGCTGCCGAGCTCGATATAGTCATAATATCAAACTGCTTTCGCTCAACTACTTCTAATGTGACCCAAGTATTCAGCTACATACCTTTGCGCATGGAACTACAGGTGCGGCCCGTACCAGTTCTTGCCTGTCCTTCTTGTCCAGCATGCGTTGCAGCCTTTTGACCATCCTTGCAGCATCTAATATATAGAGCAAGAAAATAATGTTTTACAAATGAGCAAACAAGCGATTACTTTGTAACAATGCTATCTTGCTTCAGGTTTAAAGCATATGATTAAGAACGTTTACACATCGACAAAACTAAAAACAAAAATTCTCCACATTATACAATCAGGCCCCATTACTCACGAAGTACCTGACTTGTAATAACAGTCCTGGCTTGTGGGCTTATAATCATTACCGGTGCGAGCTTCGCCTTCAGGTCAATGAACGTTCCAATTACTTGTTTTCGTTTTGTTTGTAATGATGGTGACAAGCAACAGTAGACCATAGCCCTAAATGAATAGTTAGTATTAAGGTGTAAAACCTTTGGTAAGCAGTTCTTTGTTCTATGCAATGGTACGCGTACTGAACTTCGAAACTATAAGAAGACGTGCGGTAAATGGAAAAAAAATGCGTTGCACAAGAAAGTGTCAAAAACAGAACATACTGTTGGCCACTTTGATTTCTGAATTTGTATTCACGCCAGTTAGCAGTAAAGCAACTAGCTTTGAAGCTTTAAAACAGCAGAGAGAGAGAAAGGAGGAAATCGGCACAGGGAACGTCAAAGTACAGTGTCAATATTGAAATCGCACTGCAAAAGAAAATTTTTTAGGAGATGGATGTGCTCTGCACTTCACTCCCTTGGGGACAAAAGATATGCAGCTTCACGTCAAGCAGCAAAATTCCATGGCTCTAAAATTATTTCAAGTCACTGGAGTAGCTGCCGCATTACAGACACTATAAATCGTTTTCGGTCTCAACAAAATAAAGCCTGCGCTCAATCTAAAATGCACAAAATCATAGAGATAGCCGTGGCAATATGATGTATATACAGCCAAAATGCGACTTTTACTGCAAGCCGACATTTCGTGGCACAGAAATAATGAAACTGTCAAAACAACGCAGATCCCATAGGTATGACTGGCTTCAGAGTCGTATAAAAATTTACGTCTTTCATCGAGAGAAGTACTCACTGTTTCCAGCTGATGTAAGGTCAAGGGCTGCATGTAACCTTTCATTTTCTTCTTCTAATTCTTTGACTCTTTTCCCTTTCTTTGACTCTTTTACAGCACTGCTGTGTCTACGATTTAAAAAAGAAACCAAATCGCACATTACACAGGATTTAAACACGACAATTTTACTCATAAATGCACCATATACACAATGTGGCGAAATGTATATTCTCTGCTGGCGCTATATAACAGCAATAGATGTACTAAAATTTAGTATGATGTAAGACGCACCAGCACATCTCGTAACCGAAAAGTCATCAGCCAACAAGAATTTTGTCCAGGTGCACTAAAGAGCGTGTGCTCTAGGGCATTTGCGCCGCGTGGTTCCGTGTTCCTCACCTGGAATTGGTCTAACCCTTTAAATTAGCGCAGTCTGGGCTCATGTTTGTTCACGATGCGAAGGCGCGACCAACCGCCGCGTTTAAGGGGTACTGACGCGCGCGCGGAATGACGCTTCGCCGCCGCGAACCGGCCAAACAAAGCACTTTCGTTGCGGAAAGCTGCGCTTCTAGCACAAGTCCCGACCTCAAGCTTGCATTTTGCTGCTCCCAGCAAAACAAAAAACTTCAAACAAAACGCAGGTGTCACAAAAAGTGGTTAAAGTGCAGTTTAAAACTCAAAACACAAAGCAACACAGCATACGCACGCTCATTTCCAAACAAGACTGGTGGTCGTCATCACGTTCCGTCTCAGCCGGGGTGATGGCGGCAGAGACAAGCTTCGCGCGCTTTCATTCAAGCGTGCTTGGCTTGCCTAGAAACAGTAAGAGAGACATATTACGACAGCTCACACTTCATCCACAATAATGAGAGAAAACGCGATTTCAAAACCTACAATTACTCACCGATATGCAGAAGTTCTGCCGGTGCCGACGGCTTTCCTTCCTGCCAGCGCACGTGCTGGATTGTGCCGCGCAGATCATCAAACGCGCTCGCGTCACTCATGAGCCACAGACCGATTTCTAGCTCCGCTAAAGATCGCAATGGATAAACACCCCATTTCGGCTCCTTCGGCCATTTCACGAGGATGTGTGTCATGATTTCACCCGTGCAACACACGCTCAGAATGCACACAGTTGCTAGCTACTCCAGCCGCTGGTCGTTGCACTGACGGTCGGCCTAGCACGAACGGTTAGTGTGGTATCGCCGCGCCCCGCACAACGTAACAAAATTCAACTGCTTAACATTCTACATGTTCTCAATGACATTACAAAACTTTGCCGTAATAAAAGTATTAGTAACGCGAATATATTATGGCAAATAAACTGTCAATTGACAAAACAATATGTACAAAACTGACATCAGGCCATTTCGCTCATGGTGGAGTCAGCACCGCGCCATAGGCAGGACACTTAGCTGCTCTCCGGAAGAGTTTTTTTTCAGATGCTCTACACAGTACAGAACAAGACGTTCGCTTTTTCATTTTGTGTATGTGAACAACCGATGATGGCGACGGTTGAATTGCGAAAATAATTGACATTACTATATTACAGAGATACACTGGTAAAGTGCACTACTGCGCACTTAAGCACATCGCAATTTAAACGGCGCTTTTCGATCGAGATCGGGGTATATATATACGCGGCGGCGTGCTGTCCAGTTGTCACTTTTGAAATACAGGCACCCTGATGGCTAGATGGCAAAGCTCTGCGCTCCGAAATGCACCATTGATTAGCCCAAAAAGATGAACAAGTGAAGGTGCTCTCTGCTGCGTAAGAATCACGAGCGAAATGGTTGCTGTACTACCGAATAGTGAACGCTGTGGTGCCGCGCTCATTAACTGCCAGTGCGACGTTTTGGCGTGTTCATCGGGTAAAGTCGCAGATACTTAGCCATGCATTAAACTCTCCATTATAATCGCACGCCGACTAATGCTGAAGGTGCCGCAGTACAATGCAGCGTTGTGTTAATCCTGAAGTCGTGACCACTGGAGCCAGGCGACCGACAGAAGCGCCGCACAAATCAAATTAATGCCGTCTGCTAACGCGGCCTTTGCGTTATCACGCACTGCGTTGCGGTTAATGAGCACACCGATTGTTTAATCAAAGCTTCAGTGTCCCATTAGGCATGTCAAGTCTCCACGCAGCAGCCAGACGATCGTAGGTAATGTGCTAGCTGCCGCATTGCAGGCCATGGTCTTTCTGGTTAGAAATCTCACGCAGGGCTAGAACTAAGAAACTGTAGCAGAGAGAGCACCTTGCATTCAATTTCGCCTAACTTATTAAGACGAAATACTACTCAAGGTGTGGAAGCACACCACAAACCGCTGGCGCTGTCTACAGCTGGCTGTTCGACGGACGGACGGACGGACGGACGGATGGACGGATGGACGGATGGACGGATGGACGGATGGACGGATGGACGGATGGACGGATGGACGGATGGACGGATGGATGCATGGATGCATGGATGCATGGATGCATGGATGCATGGATGCATGGATGCATGGATGCATGGATGCATGGATGCATGGATGCATGGATGCATGGATGCATGGATGGATGGATGCATGGATGGATGGATGGATGGATGGATGGATGGATGGATGGATGGATGGATGGATGGATGGATGGATGGATGGATGGATGGATGGATGGATGGATGGATGGATGGATGGATGGATGGATGGATGGATGGATGGATGGATGGATGGATGGATGGATGGATGGATGGATGGATGGATGGATGGATGGATGGATGGATGGATGGATGGATGGATGGATGGATGGATGGATGGATGGATGGATGGATGGATGGATGGATGGATGGATGGATGGATGGATGGATGGATGGATGGATGGATGGATGGATGGATGGATGGATGGATGGATGGATGGATGGATGGATGGATGGATGGATGGATGGATGGATGGATGGATGGATGGATGGATGGATGGATGGATGGATGGATGGATGGATGGATGGATGGATGGATGGATGGATGGATGGATGGATGGATGGATGGATGGATGGATGGATGGATGGATGGATGGATGGATGGATGGATGGATGGATGGATGGATGGATGGATGGATGGATGGATGGATGGATGGATGGATGGATGGATGGATGGATGGATGGATGGATGGATGGATGGATGGATGGATGGATGGATGGATGGATGGATGGATGGATGGATGGATGGATGGATGGATGGATGGATGGATGGATGGATGGATGGATGGATGGATGGATGGATGGATGGATGGATGGATGGATGGATGGATGGATGGATGGATGGATGGATGGATGGATGGATGGATGGATGGATGGATGGATGGATGGATGGATGGATGGATGGATGGATGGATGGATGGATGGATGGATGGATGGATGGATGGATGGATGGATGGATGGATGGATGGATGGATGGATGGATGGATGGATGGATGGATGGATGGATGGATGGATGGATGGATGGATGGATGGATGGATGGATGGATGGATGGATGGATGGATGGATGGATGGATGGATGGATGGATGGATGGATGGATGGATGGATGGATGGATGGATGGATGGATGGATGGATGGATGGATGGATGGATGGATGGATGGATGGATGGATGGATGGATGGATGGATGGATGGATGGATGGATGGATGGATGGATGGATGGATGGATGGATGGATGGATGGATGGATGGATGGATGGATGGATGGATGGATGGATGGATGGATGGATGGATGGATGGATGGATGGATGGATGGATGGATGGATGGATGGATGGATGGATGGATGGATGGATGGATGGATGGATGGATGGATGGATGGATGGATGGATGGATGGATGGATGGATGGATGGATGGATGGATGGATGGATGGATGGATGGATGGATGGATGGATGGATGGATGGATGGATGGATGGATGGATGGATGGATGGATGGATGGATGGATGGATGGATGGATGGATGGATGGATGGATGGATGGATGGATGGATGGATGGATGGATGGATGGATGGATGGATGGATGGATGGATGGATGGATGGATGGATGGATGGATGGATGGATGGATGGATGGATGGATGGATGGATGGATGGATGGATGGATGGATGGATGGATGGATGGATGGATGGATGGATGGATGGATGGATGGATGGATGGATGGATGGATGGATGGATGGATGGATGGATGGATGGATGGATGGATGGATGGATGGATGGATGGATGGATGGATGGATGGATGGATGGATGGATGGATGGATGGATGGATGGATGGATGGATGGATGGATGGATGGATGGATGGATGGATGGATGGATGGATGGATGGATGGATGGATGGATGGATGGATGGATGGATGGATGGATGGATGGATGGATGGATGGATGGATGGATGGATGGATGGATGGATGGATGGATGGATGGATGGATGGATGGATGGATGGATGGATGGATGGATGGATGGATGGATGGATGGATGGATGGATGGATGG